>NC_056730.1:293778264-294124514 GCF_019279795.1 Protopterus annectens | reverse complement strand
GGTGGGGACTCCTCTGTGGAAAGCTGCAGAGGTGGAGGTTGTTCTGGTGGAGTGTGTCCTGTCCACCTTGGGGTGACACTTACCATGCTGTTTGTAGCAGAAATGGATGCAATGTACTATCCATTTGGAAATGGTTTGCTTGGAGATGGCTTTGCCCTCTGCCCCTGAAGCAGAGCTAACCAGTAGTTGATCAGATTTTCTGAAGGGTTTAGTCCTGTCCAAATAGTATCTGATCTGTCTGGAGCACATTTACAGAGTGCAGAATCCTTTCCCCCTTGTTTTGAGGGTTAGGAAAGAAAGTGGGCAAATGGATGGATTGGTTGAGAGCCACACTGGACACCACCTTGGGCATGAAGGATGGATTAGTTCTGAGGGATACCCTGCCTGCATGGAAAATGAAGACGGGTTCCACTGCCATGAGTGCTTGCAGCTCAGAGACTCTTCTGGCTGAAGTGATGGCCAGGAGGAAGGCTGTCTTCCAGGAGAGAAATTTTAGCTCTGCAGAAGAATCTGGTTTGAAAGGAGGCAGGGTGAGCTTTTCCAAGACAAAATTAAGGTCCCAAGCTGGTGTTGGTGTCCTTCTGGGGGGCTTCAAGTTGTTAGCCCCTCTGAGGAACTGTTTTATCAGAGGGAGTGAAAAAAGAGGCTGCTCAGTGGGAAAATGAGCCGAAATAGTCAGGCGCATGAATTTTATTAGAGAAGAAAAACCACTGTGTACTAAGTCAGCTAAATAATCCAGGATGAGAGGGATGGAGGGCTGTGCCGTATTGGCCCCCTAAGCCTGGATCCAGGTGCAGAACTTTTTCCATTTATCTGCATAAGACTTTCTGGTGCTAGGGTGTCTGGCCTCTCGGATAACATCCAGAACCTGTTTACTGAGGATGGCAGATTAGTCAGGGATCAGGGTATAAGCCAAGCTGCCAAATTGAGTGTCTGCAATTGTGGTTGCATGAATTCCCCTTCCGTCTGGGTTAGGAGGTTAGGAATCTGAGGAAGATTCCATGGGGGCAGTGGGGACAGACTGTGCAGCAAGGGGTACCAGTGCTGTCTGGGCCAGTCTGGAACTATGAGAATGGTCCTTGGGTTTTCCTCCCTTTCCTTTCATCAGTACCTTGGGAATGAGAGGTAGGGGAGGAAAGGAACAGACAGAGAGGTTTCCCCAGGGGAAGAACAAGGCATCCAATTTTAATACCATGCAGTGATGCTTCCTGGTGCAGAATTTGCTGAGATGATAGTTGTTGTCGGGAGGCAAAGAGGTTGACCTCCGGGGTTCCCCATTTCTGAGTTATTTGTAAGAAGGTGTTTTTGTTGAGCTGCCACTCGTGTGGGTCCAAACATTTTCTGCTTAATTGGTCTGATAAGGAGTTGAGAGAGCCTGGCAGGTATTGTGCTTACAGGTGTAGTTGCATGTAAGAGGCTGTAAACCAAAAGGTCAAGGCCTGCTGCACAGCCACCGAAGGTCAGTCCCTTGTTGTGGGAGTAGGCTGTGGCTCACCAAAGGAATTCCTTCCTCAGGCATGGAATAACAGGCAAAAGAGTTTCCAGATCTTGAGTGTGCTGACACCAAAGGCTCTTTAGGCACCACTGAAGTTTCCTCATATATAGTCTGGCATATAGAAAAAGGAGCATGCAATATGCCATGAACCCCAGGGCTTGCAGAAGTTCCCTTGCAGAAGCTGATAGGAAAATTTGTTTCTCTTGGGTTAGGCATGCCATCTGGGATGCTGTGTCCAGACTTGTTCCCAGGAAGATTATCCTTTTGGTGAGTACCTGTTTGGATTTCTTTTAGGTTAGTAGGTCCTTTACAAAGGCCAGGTCTTTGAGCAGCTTTTCCTGGCTGTCTGCCTGAATAAGGCAGTCATCTAAGTAGGTGTAAATTTGAATATTTCTTTCTCTGCAAAAAGCAATGGCTGGGGACAGGCATTTTGTGAAAATTCTGGGAGCAGTAGATAAGCCAAAGGGAAGCACAGAGAACTGAAAGTGTTGAGATCCTACCCTGAAGCAAAGATATTTTCTGCAGGACTCCCTGATGGGAGCTTAGATCCAGGGTGGCTAGCCAAGCATCATTGAGCATTTTGAATTTTGGGATCTAGAATGTATAGACTGAGGATGGAAAATTCTGGAGTAGAAGCCTTGGCCTATCTGCTCTGCAGGAATGTGTTCTACTGCTCCAAAGGAGAGCAGGGTAAGGGGTAAGCTTTTGAGCCTCTACCCAGTGATTTGCTGGTAGATCTGAGAACCGTTTTGGGGTTGGAAATGTGTGGAAGGAGAATTTGTACCCCTGAGACACAAAGTTCAGAACCCATTGAGTGAAAGGAGAGTTTTCCTACTAGGGGTAAGTGACAGTGGGCAGAGGGTGGGGATGGAGGAGGTGAGTCACTGTGAGTTCTTACCATAAGGGGGTGGCTTAGAAAGTACAGTTGTGTACACTTACCATAAATGAGGATGTTCGAGCGTATTCACTGTTACAGTCATTACATTTGGGTTATCTGAATGCAGTAGCCCTCAGTCGGCATGATTAACAAAGTCTTGGGTCCTGCATCGGATGCTGTCCCTTCTTCCACAACGTCAGGGGTATAAAACATGCAGCTGACGCCATTACATCAGTTTTTCTTGCCCCAGATGTTAGGTGCCCCCCTAATAGGAAGCAAATAAAACTATAAATACAAGGATACATCTCCAACAAAAAAGCAAATACACCAAAAAGCTTTTTGAGCATAGTAAGGAAGAGGAGAGGTAAAGCAAAGACAAGAAAGGGGGCTGGAGGGAGGGTAACCAGGACTGCAACAGTGAATACACTTGAACATCTACATTTATGTTAAGTGTACACAACTGTTCTATGTTCTTCGTGCTTCACTGTTGCAGTCATTACATTTGGGTAGATTCCCAAAGCTAAGGTTGGGAGGAGGAATTTAAATAGAATTAGGACCAGCTATAAGGCCCTGCAGGACTACAGTGGCAAAGCCAGCTCTGGATTTAGAGAAAATTGGCAAATGATAATGCTTGGTGAAAGTATGTAGAGAACTCCAGGTAGCAGCCTCTAGGATGTCCCTTGTAGGGATGCCCCTGAGAAAGGCTGTAGAGGTAGATGCAGCCCTGGTTGAATGGGGTCTGATGCCCTGTGGGATAGGTTTTCCATGGTGCTTACAGCAGAAATGAATGCAGTGGCCTATCCATTTTGAAATGGTTTGCTTTGAAATAGCTTTCCCCTCTGTCCCTGCAGCAAATGCCACCAGCAGTTGTTCAGATTTCCTTTGAGATTTAGTCCTGTCCAAGTAGAATCTAAGTTGTCTGTGCACATCTGAGGAGTGCAGTATCTGGTCCCCTTTGTTCTGTGGGTTAGGAAAGAAGGTAGGCAAATGAATGGACTGATTAAGAACCACACTGGATACCACCTTGGGCATGAAGGAGGGACTGGTTCTGAGGGACACCCTGTTGATGAAAGGCTCCACTGCCATAAGGGCCTGTAATTCAGATACCCTTCTTGCAGAAGTGATTGCTAAAAGGAAAGCTGTTTTCCAGGAAAGGAATTTTAAATCTGCAGTAGCATCTGGCTGGAAAGGAGGAAGAGTGAGTTTCTCCAAGACAAAGTTAAGGTCCCAGGCTGGAGTTGGAGCTCTCCTGGGTGGCCTTAAATTTTTGGCCTCTCTGAGGAACTGCTTGAGCAGTGGGTGAGAGAAGAGAGGAGGCTCTGTGCAATAATGAGCTGACATGGCTGAGGCATGAATTTTGATGGAGGAAAAGGACAAGCCCTTATGAAGCATCTCAGTCAAGTATTGTAGAATCCGAGGTAAATTGGGCACTGCTGTGCTCATCCCTTGAGATTGGTTCCAAGCACAAAGTCTCTTCCATTTTGCAGCATAAGATTTTCTAGTACTCTGCCTACTTGCCTCTAAAATGATATCCATCAATGATTTACTGAGGGATGATAAAGGAGAGATTAGGTAATTAGCCAGGCTGCTAGGTTCAGGGTTTGCAGCTGAGGGTGCAGAATCTGGTTCTCCGACTGAGACAACAGGGAAGGAGTCTGAGGCAGGTGCCATGGGGCCAAGCGTGACACACTGTACAAGAGGGGCTACCAGTGTTGGCGTGGCCAGTCTAGTGCAATTAAAATCATCCTTGGCTTGTCCTGTTTGATCTTTAGTAGTACCTTGGAGAGCAGAAGCAGAGGAGGAAAGGCATAAACTGATCGGTTTCTCCAGCTGAAGGATAGATCATCCACTTTCCAAGCTAGCTTGTGGGGAATCCTTGTGCAAAATTTGTCCAATTGATGGTTCTGAGGGGAGGTAAAAAGGTCTATATCTGGGCTCCCCTATTTGCTTGTCAACATGTTGAAAATCCTTGGTTCCAGTTTCCACTCGTGGGTCCATGAGGTTTCTGCTTAGTCCGTCTGCCAGTGTATTTAGTTTTCCTGGCAGGAACTGAGCTTGTAGATTCACTCTGTAGCTCAAGGCTGTGTTCCACAATGCCATGGCTAGTCTGCAAAGGGGGTAAGAATGTGTACCCCCTGCTTGATTATGTAACACATGATAGTGATGCTGCCAGTCTTTACCATTAGTTGTCCTGGAAGAATGTGGTCCTTGAA
The DNA here is from genome assembly GCF_019279795.1 of Protopterus annectens. Lineage (NCBI taxonomy): Eukaryota > Metazoa > Chordata > Ceratodontiformes > Protopteridae > Protopterus > Protopterus annectens. Next base: position 294,119,929 of record NC_056730.1, on the reverse strand, counting down.
GGCTGTCAGAGCATTCTGTACAGCTAACATTTCCTTTTGATTTATGTGCAGGTGCATTTGACTTGGGTTCCATTTGCCCTGAATGCACTTCCCTGCCAGGTGAGCCCCCCCATGCATAGTCTGATGCATCTGTTAAGGTTTGGGCAGCCGGGGGTAGTGTGAATGGTAGCACCCTTTTTTGGTTGCAGGCCTCTGCCCACCAAAGCAACTCTAGGCATAGGCAAGGTATGATAGGAATCACTGCTTCTAGATCCTGTGAACGTTGACACCATAGGCTTTTGAGATACCATTGTAGTTTCCTCATATGCAGCCTTGCATATGGAATTAGAAGAATGCAGGAGGCCATGAACCCCAAGGCTTGCACTATTTGCCTTGCAGATAACTTTTAGTTATGTACTTACCATAACTTTAGATGTATGGGATCCATCTCGCCTACATTCTCTACAGATGGGTTCGGAGCCGATCCTCGGCTCCGACTCGGACTCTATACAATAGAACGCAGTCTCTTATTGGCTGAGTTACCTCGTATCCCAGGATGCACCACTACTGCTTCCCCAGATCTTGTTTGTCCGCACACATGCACACACACATAGACTATTGTTATAACATTCCCAGGTGTTTCAAGAGAGGAAGAAGTTGAATTCAGATCGTCCGGTCTCTTCTGGTCTACGAGGCAGGGGGAAGGAGGGTGGGTTATTAGGAATGTAGGCGAGATGGATCCCATACATCTAAAGTTATGATAAGTACATAACTAAAAGATGTAATGTGATCCTATCTCGCCTACATTCTCTAGATGGGACAGCGTCCCTAGCACCTAATTCCTGGGTGGCTCACTGGAAAACGCTCCTGAGAACCGTGGAACCGAAGGAAGCTCGACCCCTAAATGCCACATCCAATTTGTAGTGAGAAATAAAGGTGTGTAGAGAAGACCACGTAGCAGCCGCACAAATGTCGCTAATAGAGAGCTTGGAATGAAAGGCTGCCGAAGTGGCCATAGCCCTGGTAGAATGAGCTTTCACTGGAACTATAAGCTCCTTATTTGAAATGAGATAAATATGACTGATACAGTCTCTGATCCACTTGGCAATAGTGACTTTTGTGACGGCTTTGCCTAATTTACTATCCGAAAAGGACACAAACAGTTGATCTGATTTTCGTGCTTGGTGTGTCCTATCCAAATAGAAACATAATTGTCTGTGCACGTCTAAGCTGTAAAAGGTATATTCAGCTCTGTTTGAATACTTAGGGAAAGAGACCGGTAATTCCAGTGATTGTTGCAAACAAAAGTTAGAACAAACCTTTGGTATAAAGGATGGGTTTGGTCTAAGAGATACTCTATCCTTGTGAAATACCAGGTATGGTGGTTTGACACATAGGGCTTGAAGTTCTGAAACTCGCCTGGCTGATGTAATAGCAACTAGAAGAGCAGTCTTCCAAGAAAGAAATTTTAAGTCACAGGTTGCTGCCGGCTCAAAGGGAGATGAGGTTAATGCACCTAACACCACGTTAAGGTCCCACGGTGGTGCAGGATGAGATATAGGGGGCCGTAGAAGCCAAGCTCCTTTAATAAAAGCTTTGCGCAACTTGTTGCTCATTAAAGGTGGTTCTATGCTCTCGTGAAAATTGGAAATAGCAGCCAATTGAACTTTGATGGTAGACACCGAACAACCTTGGTTGAACGGGGAAGCTAAAAACTTCAGTACCTCTGACACCGAGGCTGTCATAGGGTCTAATCCTCGGAGTTGGGCCCAAATAGCAAACCTCTTCCATTTATTGCTATACATCTTTTTAGTAGAAGTCTTGTGGGCCAAGGACAAAATATGCATGACTTCAGGGTCGAAAGAATGGCTCCTAACTATGGTCGGAAGAGGAGTAGCCAAGCTGCTAACTTCAATGAATGGAGGGACTGATGGAGCTGTCCTGACTGATGTGTCAAGAGGTCCGGAACTTGGTCCAGGAACCAGGGACCCTCCAATGCATATTTGTGAAGAAAGGGAACCAGACTTGACGAGGCCAGTATGGGGCGATTAGAATCATTTTGCTTCCCAAGCGAATCGCCTTCTGAATCACCTTGGGGAGAAGGGGAACCGGTGGAAAAGCGTATAGCAGACCGGGGGGCCAAACTTGGACTAGGGCATCCTTGGGTATCTCCCCCGGAAGTGGGGTGAGAGAGAAGAACTGCTGGCATTTCGCGTTGAGGGGAGTTGCGAAGAGATCGCAACAAGGAGCTCTCCATCTCATGAAAATCTGTGCTACCACTCTGTCGTTCAAGGACCACTCGTGAGGGGAGAGAATAGTTCTGCTCAGTCTGTCGGCTATCACGTTGGATCTCCCCGGAATGTGTGTTGCCACTAGGAAACGTTTGGTAGCAATCGCCCAATCCCATACCTTCATGGCCTCTCTGCAAAGGGGGTAAGACCTGGTCTCTCCTTGCTAGTACCAGACTACCGACATGTTGCATTCAATCGTACCCTGGGGGAAGTGATCGTGCAGTGCTTGCAACGTTAAAAGCACCGCCCTCATTTCCAGGATATTGATGTGGAGAAGACTCTCGTCGGTGTGCCACGTGCCTTGGACCAACCTGTCCAGATAATGTCCCCCCCACCCTGTCTGGGAGGCGTCCGTAGTCAACGTGGCGAGGGAATGGGGAAGGGTCGCCCTAGATTCAGGTTGGAGGAAAGAAGCCACCAACGAAGATCCTGTTTGCACGTCTCTGTGATCAATATGTGGTGACTGAGGGGAAGGTCTTGATAAGACCACTGGACTGATAGGAGCCACTGGAGTATCCTCATATGCAACCTTGCCAAGGGGACCAGAAGAATGGTGGCTGACATGGAACCCAACAGCTGCAGGACCATTCTCGCTGGAGCACGACGTCTGAGGAGTAATGCCAGAACCTGAGACTGCAGCGTTGCTATCCTTTCCGCAGGAAGATAGACTTGCATCTGCCTTGAGTCTATTTCTGCACCAATAAACAGAATACGCTGAGATGGCAGCAATACAGACTTTGTCCAATTGAAGGTGATTCCTAAGGAGTTGCCTAGAGAGATAGTGGCTGCTAGAGTTTTCAAGAGTAAATGCCTGGAGGTGGCAGTTAGGAGCCAGTCGTCTAGGTATGATGGAAACACCTGGAATCCTAGACTTCTCAGGTGAGCAGTCACCACCGCCAAACATTTGGTGAACACCCTGGGGGCTGTGGTGAGACCAAAGGGCAGTGCTCGGAACTGGAAATGACCGTCTCCTAGGCTGAAGCGCAAGTGTCTCCTCGACGCCTGATCTATCAGAATGTGATAATAGGCGTCTTTGAGATCTATGGAGCACATCCAAACACCTTTCTCCAAAAGCGGGAGAATGGATTGCAAGGTGACCATCCGAATTTGGACTTTTCACTAATCGGTTTAACTTGCTGAGATCCAAAATGGGCCTCAAGTCCCGGTCTTTTGGTACCAAAAGAATCTTGAGTAAGTCCCTGATCCGGCCTGATCTGCGGGGACAGGTTGGATGACTCCTTTTTGAAGCAGCTTCGATATTTCGCTGGCTGCATGATCCCGTTGACTGGGTGGCGGGTCCGGGATTCTTTGGGATGGTGGGGGGGGGGTTGAGAGAAGGGAATGGTGTAACCTCCGGCGATGATTCGGAGCACCCATTGGTCCTGAGTGATATTTTCCCAGGCCTTTAGGTGTCTCGAAAAAGGACCCCCGACTGGCTCTGGAGCTGCACAGTCGGGTACTCCTTCAGGGATGCTGGAAGGAGGAGGAGCCACTAAAGGACTCGCGGTCTCCAGTGTTGCGGGGGCCTCCGCCGCCTCTGGGACGGTGTCTCCCTGAAAAATTTCCCCCTCCTCTGCCTCTAGAAGAGGAATCGCTCTGCTGAGACGAGTAAGGCTTTTGAGACTTACGGAACCACATTTTCCCTCCTCTTCGAGTCTTGGGATAAGGTCTGAAGGGAGTGGAAAACCAGGCCCCTACGGCAGTTAAAGTCTTACCCTCCTGTTCGCAGCGAGTCAAAGTGTCCTTTACCTTGGGTCCAAACAGTGAGGACCCATCAAAGGGGGCGTCGGCAAAGGAAGACTTAAAGGCCTCCGCAAAGTGACACAGGCGTAGCCAGGCTTGTCTCCGTAGAGCAACACCTGTTCCCGCCGCTCGCTCCTTCGGCTGCATAAGAAATGAGCCTCATGGACGAGTTGGATAACGAGGACAGGGTAGCCAAATGGGAGTTAACCGTCTGGGCTAACTGCTCAGGTAAGTTACCGGAGAGGGTATCCGAAAGCTCCCTGACCAGATCCCTCTTCAGTCTCGTGAAATGCGTCAAGTAGTTCAGAGACCTTAATGTAAAGGTCGCTGAAGAAAGGGTACGCTTCCCGTACCGATCCATGCTCCTAGACTCCTTATTAGGAGGATGGACGGACGTTGAAGCCTCTGCCACATCTTGCTGGGTGGCAGATGCTACCACCATGGCATCTACAGCCACACCTTTCGAAAGAAAGTCCTTATCAGGGGGAGCAGAAAGGAATTTATTGGGGCGAGCTGGCACCGGTTCAACAGAATCCGGGTGTTCCCACGCCCTTCGAGAGATCAAATCCAGAAGCTCATCGAAAGGCGGAGACACCCAGGAGGCGGAGGGCTGAGCCCCGAAGGCCTTGAGGAAAACCGACTCCTCAGCAGAAGGGGGTTTGGACTGCCAGTCGCCTCGTTGCTTAAGGATTTCCAAGATGTCCGCAAAGGATACATCATCCGAGGACGACTTGGGGGACCCTTCCGCATCATCGAGGTCGGTATCCAAGGTGAGAGACTCATCAGGGGAGTCGATGTGCTTCCTCTTGCACTGTTTTCTTCCTCGGAGGTTCCTCCGAAAGCGTTTTGGAGGGACCTCCAGGAAGAAGGGAACCCCCAATGGGGGTAACCTCAGGCCCAAGGGCTCTGCTGTCATGAGACAGGGAGATTGCAAAGGAGCCAGTCTCCATGCCAAGGGAAGGTGGTGGTGAGATGGTAGAAGTGGCCAGAGAGGATTTGGCCAAGGCACTCCTTATGGCCTCGAAGGCGGGACCCCCAGAGTCCTGGGATGGTTCAACCCCTGAGGCCACAACAGCAGTCGGAACTCCCGCAGCCGACGCACCGAGAGGGAGGCTCGGAACCGAAAGGATCGGTCCCGAAGCGTCCCCCCGGGGCCGACAGAGGAGGTCTGCGTACCGAACTCCGACCCAGAGGGCGGGGTTGGAGTTAGGGTCGGAACCGACCTGACAACCTCCACCGGCTCCACCAACACTGACTCCAACGGCGCCGAAGCTGTTGGAGGAGGAACCGAGATAACAGGATGGGAAATCGGCTCCGGAGCCGACTGGGCTGGAGCCGAGATCAATTTTGCAAAGACCGGAGACTGAAGAAGCCTTTGAAGCACCCTGTCTAAATCCGAATCAGACATCCTCGACGACCGAGAAGAGACCGACCGGGTCTGAGTCGACTTCTCCGCCGGCTCCGTATGGGTTCGAGAAGTATCGGCGCCGAGGGAGATTCCACTACCACTGCAATTTCCCTCGGAGCCGATGTGGACTTCGGCACCGAAGGGGAAGAGTCTGAGCGGGCAACCTCCATCGGCTCCAAAGGCAGTGGAGCCGATGGAGATGACTCGCCTCGACGCCCGAGCTCGACTCGAAGCCAGAGGAGTCTAGGCTGGAGACATCGAGGCAAACCGTTCGCCCTCGGCTCCGAAGTCCGTGGAGCCGACGGAGAAGCCTGCGCGACTTTTTAGCTGCCGGATCCGACGGGCTGGTCGGAGCCAAGACTTTTCTTCCTCGAAGGGAAGAAGAAGAAGATAGGGCTTCCTCAAAGGAAGGGGTAATAAGCCCTTTCAAAATTAACTTATTTTTCCTCTCTTGGAGGACGCGAGAGGAAAAAGCGTGGCAAATGCTACAGGATTCTTGGAGGTGCTTCGGGCCCAGACAGTAGACACACAATGAATGGTCGTCCGTAATGGACATTTTATAATTACATTTTGAACATTTCTTAAAACCTGATGGTCTATGTTCCTTCGACATGGCTATCTAACTACAAACGCACTAAACTACAAAAACTACACAAGGACAGCCTAGACTCTAACTAAAATGCCTAGGATAGGGCAAGGCCCCTCTAACTTAAACGGGATCACTTAAGTACCACAAAAAATACAATTTTACCACAAAACAATTTAAATACACAGTCACACAACAATAAGTAGCTGTTAAAACAGCTTTTGGGTAAGTTTTAGCACAAAACTAGACAGAAAAAATCTGACTAAGAGGCACTTAGCTCAGCCAAGTCCGAGACCACGTCTATGCTTCAGAAGTGGCAAACAAGATCTGGGGAAGCAGTAGTGGTGCATCCTGGGATATGAGGTAACTCAGCCAATAAGAGACTGCGTTCTATTGTATAGCGGCAGAGTCGGAGCCGAGGATCGGCTCCGAACCCATCTGTAGAGACTGTAGGCGAGATAGGATCACATTACATCTGGGTTTTTGTGGCCACTTGTTTGAAGTAGGTTGTCAAATGAATCCGTTTCTCTGATGTGAGGAAAGCCATCTGGGAAGTTGTATTCAAGCTTGCTCCCAGGAATATAATTTGTTGATAGGGTACCAGGTGTGATTTTTAGTTTATGGTGTACCCCAGACAAGTCAGCACCCTTTGAACAAAGGCCAGATGATTCAAAGGTATGTCTTGGCTTTCTGCCTGAATTAGACAATAGTCCAGGTATGGGTATGTTTAAATATTTCTTTGCCTGCAAAATGCAATGACTGAAGTTAGGGACTTTGTGAATAACCTGGGCACAGTAGATAAACCAAAATAGTGCAGAGAACTGATAGTGCATGTAGCCTGCTTTGAAGCGTAGGTATCTTCTGCAAGACTCCCTGATAGAGATGTGCAGGTATGCTTCTTTTAAGTCTAGTGTTACCAACCATGCATCTTTGCCTAGTATAGGAAGCAGCTGGTGAAGAGTCAGCATTTTGAATTTTGTAATCACCAGAAAGGTGAGTAGAAAGGTCCAGGATAGGACGCCATGTAGTGCCTTTTCTCGAATAGAAACCATGTCCATTTTCCTCGTCTGGTACCAACTGAATAGCCCCCATGCTTAAGAGAGAGAGTACTTGATTTTGGGACTCTGTCCACTGATTTGGGGATAGATCTGGCCACCCGCTTGGTGGTGGTAACGTGTGGAAGTGAAATCTGTATCCTTGGGACACTACATTTAAAACCCATTTGTCCTGGGTAATGAGTTCCCAGTTTTTGGCCTACAGACCAATCTTTACACCTAAAGGAGAATTCAGTTGGGAAGTGCTTGGAAGTTTTAAAAGCAAGTCATTGAGACAGTTATCCATAGGGGGGAGTCTTACTACTCCCAGATTTGGGTGCGGAAACCCCCCACTGCTTAGTCTTGTGTGTCCCCCTGGGAGTGAAACCTGGGTTTTCTGCTGTGTCTGGGTTTGGCTTGAGAAGACCTGGAAGGGGCTGGAAAGGACCAATTCTTAGAGGGCCAGTGCCTACTAAATCTAGGAGGATGAACTTGTAAGAAATCTTTAACAGTTTGCATAGATTTAGCTTTATCCTCCATCTTTTTAAGAACTTCCTCAGCTTTGTTGCCAAACAGGCGGTCCTGATTTAAGGAAGCAACCAAAAGTTTAGCTTTAACATGATCAGGCAAAGATTGCTTTTTAAGCCAAGCATGCCTTCTGAGCACAGACCCAGTAACAGCAGCCCTGCAAGAGGCCTCTAATGAATCAAATCCACATTGCAAAGTATGTTTTCCAACCTATTCAGCAGAATGCATTAAATCCTGTAATTCTTTATTTTCAACGCAGTTGGGAATCGTCATCATTTTCTGTTTAAGCAATCCAACAACATGCTGTTGATACTGGAAACTAGCAGTTTAAAGCCCTAATGGCCAAGGTTGCAGATGTGCAAACCTTCTTACCCCATCTACCCAGCGCCCTGGAGTCTATCAGAAGGGGTAGGATTTTTAGCAGTAGAAACCTCAATGCCCCCCTTAGGTCCCTGTGAAATAGTCTCTGGATCCGCAATAGAATTTTTAAAAAGGAACTTGTGTGAATCATCTGTCAGGTTTTCTGGGAGCAGGAGGCAAAGAGTCAGGGGCCAAACTAGATTCCAAAAAGGCATCAACAATGTCTAGTACAGGAGGTATAGCTAAAGGCTAAGCCTCTTTTTTGAATCAGAAAAATCCTGGCTTTCCCAGTCGAAATGCTCCCTTAAGAAAAGTCCTCTTTAGGTGAAGCAGAGGGAATAGAGTCCTCTGCATCAGAATCCTCATAAGTAGATGAGGGCAAATCCAGATCATCAGTAGAATCAGAAAAATCAGAATCCTGGTCAGAAGACTCAAACAACTTCAGTCCTAGGTCTCTTAGAAAGGGGAGGTTGGCGTCCCCTGATTAGAGTTATAAGATCTTCAGCCATTCCTATCATTTGTATTTTAGGCATAGAGGCCTCAGCATGCGGCCTGGGCATCTGTTTCTTAGGCATGGTTTGAGATTTAGGCCTAAATGAAGGAGGCGTTGGTTTAATATGCAAGTCTGTAGGCCTGAATACACCCTCAGAAGCCAGTGCCTGCACAGTGGCTCCGGACCCATCAAAGGTAAAGACATCCGCAGGTTCCACAGTTGAAGCATCTCGTGGCATACTGGACTCTGAATGGGTCTCAGTAGAGGCCTGCGAATCAGACGTAGCAGTTATCAGGGGCTGCGAAAGCGCCTCACTGAGTACCTGCGACTGGATTAGGAGAAGCGTCATTGGCAGCTTTGGACCTAGGCAGCCTGTCTCTGTTTTTTTGGAATCGGGGTAGTCGGATGGCTAACCGACATTTCTGGATAATTAAACCGAGAACCGAAATATTTAGAGGCGAAAATATATCGATGTCGGTTAGTGCGCTGATTAAATAAAGCACAAAACTGAGAGCAAGGTACGTCGTGGTCAGAGCCTAGGCAAGGAATACAGTACGAATGAAAATCTTTGTGAGGTATTTGCTTTCCACAAGTAATGCAATTATTAACTTTTACCGACATCGGTAAGGAGCAAGAAAAAGTTTCCCCAATGGGGTACTTGGCTTTAGTTGAAAACCGGTTCTGAAACTCAAAAACAAAAATTTCAGGAGTTGGCCGACCGGCACTTGCGAACTGCTTCTGCTTCGGGCACCGCACAGCAAGAAAGACTGATGTAAATGCATCGGCTACAAGTTTTATACCCCTGACGACCTGATATCATGGAAGAAGGGACAGCAACTGACGCAAGACCCAAGACTTTGTTAATCAGGCCGACGAAGGGCTACTGCAAGCAGAAAACCCAAATGTAATGACTGCAACAGTGAAACACGAAGAACATCTCCCTGGTTTTGAAGTGGAGGCAGTCGATTGCTTGGATCTCTGCAACCCCTGGGACTGCTATCTTGGAGTTCTGTTTCCACGGGGCCTAGGCTGGCCTTATTTACTAGGTGCAGGAAAGGACCAGTACTTGGAAGGAAAATGTCTGCTGAACCTAGGGGGCTGTACCTGTATGAAATCTAACAGTCTGCATAGATTTTGCTTTTTCTTCCATCTTTAACACCTCTTCTGCTTTAGTACCAAATAAGTTATCTTTGTGCAAGGCTGCATCCAACAATTATGATTTGACATGGTCTGGCAGGGGTTTTTCCTTAAGCCATGCATGTCTTCTAATGACAGATTCAGTGACTGCTACCCTTCAAGAAGCTTCTAGGGCGTCAAAACCACAGTGCAAAGTGTGTTTAGTTACTTGACCAGCAGAGTGTATTAACTCCTGTAAATCTTTAGATTCTGCCCATGCAGGAAAGGAGGACATTTTTTGTTTAAGGAGTTCCAAGGTATGCTGCTGCTATTTTAAGCATACGGAACTGACAATTTAGTGCCCTGATAGCGAGAGTAGCTGAGGTGTATACTTTTTTACCCCATATGTCCAGTGCTCTGGAATCCCTATCTGAGGGGGTGGGATTCTTAGTTGAAGTAGCTTTAACCACTTTTGGGCCTTGAGAAATTACCTCAGGATCCGATGTTGGGTTTTTAAAAAGATATTTGTGAGAGTCAGGGACTCGCCTGTCTGGTTTTCTGGGAGCAGGAGGGAGGGCGTCTGGAATTAAGCTGGATTCAAGGAAGACATCATCCATCACATCTAAGACTGGGGGGATGGTCAAGGGCCTGTGCTGTGGAAGGTCCATGAACTCAGAGTCTCTTTTTAGACCGTGGGAAGTCTTGACTCTCCCATTTGAAATACTCCCTTAAACTATGCAGTGTTTACCCAAAGGAAAAATCCGCTGGGGAAGAGGCTTTAGGAATAGATTCCTCTGCATCAGAATCCTCATATGTAGAGAGGGGCTGCATGTCTTCATAGTCAGATGCATCGGATTCATCTGACTCTTGTTCAGACAAAACAACTGGAGACGGATTGTTTTTTCTTTTTGAGGGAGTGGTTTGGCTTCCCCTAATCAGCATGATATGGTCCTTTGCCATTTTAAGCATTTGTGACTGAGGCAAGGGAGCAGACACCAGAGAATGGCTGGTAGTCGGTTTCCTGGGGGTGGTTCGACCCCTGAGCCTAAGAAACTCGGTTGTTTTAGAAAGAACGGTAGCCATTAAAAAAGGCGGTGGTTTATGTCTGGATTCGATCTTGCGAAGAACTTCCTCGGAAGCCAGTGCCTGCACAGCAGCTCCAGACCCATCCAAGGTAGAGCTGACCACAGGATTCTTAGATGAAGAAGGGTCTCGGTAGCGGCCTGTGAATTAACTGAAAGCACCTCATTGAGTTGCGGAGGACGGATGACAAGCTTGGGGGTAGCGTCGTCGAAAGGTTTGGTCCCGTGCAGTCTGTTTCTGTCTTTCTTTATGTTTTTTTTGAAAGATCTGCTGTTGGATGGCTTACCGAAGCCATATCGGAATTCGAGGACTGTAATCGAAAGTATCTGGCTACAATAAGGGCCTGACGATGAATAGTTCTGGCATTAAAGCTCAGAACCGACAATGAGGGACATCATGGTCTGGGCCTACACAAGTGACGCAGTAAGAGTGGAAGTGCCGGTGTGGTATTTGGCTTTTCACAGGCAAGACAATTATTATTTTTTTCTGACATCGGTTAGTGCAAAAACAAAATGGAACCCCAATGGGGTATTTAGCTTTCGAAGACTTCAACTTCAATTCAGAAATGAAACTCAGGTAGCGGCCGACTGGCACTCTTGCAAACTGCTTCTGCTTCATGGCAAGAAAGACTGATGTAATGGTGTCGGCTGCCTTCCTTTATACTACTGATGACCTGATGTCAGTCCTCAAGTGACAGCAACCGACTCAGAAATACTAAGTCTCTGGTACACAGGCCGGTCAAGGGCTACCCTGGTGGGGATAACCGAAATGTGATGACTGCAACAGTGAAACACGAAGAACACTGTGTTTGATGTTCACTGAATCCTCTTCTTGTGGGGGGCTGTGACCCCACAATCCCGCTAATTTCATACATACCAACTCTGAGATCGCACTACAGCGGGGAAAAGGCAGGTTTCCTTATACCTAGGCTACCGGTAAGAAAACAGTATATTGCGCTTCCTTAATGCTGGCCAACTAACATTGGTCGATGAAAAGTTTTACGATTATGTGGCCTTTCGATTAAAGGATGATTCAAGGTTTAGTGTTCGATGAATGGCTGTTCGATGACTAAACACAGACACACAAACGAGATCTAAGAAAGATGGACGACCTATGGGATTAAGTGAGGAAACATTTTAAGGAGTTCAGATGATGCTCATGTAGGTCCAAGAAGAGATATTAGACCAATCAATTGGATAGAAGGAACAGAACGATTAAGATCTATGACTTTTCATTAATGAAAAAACAGACTTGCTGTAACTGTGGCAACATGAATGCATTAAACATCTGGGCGTGTGCCTAGGTAACACTACAAAAATATAGTTGTGTAAAATCTTACCATAACCATAGATGTCCTTCTCTTCCATGTTGCAGTATTCCAAACTCTTGGGTTAGCCTCTGTTTACTACCCAAACATCCGGCCAGTACACAAAATCCTCTAGTCACTGCTAGGTATGTAGGACGTCCGACGTTGGCCTGGGGAGCATGGGCCATAAAAGTGACATCTGCACGTACCGTTCCCTCAGAACTGAACGCCCCAGTCAGACCCCAGTCCCAGGACAGCTACACAAGTTCTGTGCCATCCAAGAAGGAACAGTTTAGATGGAAACAAGGGGGTAAGATGGGAGGGAATGAATACTGTAACATGGAAGAGGAGGACATCTATGGTTATGATAAGGCTTTACACAACTATTCTATGTCCCTCTATTCTCATGTTGCAGTATTCCAAACTCTTGGGTGAGTGCCAAAGCTCACAAGGAAGAAGAGGGTGGTGGTACGGAACTGTTCTCCATGAATCCATGCAGGACAGCCCTAGCAAACCCCACTCTGGATCTGGAAATGTGATCCAACTTGTAGTGTTTAGTGAATGTATGGGCAGATGACCATATAGCTGGCTCTGGAAAACGAGCAGTGTCCAGTCCTTTGAAGAAGGCCCCAGATGAAGCCATGGCTCTAGTGGAGTGGGTCTTAATTTTTCAACAGAGTAGTTTTTCATAGAACATGCAGCAAATGGATATAGCTTTGGAAATCTGAACAGAAATGGTATGTTTAGTCACCGCCTTTCCCAGAGCTCTGAGGTGGAAGGAGATAAATAGTTGCTCTGATTTCCTTATGCTCTTAGTCTTGTCAAGGTAAAATCTAAGTTGTCTGTGAACATTAAGAGAATGTAAGACACCGTCATTTTGGAGATGAGGGAAAAAGGTGGGGAGGTGAATACCCTGATTTAAGGATATCTCATTGACCACCTTGGGCATAAAAGAGGGGTTGGTCCTCAGGGTTATTCTATCCTTGTGAAAGATGAGGAAGAGAGGTGTTGCCATGAGGGCCTGGAGTTCTGACACACTTCTGGCTGTTGTCAGGGCCACAAGGAGTACAGTTTGCCAGGTACAATGCTTCAGAGATGCCTTAGATGCTGGTTTAAATGGGGCAACAGTGAGTTTCTCTAAAATGTAATTCAGATCCCATGGAGGTGGGACCGGCCTCCTGGGAGGTCTGAGGTGTGGTACTCCCTTCAGGAATAACTTTGGAGGGACACAGGAAGCTAGAGGGGGATACAGAGGCAGACAGACCGAGATAGCAGCAAGGTGTGCTTTAAGAAACTAATATGCAAACCCTGTTTGCACGAGTTCACACAGAGAGGACAGCACTAAAGGGACCTCACTTTGAAATGGGGCTAGCTGTGTTTGTAGACACCACATGGAGAACCTCTTCCATTTAGTCAAATAAGATCTCCTAGTATTAGGTTTCCTGGCCTCCTGCAGGACTGTTAGCATGTCCTCAGTGTAAAGGTGTCTAGAAGGGATCAAAATTCTATCACCCACAGGGTTAGATTCAGAGATTCCAGATGGGGATGGATCAGGAAGTCCTTGTCCTGTGCGAGGTCCACTCTGTGAGGTAACTTGTGGTGACTGCCCCTGGCTAAATGCAGAAGGAGGAGGAACCACTGCTGTCTTGGCCAAGAGAGAGTTACCAGCAAGATTTTGGTTTATCCTGCTGGATCTTCAGCTGGACTTTTTGAAGTAATGGGAAGAGGGGTATGCATATAGAAACATCCCCTTCTATGAGATTGAGAAGGCATCCATTGACCCTGCTATGGGACTGGGTAGCCTTGATGCAAAACAATGGTAGTCGTTTGTTCAGAGAGCAAGGAAACAAATCTATATGCAGTGTACTCCACCTATGGACAATATCCATAAACACACCCCTGTGAAGCATCCATTCACGGGATTGTGACATGGACCTGCTCAAGGTGTCTGCCTGAATGTTCTGAGTTGAAGGGATATAAACTGCCTGCAGGGAGACTATGTTTTGGCCTGCCAGGTCCCAGGCCTGGAGAGCAAGATTACAAAGAAAACAGGATTTGGTTCCACCCTGTTGGTTCACATACTATAGAACTGCAGTGCTGTCTGTGAACAATTTCAGGGGTCCTTGTTTTAGGGCATGAAAGAAGGCGGTCAAGGAAAAAAAGATTGCTCTCATTTTCCTGATGTTGAGGTCTTCCTGCCTGAAGGTGTCAGACCAGGTACCTTGCACTTTCAGTCTACCCAAAGTAGCTCCCAAGCCCAGATCTGAGGCATTTGTGTACATCTCCTGGACTGGAAAAAGGGGTTGAAATGGAAGCCGTGGGTTGAGTGTAATCTGGTTCAACCACCAGAGAATCTCCTTCTTCAGACAAGGAAGGAAGGGAATGGCCAAGTCCAAGGGGTAAGAGTATTGGGTCCATGTGGACTTCACGTACCATTGCAATTTTCTCATATGAAGTCTTGCCAGAGGTAGTATGGGTATAGTGGAAGCCACGTGACCGAGTACTCAGACATTGTCTGGCTGTAAAAGCAGTGGCTTTGAAGACGGAGGCCAGACATTGCCTCCATCCACTTTTTGGGGTGGAAGGAATGCTCTCATGACATCTGTCCTTATTCTGCACCTTAGGAAAGCTTGGTGCTGGGAAGGACTCAGGTTGAACTTGGGGAAGTTTATGTTGAATCTCAGAGCCTGCAGGAGTGAGATGACTTTGTGGAGTTGGTTCTGCAAATATCTGGAGCATTCTGCCTGAATCAGAAGGTTGGACCAGGTATGGAAAAATCTGAATCCCTTGGACCCTGCAATAAGTGATTACTGCAGTCAGACACGGAGCAGTAGAGAGTCCAAAGGGAAAGGCTGAGAACAGAAAATGTGAAAAACCAAAAGCAAAACGCAAAAATTTCCTGTAGTTGGGCGTTATAGGGATGTGAAGGTAGGCGTCCTTTATGTCCAAGGTGGCTAGAAATCCCTGAGTTATCAGTAAAGGAAAAAGGGTCTGAAGAGTGAGCACAGAAAAGGTGGGTACCTGTAAAAAAAAGGTTGACGTGAGAGAGATACAGGACAGGTCTCCAAGGTCCATCCTTCCTGGGGAATAGGAAGAGTCCTGAATAGAACTTTTTCCGT
Source organism: Protopterus annectens (assembly GCF_019279795.1). Taxonomy (NCBI): domain Eukaryota; kingdom Metazoa; phylum Chordata; order Ceratodontiformes; family Protopteridae; genus Protopterus; species Protopterus annectens. Next base: position 294,104,883 of record NC_056730.1, on the reverse strand, counting down.
TAGATGAACCAGTTGTATGGTTCCTTGTGACAGGAGGCTGTCTACAACTGTCTGGAAAAGGGGGAGTTGATCTTCGGGTGGCTGGGGGATCCCTCTGGGAGAAGGGGGAATGATCCAGGACATAAAGTAACCCTTTTCTATGATGGAAAGGACTCGTCTGTCTGAGGTAATGTTTTGCCAAAGTGGAAGACAGTGAGAGCCATAGAGACAGGGGGATGGAGTCTGGAAAGGGGTCCAGTGAAGACAGGTAGTCAATGACTATCTGCCCTGTCCTGAAAATGAGTTTTCTGGGTAGGGGTTTGAGCAGGCTTAGAAGGAGTCTGTTTCCTTGTGCCTTTTCCTGCCCCTAGCATGGGAAGCTGGAGAAGAGTGTTTCCTAATGAACTGGGTGTTTGAGGGATAGTTCCTGTGAAATTTGGGTATTGGGGAGATGAACAGCTGTTTAAGATCTTGCAGTTCCTTCCCTTTCTGCTGAAGGGTCTTAAACAGCTCAGCCACTTTAAATCCAAAAAGGGCAGAGTTATCCAGGGGTGCATCCAGTAATTTGTCCCTAATATCATTGGGTAATGGTTGTAGCCTTAACCATGAGTATCTTCTTAGGACTGAAGCGGAGGCAGCTGATCTGGCACAGGCTTCTGCAGCATCATAGCTGGAGCGAATGGAATGTCTAGTAACTTGGAAGACAGGGAAATGACACTAGAAATTTCAGCTTTGGAAGGTGAATCAGGTCAGCTAACAGCTTGGTGAAATGGGTTAAAACAGCCAAGGCATACTTGGACATATGCTTCTGGTAAATCACTGCCCTGAAGGCCAGGGTAGAAAAAGTGTATACCTGCTTACCAAGGCGCTCCATGGCCTTACTGTCCTTGTCAGTGGGAGGGACTGAGGTAGATGAGAGTAGCTTGGATGGCTTGTCTGCAGAAACAGACAGTGTAAGGGTTTGATCAAAAAGTTTGCGCCTTCAGGGATCCTGTAGAACCTGTCAGGCCTCCTAGGGGCAGGTGGTTGGGAATCAGAGTTAACTGGGTCAGCACTGAAAACATCGAAGAAAGCTGGTAACACTGGAGGAATTGCAGAAGGAGCAGGGGTTTCCATCTGCAGGAGCTCATAGTATCTTTTTTGGACCTCTGACATTTCAAAGGAATCCCACTTAAAATGTTCCCTCATTTTAGAGATTGTCTCCCCAAAGGTGAGATCCTCTCCTGGGGAATCAGCCTCAGCAGATTTGTTCTCTGGAGAATCATATCCAAGAGAAGAAGGCATCTGGGAGACATAGAAGAGGGAATCCTCAGAAGAGGAGTGTGAGGAATCCTCAGCTTCAGGTTGAATAATTGCCTCAGCTTGAGGCTTGGGACTGACAGGAGGAGGACCAGTCTGAGAAGAACCAGGTATGGCAGGCTTTAGGGCCATAAAAGCATTAAAGAGGCTCTGGGAAAAGCCTGGCAATTGGGTTGGCTTTCAGCAGGAGGGGAGAGATGCCTTGTTTTGTGTTTCTTTTTTAGTGAGGGCCTAGAAGACATAGGCATTAAGGAAGGCCTAAGTGACTGAGGAAGGCCTAGATTCTGTTTGCTGGGAAGCAGTGGAAGGGCCTGTCTGGGCAGCTGTAAGAACATGAGGTTCCCACTCGTTACCAGGTGACATCTGCAAGCCCTCCCCAGATGTGCCTTCTACCCTAGGTTCTGCAGTCTCCCAAGGGGGTACCTGCTATACCTGCTTCAGCAGAGTCCTAACGTTCCTCCAGGCGAATATTGGCCACAAGAGGGATGTCGGATGGAGGAGGGCAGCAGCAGCTTCAGGCTTGAAAATCTTGGCCTTCTTTTTGGGTGGTTCTATGGGCTGTCTGAACGACCCTTCTATCCCCAACACTAAGCTTAAAACACTGATTTTCTAAGTAAATGTTCAAGGTGTGCACATGACTGTGTAGAGTCTTAGGTACGAAGGCCTGATAAATTGTGCAAGTAAGATGGTTATGCACAGGCCCTAGACAGAAAAGGCAGAGTTCGTGGGCATCCTTATGGGGATCTGACTACCGCACCTGCGCTTTCCCTTCCTGGATGACATGTAACCTAAACAGACATGCAGTGACAAAAGGCATCAAACAGACCCATCGGGGTACTTATTTAGAATTTGAAGATCCAACATCGAAGATGGCAGGAAGGGCTGACGTTCAACTGGCGGTAGAGAAGTTCTGAGGAAAGGTATGTGCAGATGTCACTTTTATGGCCCACACTCCCTAGGCCAACGTCAGATGTCCTAACGTATCTAGCAGGCAGTGACTACAAGCTTTTGTATACTGGCTGGACATTCGGGTAGCAAGCAGAGAATAACCCAGGAGTTTGGAATACTGCAACATGAGAATAAAAGGACATCAACCTACATTAATCTGAAGAAATTAAAAGAATAACTTATGCACATGGAAAATGTTTGGTTCGGAGCTTCATCAAATAATTCATTAGTACATTTCTTTTAACTTTGTTAATGTACATTTTCTATGCATACTAGATGACCTTCAGAGACATTATGCAAAACTTGGTAGAAATAGGATAAAAAGGCTTTGTATGAGGTGATAAGCCTAAGGTGTCACAGGATGAGATCTTTTCAAATAAGATGAAAGCTATAAAATATTCCTAACCCAGAGAAGTATTCTGATGTAGTTTAGATAAAGAAATTATCAGCTTTCAACATTTAAGTATGCAGTTAAATACAAACATTTGCTTATCAAGAGAGAACTCAAGACCAGTTTGGTATGTGTACAATTTGGGTGTTATTAATGCAGAGCATCCATATATGAAGTAGGCCATAAAAACATTACACATTTTACAGGCAAAGGAGAAGATTAAGCCTTGAGTAATTTTTTTAAGTACAGAGCATAAACTGAATATCCAAGAGGTAATGGGATGTTGCATAACTGGAAGAGGAGGAAGGCAAAAGTAGACTACTTGCTTACAAGGCATCCACAAACCCCACACTTACGAATCTCCTACATATTCACAAGTCAAAGAGTACTAGAAATACAAGGTCTAGGGACCTGAACTTTGTGACTTAAACAGAACATGCTGGAGAGACAGATGTGTATTCCAGAGACTGACAATCCTATGGAAAAGGCTTCCCCATCCATGAGAATCAGAGTTCATCTACTACCCAGTTAAACCGCAACCCGCATCAGTATTCAGAGAACTGGAAATTTACACCGGGCCTCGCACCCATGTCTCTTATGGACAGAGCTAGGTTATAAATGCCTGGCTCTCAATGTCCTATTCGGATACAGGACATTGCTCTATTACTCTTTTGGAAAAATTTGGCTAGGCTTAGAAAGCCCCGGGTTGTTAACCTAGTAACAAACTATGAATCAAACGCCAGTAGTTGGAAAATGGGGAATGAGGAAAAAATAAAGGAGAGGTATGTGCTGCTAAACCGCTTTGTATATTAAATATGAGGAATTGCACAGTACAGCAAAGACTACAGAATTGGCAGAACTGTTGGAGAGGCCCTGTATAACAATACTCAGTAGTACAAGAAAGGAATGATAACCTCATAAAGGATGTATTAAGTAGGGAGGGAGAAGGGCTTGCAGGAAATGAAATTAAAGAAGCTGGTGGAAATTAACAGAGAAAGGGATGTTTTGTTGGAAATTGATGTAGATAAGCAAATGTTTAAATGGATTTGAGTGTTATCCCAAGTCACAGTGGTTTAGGATTTGTGTATGGAAATGCCTCCACTAGAATTTTTAAACTCCCTCCTCTGAGAGCATGTCTGAATGCAAACATACAATTTTGTTGAAGTGAGGAAGAGGTATTATGAAGATGGAAACACATATGGATCATGCACAACATTTAGATATTTTGGGTAAGATTCAAAATGAGGAGTTATAGTCTACCATGAATGAAGGAGCAATGAAAACACAGTTGTGTAAGAAAGTACAGTTTTGTACCTACCATAAATGTAGATGTTCGAAGATCCACATTGCTGCAGTCCTGACACTTGGGTAGTCCGCTGTCCCAGTCGGCCCGAATACCAAAGTATAAGGCTGACGTCGGTCAAGGCGCATTAGTCTGACGTCAGGACGTCAGGATACAAATGCGCATGACCGACGTCATTTCCTCAGTCTTTTCTTGCCCCAGATGTCAGAAGACCCTAAAAAGATAAGGCCAAACCAAAAAACAACAACACACCAAACACCCCTGTACCAAATATATATATACAATATATACAAAGTCAGAAAGGTACAATCCCACCCACACAACCACCCCTAAACACAGAGGGGAAGGAGGATGTGGATCTTAACATCTACATTTATGGTAGGTACAAAACTGTACTATGTTCTTCATCTCACATTGCTGCAGTCCTGACACTTGGGTAGAATCCCAAAGCAGAGGTAAGGGAGGATGGCAAATCACAAAGAAGCAGGAGCTGACAACATGCCCTGTAAAATAGCAGTGGCAAAACCAGCCCTAGATTTAGAGTAGAGAGGAAGGTGGTAATGCTTAGAGAAGGTATGCACTGAACTCCAAGTAGCTGCCTCCAAAATATCATTAAGTAGCTGCCTCCAAAATATCATTAGTTGCCACCCCCCTTAGAAATGCTGTTGAAGTGGCAGTAGCCCTAGTGGAATGAGGCCTAATCCCAGCTGCAATCTCCTTGCCATGATGGGAGTAACAGAAAGTAATGAAAAACCCAATCCACTTAGAAATAGTTTGTTTTGACACAGGCTTACCCTGAGAACACAAAGCAAAAGAAACAAACAACTGCTGAGACTGCCTAAAATCCTTAGTCCTGCTTAAATAATAACGTAATTGCCTGTGTACATCTAAAGTGTGCAAAATCTTTTCCCCTTATTTTGGGGATTTGCATAAAAGGTAGGCAAATTTAGAAGTTATGTACTCACCATAACGTTCCATCTGAGTAGGTGACTTCATTCGGATGCAACCTGTGGGTATCGGATCCGATCTCGGATCCGCAATTCAAAAGCTTAGGCCCGAGCCTAGCTCCTCCCTCTTACCCATAACCCCTTGCCAAGCCCTGACTGACCTCAGATTGAGTTTGCCTCAAATACTGACCACAGTATACTAAAATAGCATAAATACAAAGGTCAGGGGGATGAAGTCACCTACTCAGATGGAACGTTATGGTGAGTACATAACTTCTAAATCTGAAGTAGGGAGACTTCATACCTGTGGGACAGAGTCCCTAGCTACCTGAATCTTGGGTGGCCATCATGGAAGGATGTTCCGGAGCACCGCTGAGCCAAAGGATGCTCTTCCTCTAGAAACAACATCCACCTTGTAATGAGAAATAAAAGTATGAGGCGAGGCCCAAGTAGCTGCCGCGCATATATCATCCAACGAAACACGGGACTTAAAGGCGGCTGACGTAGAAACTGCCCTAGTAGAATGAGCCGTAACCCTTTGAGGAGCAGGTCTGCCTGAAGTGTCATATGCCTGCAATATGCAATTAGCAATCCATTTAGACAGAGTGACTTTAGACACTGCTTTACCCAGAGCAAATTTAGCAAAGGAGACGAACAGCTGATCTGATTTCCTGTGGCCAGCTGTCCTGTTAATATAAAAACGTAATTGTCTATGAACATCCAATGAATGCAATTTGTATTCCCTTTGTTTGAATACTTGGGAAAAAGACAGGCAAATTGATTGACTGGTTAATATTGATTCAGAAGAGACCTTCGGAAGAAAAGATGGATTGGTCCTGAGGCACACCCTATCAGGGAAGAAAGAAAGGTGGTTTGACACAAAGAGCCTGAAGCTCAGACACCCTTCTGGCTGAAGTGATAGCTACCAGAAAGACAGTCTTCCAGGAAAGGAATTTTAAATCAGCAGAAGCTGCAGGCTCAAGGGAGGAGCAGTAAGGGCCTGCAGGACTAAAGACAAATCCCAAGGCGGTACAACCTCCTTGACTGGAGGCCTTAATAAAAAACTCCCTTGAGAAAGGATTTGCATAATTTCGCTGTCATAAGGGGAGCTGTGTCCTGTCCAATGTGATAATGCGATATAGCCGCCAATTGTACTTTAATCGTGGAAGAACTGGCCCCTTGATGAAAGAGGTCTGTTAGAAATTCTAGCACCGCAGAGATAGGTGCTGAAAAGGATCCACCGTTCTCTGCCCTGCCCATATAGAGAACCTCTTCCATTTACTCCGATAAACCTGTCTGGTAGAAGGTTTATGAGCAGCCACCAAAATTGCTTTGACCGGTGAAGAGATGAGTCCTAATTAAGGTTGGAATTGGAGCAGCCAAGCTGTCAACTTCAGGGTCCGCAGATTGGGAACTGGCATTCCCAGAGGGTGAGAGATGAGATCCATTGGATCCAGAATCCATGGTGGATTGATTTTGTGAGACCATGGAACCAAGGTTGTCGAGGCCAGAATGGGGCAATGAGAATCATTCTGCTCCCCAAACTGTTGGCTTTCTGCAGAAACCTCTGCATCAGAGGAAGTGGAGGGTAGGCATAAAGGAGACCGGGAGGCCAAGCATGCACCAGAGCATCCTCGAACTCCTGGTGGGGAAGTAGAGCAAGAAATTGTCGATTTGGCGTTTGAGGGAGAAGCAAAAGATCGCAACAGGGTTGCCCCAAACGGCAAAAATCTTCTTCGCTACTTGAAGGTTTAGGGACCACTCGTGTGGAGAAAGGATGGTGCGACTGAGCTTGTCCACAAGGATGTTGGACTTTCCCGGAATGTGCTGCTATCAGAAAGCGTTTGGTGGAAATTGCCCATTCCCAGACTCTCATGGCCTCTCGACAAAGGGGATAAGACCTGGTTCCTCCCTGCTTGTTGATATACCAGACTACGGACATGTTGTCTGTCTGAATCGCAATAGTCCCTGTAGGAAGAACGTGGTGAAGTGCTTGCAACGCTAGGAGCACCGCCTCAATTCCAGGACATTTATATGCAATGATGTCTCTGTGGGATTCCACGTACCTTGGACAATCTTTCCCGCAGAATGCCCCACCCGAGGCAAGAAGCGTCCGTGGTCACTGTGGCTCGGGAAATGCAGCGCAAAGGGTCCTTCCTGCCAGGGGATCCGGAGAAAGAAGCCACCACAGAAGGCAGTCCCTGCACGCTCTGCTAACCGCAATGGGAGCGTTTAGACGAACAAAGAGGAGACCACTGAACTTGAAGGGTCCATTGAAGAACCCGCATGCCGCGTGGCATGAATTAGAAGCGGGATAGCTGCCGCCATAGAACCTAGGGCCCTCAGGACCGAAGCTGCAGTTGGTGAAGGTTGAAGGATTGCTGTCACATGACACCTCAGGCTGACGATACGGTCTGGGGTGAGGAAGGCTCGCATTGATCTGGTGTCTAGTCTTCCTCCTATGAAATCTATAATTTGAGTTGGATTCAGGAAAGATTTCTCCCAGTTGATCGTTATGCCCAGCCTTGGTGCTAGTTGAAGGAAGTAATCCCTGGCTGAGCACAGAAGATGCCTTGATGATGCCGTCAGGAGCCAGTCGTCCAGGTACGGAAAGACCTGTAATCCCTGGAGCCTCAGGTGGGCCGCTACCACCGCTAACACCTTGGTAAACACCCTGGGGCTGAGGTGAGACCAAAGGGAGGACCCTGAACTGATAGTGACTGGCTCCCAGCCGAAGCGAAGAAACCTCCTGGATCGCCTGTCCATCCGAATGTGGTAGTACGCATCCTTGAGGTCTATGGAACACATCCAGTCGTTCTCCCTCAAAGGGGAGTATAGATTGCAGGGTGACCATCCGGAACTTTGCTTGGTTACTGACAGGTTCAACAGGAAAGGTCTAAAATTGGTCTTAAGTCCCCGTCTTCTTTGGCACCAAAAGAACCTGGAGTAAAACCCTAATCCGCTTGATCTGGGGACGCTGGATGGCTCTTTTCCTAGCAGCTGCTCGATTTCGAGCTGCCGCCTCCCTTGGTCGGGTGGAACATCTGGGAGGCTGCAGATTTGGGGATCTTGATTAGGGGTATTGAATATCCTCTGGATATGAGTCAAGCACCCAACTGTCTGTTGTTATGGATTCCCAAGAAGTCAGGTGCATCGAAACCGCCCGACTGCCTCCAGAGACGGACAGCCGGGCAACCCTTCAGGGCTGCTGCGTGGGTCTCAGAGAAGGGTTCTCTGGACCCAAAATTGCCAGGAGCCCCTGCCTCTGGCACGACGACCTCCCGTCCTCCTCTGCCACGGAAGGACTGGTTATCCGGAGCAGGTTGGGACTGCTGCGACTTCGGAACCACATCTTCTTCTGTCCCTTTTGGTTCTTAGAGAAGGACCTCTGGGGAGCTGAGAAGCGGACTCTGACGGCAGACAGCGTCTTCCGTCCTTTCGCTCTGGACAAGTGTCTCGCGAACAGTCTTGCCAAATAAGGCAGAACCATCGAAGGGGCATTCGCGAAGGTCGCCTTAAAGGGCTCAGCAAAATCACAATGGCGGAGCCAGGCCTGTCGCCTCATGACAAGGCCTGCTCCGCTGGCTCTAGCTCCCTCAGTAGCATGAGACAGCAGCCATAGATGTGTTGGATACAGATCTGAGAGTGGCCATTCGGTGGAATAAACCTGCTTATCCTCACTCGAGATGGACTCCGGGAGATGCTTTAATCAGATCTCGCTGCATCCTAATGACATGCCATGTAGTTCAGCTCTCAAGGAGAAGGTCGCTGAACTAAACACTAATTCGATCCATCGAACGGGACTCCTTGCCCGGAGGATGGACGGAGGGACTCTCCTGGGCCAATTCCCTTCGTGCCGCAGCCATCATCATGGCATCTACTGGGGACCCTTACTCCAGTGGGTGCGGTCTGATGGAGGAGAAAGAATGCGGTCCGGGCGTTTGGGATAGGCTCAATGGTGTCCGGATCCTTCCACGCCCTGATAGATATAAGATCTACCAGGGGTCAGCAGGAGGACACCCAAGAGGTAGAAGATGCCTCCAAGAACACAGACTCGTCCGAAGAAGCCTTGGGGCAGACCACCCCCTGATCCTTAACATCTCCATGATGTCTCCAAATGAGACGTCCTCAGGGGTGACCTAGGGGAGCCTTCCCTTCATCCAAGTCCGTGTCTTCAGTGACGGACTCAGGGGAGTCCATGTGCCTCCTCTTGCACTTGCGCGAGGTACTTCATCGGGGGGGCTGTCCGAGGAGTACTCTTCAGCAGATGGATGTTCCAAGGGAACCACTTGGGACATCGAGACGGGCTGTCCCTGGGACCGGCTGGTGGGGGCCTGGCCCAACTGCAATGGAGTGCGGGATGGAGCCGTGGCAGGGACCGGGGTCCGGATGTCCTCGACAGTGCCCTTTCCATAACGTTGAAAGCCGAGGGGAGCCAGCTTCTCTAAGTCCCGAGCCGACCCCCACGGATCCGACGACGGATCGGAGTCGGAGCAACCGCCGGATCCGAGACCAGTGTGCTCCGACCTGGACGGAGCCGAAGACACCAGCTCCTCGGATCCGAGGCTCGGCCCTCGGCTCCGAGGTCGGGTAGCACTCAAGGGATGGGACGGATCCGAGGTGCGCCGACCAGTCGGATCCGACCCACCCCAGGATCCAAATCTGCACGGCGCCGAAAGCTCGAACCCGTGGTATGGGTGGGAGAAGGAGCTGGGGTCAAGCCCCTCCCGGTTGGGGGGCTAGGAGCACTCCCATTTGCATTTGGGCCTGGATGAATTTCCTCATCATCCGGTCCATATCGGCATCGAAAAAGTCGATCTAGAGGAGGCCACGACCTAGAGAACCGCCTCGGTGACCTCCTGGAAGCTAGCCTCCTCCTCCTCAGGTCCAGGAGAGAACCGAGGGAGTGGAGCCGAGGAGGAGGAAAGCTAGAAGGCACAGGGAAGCCCGCTTAGATGGAGGGAGCTGGAAGCTGCCTCCTCTTGTGGTGCTTCTCCTGTGCCTCTCCTTCTGTCTCTCCCTACTAGAATCCTTCCTCCGGCATTTTAAGGGAGGTTGAGTCCCAGCCGAGGGGAGAACTCACAGCAACAAGTTGCTGACTGGAGGGCAGAGGCCAAGCAGTATCTGGGGTAAAAGACCCGCCAGCACTAACTTCGACCTCCGTTCCGGTTGAACCCTGCACAAATGGTACAAGCAGGAGAGAGGTGTTCAACCCCCAAGCATTTAACTGAGTGTGGCCATCTGCTGGGGACAGCTTATGGCCACACTCGGTATTCGAAAAGACAGCCTTAGGGGCTTCAGACATAACACCTAAGGCCTAAACACACACACACACAAACAAACTACAAACCCGAGAAACTTAACTAAAGAGGGAGGGAAAGCCTTAACCACACACAACACTAACTATATTTTAAACAAAAAATGAGAATTTAAACAATTTTCCTGTCAGAAAACCACTTATCTCAAAAACCACGCCAGGAGCTCAAGAATTCCGTTGCTTCTTTGGCAGCAAACGAAATCTGGGGTCAGTCAGGGCTTGGCAAGGGTTATGGGTAAGAGGGAGGAGCTAGGTCGGGCCTAAGCTTTGGATCCGAGATCGGATCCGATACCCACAGGTTGCAGACGAATGAAGTCTTCCTACTTCAGATGAATAGTTTGGTTTAAAGCCACACTAGAAACCACTTTAGGCATAAAGGAAGGATTAGTACGTAAAGATACCCTATCCTTATGAAAAATCAGGAAAGGCTCAACCGCCATAAGGGCCTGCAATTCAGACACCCTTCTTGCAGAGGTAATGGCTAACAAAAAAGCAGTCTTCCATGACAAATATTTCAATTCAGCAGTAGCTGCAGGCTCAAAAGGTTGTAGAGTGAGTTTCTCCAACACAAAATTTAGGTCCCAAGCAGGAGTAGGAGCCCTACGTGGGGGTCTTATATTCTTTGCCCCTCTAAGAAATTGCTTGAACAAAGGATGAGAAAACAATGGTGGGTCACAATCATAGTGAGCTGAAATTGCTGCAGCATGAATCTTAATGGAAGAGAAAGACAAACCTTTGTCCAATAACTCAGTAAGATATTGAAGAGCCACACTCAAATTTGGCTCAGAAACATCCAAATCCTTTGCTGCGCACCAAAATAAAAATCTCTTCCATTTTCCCATGACACTTTCCTTGTACTAGGTCTTCTGGCTTCCATAATCACATTCAAAACTTGTTGAGGAAGCTGAGACCTGCTATGGTTCAAAACAGAATATGCCAGGCTGTTAGATGAAGAGAGTGAAGCTTGACATTGAGTAGATGCCCGTCCTTCTGAGACAATAGGTGTGGAATCAAAGGTAAGGGCCATGGAGGCTTCCTTACCAGACTCCTCAGTAATGGGTACCAGTGCTGCCGAGGCCAATCTGGAGCTATTAAAATCATCCTTGGCTTGTCTTGTCTGACCTTTAGGAGTACCTTTGGGAGGAGAGGCAGAGGTGGAAAGGCATACACCTGAAGATTTTTCCAACTGAAAGAAAGAGCATCCACTTTCCAGGCTGTGTGATGAAACCTTTTTGCAAAACTTTGGCAGCTGGTGGTTTAGTGGAGAAGCGAACAGATCTATGTCTGGAGTTCCCCAGGACACTGTCAATGTCTGAAATACATGAAGATCCAGTTTCCACTGTGGGGATCCATGATTTGCCTGCTTAACACATCTGCTAAGGAGTTCTGTGCTCCTGGCAGAAACCTTGCTTGAAGATTCAGTTGCAAGCTTAACAGTCTCCTACAAAATCATTGCTTGCCTGCATAGAGGATAAGAATGTGTTCCCCTTGTTTGTTGATGTACCACATGACAGTTGTGTTGTCTGTTAGAATCAACACCTGCCCTGGAAGAAGTAAATCCTTGAAAGCCAGTAATGCAAACTGGACTGCTAACATCTCCTTCATGTTGATATGTAAATGCTGCAGTCTGGCAGGCCACTTGTCTTGTATCCACTTTCCATTCAGATGAGCTCCCAAGCTGTGTCTGAGGCATCTGTCGTTAGAATCTGACTCGCCTCTGGCCGGGTCACAGAGAGTCCCTTGTTTAGGTGACATTCCTGAGCCCACCACAAAAATTCCTTCTGAATGCAAGGTATTATTTGAATGACAGTGTCCAAATCCTGGCAGTGCTGTGTCCATACATTTTGAGATACCATTGTAGCTTCCTCATATGCAGTTTGGCATTGGGAAGTACCAGAATACAAGATGCCATGAACCCTAAGGCTTGAAGGACTGTCCTTGCAGTCAGCCCGGACTGATGAGATAGTTGATGGAAGTAAAGAAAGATTCTTTGTTTGTCCGGGGTTAAAAGGCCATCTGGGTTGCTGTATTCAGTCTCACACCCAGAAAGCACATGTCTTGAGAGGGTACTAGACTGGACTTTATTTCGTTCACAGAATACCCTAGGCATCTTAGCACTGCTATCACATATTCCAAATGCTGAAGAAGCACCTTCCTTGAGCCAGAAGCAGGCAATCGTCCAAATAAGGATAGATTTGTATTCCTTTTAGCCTGAAGAAAGCTATCACTGGAGCCAGAACCTTTGTAAATACTCTGGGCAGTAGATAAGCCAAAGGGCAATGCAGAGAACTGATAATGAGAATTCCCAGCGCAGATATTCCCTGCAAATTAGTCTGATAGGAACATGAAGGTAAGCTTCCTTGAGATCCAAAGTTACCATCCAGTGATCTTTGCCCAGCAGAGGTAAAAGCTGTTGTAACGTCAACATTTTGAACTTGGGAATGTCCAGATAAGTGTTGAGGATAGACAGATCCAAAATTGGTCTCCACGTGTTCCCCTTTTGGTACTAGGAACAGGCGAGAATAAAATCCTAGGCCCCTTTCTGGCACAGGAACCGCTGAATGGCCCTATTTGGAGCAACAGAGAAATTTGCCTGTGAGCCTCTTTCCTTTGTTGAGGAGGAATGTCTGGCATGCCTTTGAAAGGAGGCAAGGTATGGAAATAAAACCTGTAACCGTGGTGAATGATATCCAATACCCATCTGTCTTGGGTAATTAAACTCCAGTTTTCTTTGAAAAGTGCCAACCTTCCTCCCAAAGGTGCTGCCAGACGAGAAGATTCTGGCAGCTGAAAAGGCAGGTCATTGGGTCTGTTTACGAAAGGACTGACCCCTGCCCTCACCAGAAGACTGAGCAGGAGAACTCCTGTTCTAGGCCTAAAAGAACTTTGAGCTCTGCCCCTACCACGCCTAGACCTACCCCTAGACTGGGAATCATAAGCAGGATATGTCCACCCCTTGGTAGGCCAATTTCTACTAAACTTGGAGGCTGAACCTGCAAAAATCTTTAACAGTCTGCATAGACTTAGCCTTGTCTTCCATTTTCTTTAGAACAGCTTCCACAGGCGAACCAAACAACACATCAGATTGTAAAGGAGCATCTAAAATCCTTGTCTTCACATGCTCAGCTAAATTCTGATCCCTAAGCCAGGCGAGAACAACCAGTGGCAGCCACCCTAAGAGGCCTGCACAGCATCAAAACCACATTGCAAAGAATGCTTACCCACCTGTTCAGAAACATGAACTAAATCCTGCAACTCTTTACACTCAATACCTTCCGCCAAAGCATCTACCTTAGACTTTAATTGTGAAAGGAGATAATTTTGGTATTTCAACATGTGAAACTGGCAATTCAAAGCTCTCATGGCCAAAGTGGAAGAAGTATACACTTTCTTTCCCCATCTATCCAAAGCCCTTGCCTCTTTATCAGGAGGAACAGGATTTTTAACAACAGAAGCCTTAACACCTTTAGGCCCTTGAGAAACAGTTTCTGGGTCTGCCCTAGGACTCTTAAAAGATACTTATGAGCTTCAGGCACCCTATAATATCTATCCGGTTTAACTGGAGCAGGAGGCAAAGAATCAGGGTTCAGAGAAGCCTCTGCAAAAACATCCTCCACCACATCCAGAACAGGAGGTATAGCTAAAGGCCTATGCTGGGGTAAAAACAAAAATTCCCTAAGCCTTTTCCTGGAATCAGAGAAATCCTGACCTTCCCATTTAAAATGCTCCCTCATGGAATGAAGAGTCTCTGAAAATGAAAAATCCTCAGGAGGAGAAGCAGAAGGAGTAGAATCATCTACATCAGAATCAGAGTAAGGAATACTCCTGCAAGTCTTCAGCCGAAGACTCAGAAGCATCCGAACACCGCTCAAAACTCCCAAGCTCAGGTTCCACCCTAGGCCTCTTATCAGGAGGGGGCATAGAACCTCTAATCATTGTAATCAAATCTTCTGCCATCTTAAGCATATGCTTCTTAGGTACAGACCCTGAAGAACTAGGGTAACACCTGAAACAAAACCTGGCCTGCCCCTGGGAGAAGCCTTGGAAACAGCAGGGGAGGGCCTAACCACCTTAGGAAGGGAGGGAAGAACAGCTACCTGAGAAGCCCCTTCCGCCTGGCCTACCTCCTGAGAGGTAACATCTTGCAGTAATAAAGTCTCTCCCTGGGATTCCAAAGAAATTTCTGGCTGAACCTCCGGCTCCACCGAGCCCTCTAAAGAACCGACGTCCGGTACGGACGGTTCTTCCAGCCTAGGCTTTGTTGTTTTGTCCTTTTTCTTTTTTTGGCCGGAGCATCCGACGGCATTTTATAATTACACCGCTTCCCAAAACTAACCTGGCACAATCTAATCTTCTCTTTATAGTGCGTTTGTTAAATCTAGCACAAGAGCGACAGCCAACAACGTCGTGCTCAGGCCCTAAGCAAGGTATACACAAGGTATGGTAATCCCTATGAGGTATCTGTTTCCCACAAGAAATACAGTTATTCACTTTTTCTGACATCCGGTAAAATACTGAGGCAAGAAAAACCAAAATATTCCCCAACGGGTACTTAGCCAACTTGGATTCGGTCTGAAACTCCGACTTCGGAAAATCTCAGAACGCCAACCTGCACTTGCAAAACTGCTTCTGCATCGGACCATGCGGCAAAAAAGACTGAGGAAATGATGTCGGTCATGCGCATTTGTATCCTGACGTCAGACTAATGCGCCTTGACCGACGTCAGCCTTATACTTTGGTATTCGGGCCGACTGGGACAGCGGACTACCCAAGTGTCAGGACTGCAGCAATGTGAGATGAAGAACATCTTACAATAACAGCAGATGGCCTTCTGATCACTGTTGCAGTACTCCTGACATATGGGTTATCACCGCTGACATCCTGCTGGGGTACCAAAGCTTTACCTTCCCTAGGTTTCAAGTTCGACACACAACCTCAGCTTGTAAGCATTTGGGTATATAGACGGACATACGAATGTGGATACCCACGCTATCTCTAGGCCAGCATCCTCAAAACTACTGAGAGAGGAGACTGGTCAACTATGAGGGGATTAGCTCGAAGAGATAAGTAAAAGAATATTTGTGTAAAATCTTACAATAACCATAGATGTCCTTCTCTTCCATGTTGCAGTATTCTAGGTGTGGGATTTTCTGCCCTCAGGCGACTCATATGTCAGCTTCTATAGAAAAGCTTCAGCTTGGCTGCTGTAGTGTGCTTGGGACGTCAAACTTAGGGCCATAAACCAAGGGGCCTTAAATGTGACGCCTGCACGCACAATCCTCAGATCTTTAAGGCCAGCAGGCAGAGAATAAGGCCCAGCAGGAGGTGTGCCAGTTGTTTACAGGTGTGTGACTTGGAGACCTACTGAAATGTAGGTAGTACAGAAAGGTAAAAGACCTGGGGGGACTGGTGGGAGGGAAGGAACACTGCAACATGGAAGATAAAGACATCTATGGTTATGGTAAGATTTTACACAACTATTCTATGTCCTTCTATTCCTATGTTGCAGTATTCCAGGTGTGGGAGTGTACCATAGCTTAAGAGGATGACAGGGTAGATGCAGAGGGTTCTACAAGACCCTGCAGGATTGCTCTGACGAATCCTGTCCTAGCTCTGGAAACTTGGTCCAATTTGTAATGCTTGGTGAAAGTGTGGATAGTGGGCCAAGTGGCTGCTTCGAAAATGGATGCTGTATCTAGGCCTTTCATGAAGGTCCTTGAGGTGGCCAGAGCTCTAGTGGAATGGGCCTTGATTCCCCTTGGGGGTTACTTTCCGTGGTGAGAGTAGCAGAAGCAAATAGCTTTCCTGATCCAGCATGCAAAGGTTTGCTTGGAGACGGTCTTGCCCAGGGCTTTGGGGTGGAAGGAGACAGAGCTATTTAGTCTTTCTGATGGCCTTGGTCTTGTCCAAGTAGAATCCAAGTTGTCTGTGCACATTCAGGTACTGCAGCATCCTCTCCCCTTCTTCAGTGGATGAGGGAAAAAAGGTGGGCAGATGAATGGATTGGTTAAGAGAGAGATCATTGACCACTTTAGGCATAAATGAGGGGTTGATTCGCAAGGACAACCTGTCTTTGTGGAAGACGGTGCAAGGGAACAGGCCATTAGAGTATGCAGTTCTAACACTCTTCTGGCTGAAGTGATAGCCACCAGAAGGATCATCTTCCATGTACATATCTATTAGGAGGAAGGCCCGGCAGGTTCAAAAGGATGTTGGGTTAATTTCCCTAAGATGTAGTTAAGGTCCCCAAGGCAGAGGGATAGGTTCCTAGGTGGTCTCATGTGCAAGGCTCCTTTAAGGAAGAGCTTTACGTCGAGCCGGCCAGCAAGGGGGGTTTCCAGGGGCAGACAGGCTGATATGGCCGAGAGGTGTACTTTTACAGAAGACTAAGAAAGGCCACATTTTATCAATTGACAAAAGCAGTTTAGAACCAGGGGAACCTCGGCGGAGCTGGGGTCCCTTCCCTTTTGCAGACACCATTTTGCAAATCTTTCCCATTTAGTCAGGTAAGATTTTCTGGTGGTAGGTTTCCGTGCCTCCTTTAGAAGTGAAAGCACGTCCTCTGAGTAGTGCTGTCCGAAAGGTGTCAAAAGTTTATCACCCACAGAGTCAGAGAAAACATCTGTACCTGTGGGTGTGCGAGAGTTCCTATTCTTGTGACAGTAGGTCCACCTTGTAGGGTAACGAAGTGATTGCCCTTGGCTAGTTTGTGAAGTAGGGGGAACCAGTGCTGCCTTGGCCAGTAGGGAGTCACTAACAAGATTTTTGGTTTGTCCTTCTGAATTTTCAGGAGGACTTTCTGAATCAGTGGGAATGGGGGGAAGGCATAAACGAACTTCTACTCCCAAGAGATGCTGAAAGCGTCCACTCTCCATGCTACAGGGGAGTGTTGAGCAGAAGTTCTGCAGTTGCCTGTTCCGGGGGGAGGCAAACAGGTCTATTTGTGGAACACCCCTCCGGTGGACTACGTCTAAGAAGACCTCCCTGTTCAGCATCCATTTGTGTTGAGGCGAGGAGGTCCTGCTCAAGAGATCTGCTTGGTGGTTATCCTGTGAGGGGATGTAGACCACCTGCAGGACCAGGTTGAGCCGGTAGGCTAAGTCGCATATCAGCAGGGACTGCACAGCTGACAGTTCTTTGTTCCTCCCTGCTTATTGAGGTACCACATCACCGTGGTGTTGTCAGTGACAATCTAGAGCACCCTGGAACCAGAAGGGGGGGGGGTGAAGGTCTGTAGAGCTAAGAAAACTGCTGTCATTTCCCTGATATTGATGTGTTTGGCCTGAAGAGAGGGATGCCATTTTTCCTGAATTTTGTAAGAGGCCAGAGTTGCTCCCCAACCTGAATCTGAGGCATCTGTGTGCATAACTTGGGTTGGGGGGGCTGTAGTGGGAGCCCTGGGTTCAATTTCACTTGCTGGGTCCACCAGTTGATTTCTGTTTTCAGACAGGGAAGGAGGGGGGTGGCCTGCTCTAGGGGATGTAGGTGCTGGGACCAGGTGTTCTTCAGGAACCACTGCATCTTGCGCATGTGCATTCTTACCAGAGGTAGCATGGGGATGGTTGCTGCCATCAAACCCAGGAGATGAAGAAAATGCCTTGCCATCACCTTTCAGGGTAGTAGAGCTCCCTGGAAGTGGGAAGTTAAAGAAAGAACCTTGTTCTGAGGTAGAAAGGCCTTCATTGAGTCTGTTCTGATTCTGCAGCCAAGGAAAATCTTGTCTTGGCTTGGGATCAGAGAGGATTTGGGGAGGTTGATGGTGTATCCTAGGTTCTGCAGGAAGGACATGGTGAAATGCAGATGCTTTAATAGAGCATCCCTGGACTCTGCCAAAATGAGGATGTCATCCAGGTAAGGGTAAATTTGCATCCCTTGAGTACTGCAGAAGGCAATGACTTGGGCTAGGTACTTTGTGAAGACCCTGGGGGCCGTGGATAAATCAAAGGGCAAGGCAGTAAATTGGAAATGAGAGGAAGAGCCAGAGAAACACAGGAATCGTCTGTGGGAACTCCTGATGGGTATGTGCAAGTAGGCTTCCTTTAGGTCTAGGGTGACCATAAAGGCCTTCGCTGGAATGAGAGGCAGCAAGGAGGGGAGAGAAGGGTATTTTGAAGGAGGGTACCTGAAGATGTAGGTTTAGAAAGAACAGATCTAAGATGGGTCTCGAGGGGCCATCTTTTTTGGGGACCAGGAAGAGATGGGAGTAAAACCCTTTTCCTTCTTGTCCTGGAGGAATAGGATCTATGGTGCCTAGCTGTAGAATACCTGCCAGAATTTGTGACAAGAGATGGGCCTGGTTTTTGGGGAGGGAAAGGATGCCTCTTTTCTGGGTGGCTTCTCTTTCCAGGATAGGAAGTAAACTTTTTGGATAATGTTTAAGACCCACTGGTCTGAAGTGATGTATTGCCAAAGGGGGAGACAGTGGGAAAGGCGGGCTGAGAGGGTGAGGTGGGCAAGGCAATCACGCATTACTGGGGCCTCCTCTGTCCTGAAAGGGCTGTCTGGGTTGCTGTGGTGATGCAGAGGATCTGGAGTTAGTATGTCTTCTGGCCCCTCTCCTGGACCTGGAAGAGGAGGGCTGTGCAGTACGTCTTACAGAGGTGGCTTTAGCAGGGTAGTTCCTATAATACTTGGGTATGGGTGACACCAGCAGGTGCTTAATGTCCTGGAGTTCTTTGTTTTTTTCTTGTAGATTTTTAAAAAGGTCAGCGGATTGTTTTCCGAACAGCACATTGTGGTCACGAGGGGCATCCAGGATTTTAGCATTGAAGTCCTCGGGGAGGTTCTGGAGTCTTAGCCATGAGTACCTCCTGAGGACTGAAGCAGATGGTGCAGACCTGGCAGATGCTTCTGCAGCATCGTAGGGGCACCTTATGGAGTGCCTGGCTACCTGTTGGGCCAAGAAAAGTTTGGATGAGATGTCCGTCTTGCTGGGACTGTCAGGCAAGGAAGCCAGCATGGAGGAGGCTTGAGAGACCAAGTCTAATGCATACTTGGTCATGTGGGTCTGATAATTTATGGCTCTGAAAGCCAAAGTAGAAGTGTACACCTTTCTTCCCCATCCTATCCATGTACTTACTGTCTTGGTCAGTAGGTAGTACGGAGGCAGAGGGCAGTAATCTAGATTGCTTATCTGCCATGGTGGCAATAACAGCTGGGTCCACCAAGGGTGTCTTAACTAAGAATTTGTGGTCCTCTGGTACTTTATAGAAGCGGTCAGGACACTTACGGTCAGGAGGCTGAGAGTCAGGGGCCTTAGAGACTGCATTGAAGGCATCCAAGTAAACAGACAGAACAGGGGGAACCTGTTGAAGGGGAGGGTGATTCCACTTGCATCAGTTCACAGCACCTTTTTTGGGCGTCAGTCATTTGGGAAGTGTCCCATTTAAAGTAATCCTTCATCTTGGTGATGGTCTCACCAAAAGCAATATCCTCAGGGGGAGAGTGCCCCTCCACAGATTCCTTATCCGGAGAAATATATTCCTGGGGGGAGACAATCTGGGAAACGTAAGAAATGGACTCTGATGAAGAGAAAGAAATGTCATGTTATTCTTCCCTGACTTGAGTGGTTATGGATGGGAGGGAAGAAGCAGAGACAGGCCTAGGGCTCAGAAGAGGCAGGGTGGAAGTGGCTGAGGCTGAAGGCCTAAGGGCCATGAAGCCTGCATGAGAGAGGAAGTGAAAGCCTGCCAATCCAGTGTGACTTCTGAAGAAGAGGAGGTATGTTTAGTTTTCTGCTTCTTTCTGGATGGAGATGAAGTAGAGAGTGGCCTGGCGTCGGGTCTGGAGATTAGCACATCCGAAGTCTAAATTCCTGCCGGAGGTACCACCGAAACTGGTTCTCCCTTGACCTCGATGGGTGTCGATGTCTGAGTAAGCTACGAGGATGCGCTGGTCATCGCCTGCGAAACTGCTTCCTCGAGGGATATCGCTGCATTTGACAGATCCTCTGAGCGCTCCTCAACCCATAGATCAGCAGTTGGCGGTGAGTCGGGAAGCGGAGCGGCAGGCGGAGAAGGCCTAAGAAACTTGGCCTTCTTGCGTGAAGGTTCAGGTGTGGCCTCCGACGCAGGAGCCATCCTAAGGGCTAACCATTTGAGGCGTTGGTTCTCAAGGTAGAGATTTAACGCAGCTAAACAGCTGCGCAAGGTCTTAGGCACAAACAATTGACAAATAGCGCAGGAGGAGTGATCGTGTTCCCAGCCTAGGCAAAAAAACACACCTGTCAAGGAAGTCCTTATGGGGTATCTGGCACCCGCATTGGCACTTTCCCTTATTTATTTTTATTTTTTTATTTGCTTTTGTTAACCAGGAAAGTCCACTGGGCTGAAATGAGCCCATTTCCAGTGGAGGCCTGGGGAGAAAAGCTCCAAAAAAAAAACAATGTACATAATTAAAAGGTTATTTAGAGAGTTAATAACAGCGTTTAACAATATACAAGAGTAATAACAGCATTTCACAGTATATAATAAAATAATATAAAATAATATAGGAGTCAGAAGTGACACAGTAACATAGGCAACGTATAGCAACATTTTGTGGAAGATTCGGGTGCTTGGCAGGTATTCAATAGATCAGATAGATGATGATAATATGCACTTACACAATTTTTACACACCGTGTGAGGCAGGGTGAGGCACACTGTGCTGTGATTAAGGGTGAGTGCACAATAGGGAGAGTGAAGAAGAGTGTGGGTATCTGAGAGATGAGTCAGGTTAGTAATCAGGTGACTGAGGAACTGGGGATGGTGGAAGTGCATAGCCAATTAGAGGAGCGATGTTAGTAGAGTGATTTTTTGAATGACGGGGCATTACTTATAGTCCATAGAGAAGCTGAAAGGGCATTCCAGAATTTAGCTACAGTGAAAGAGTAAAGGTACTGGCCTACAGGGAGTTTAGGTTTCTCAACCTGGATAAGTAATTGATTTTCAGATCTTAGCGAACGGTTTGGTTGATAAAGAGTCAGAAGTGAAGCCAGGGCTGGGCATTTGGAGGAATTATAGATGAATTTGTGTGCTGTGGCTAGTTATATGTAAGTTAGGTGTTGTGGGAGTTCTAGCCAGTTCAGGGATTGTAATGAGTGACAGTGTTGGGAGGAATATTTTGCTCTAGTAACGAATTTAGCAATTTTGTTATAGCAGCTTTCCATTTTAATTTTTAATGACAATTGGATGTTTGTCAGAATGGGGGCACCACAGCAAAGAGAAGGTAGGAAAAAAGTTTGGGCAAGTGTTTTTTCTAGTAGTTTAGTTTAAAAAGTGTTTATATCGGTAGAGGGTACCAAATTTTTGGTGTGTTTTTTTGATGGTGGTGTGGATGTGTTTGTCAAAAGTTAAGTTGTCATCTAAGGTTATGCCCAGTAACTTAGTATGGGAAACTATCTATAATGCAGTCTTGTTGGAGGAGAAAATGACGAAATCAGATGTATTAATGGTAGTACTTTTATGGGGCGTAAAGAGAGAGAGTTTTGTTTTATTTGGGTTGAGGGCGAGGTGATTATTTGTCATCCAGGTTTCAGTAATAGAGAAAGCATTCTGGGTGATGGTCACAAGTTCGGTTTCAGAGTTGCCAGAGCAGATAATAGTAGAATCATCCACATATTGAACTACAGATGCATGAGTGAGAGTGGAGTGAAAGTCATTAATAAAAATATTGAACAGGCGGGGCCTAAGATGGATCCTTGTGGAACTCCGGTAGAAGTAATGAGAAAAGGAGAAAAAAAGTGCAAACATTTGCTGGATTGTTGTCTATGAGGTAACCAGTTAAGGATAGGTGTGGATAAGCCAAAGAGTGAGAGCTTAGAAAGGAGGAGAGGATGGGAGATGGTGTTGAAAGCTTTAAAATGATCAAGAAAGAGTGTGGAGACAAGTTTACCATCATTGTGGCTGTGGTTAACAGTGTCTAGGAAGGATAGGAGAGCAGCTGTAGTACTATAGCCAGGGCAGAATCCATGCTGAGTTGTGGAAAGTAGTTGGTTTTGGGATAGGTAATCCATGAGTTGAATTTGAATACATTTTTCCATTATTTTAGAAATAGGAAATAGAATGGCTATAGGGCAGAAATTTGAGATGCCTGAATTATTACCGCCTTTATGCAAGGGTATGATGTAAGCTTTCTTCCAAATGGATGGTAGGTTCATAGGTTCATAGGTTCATAGGTTTATACTAGGCTATCTGCCCTAAGGCATTTATAAGCCTAGCCCAAATTTTTGTGGCTTACGCCACCCCTTATATGAAAAAATACTGTGCCCATTAGTTTGTTGTGCCTCTGTCCAGCAGTGACACAGAGATGATTCCCGGGGTAAACCTACGATCTCCCATCCACAGGTCTAGATTTCTCTTGAACAGAGTCAGCGAGGTGCTCTGCCTCACATGGACCGGGATTTTATTCCACAGCATAGGGAGTCTCTGAGTGATAAATCTATCCCTCCAGCACGCCCTATTTATATCCGTGCTAAGGTTTAAGTCGCTTGCTCTAGTGGTTTTGGTGGATTTGGATTTTTGAGGTGGAGCATGTCCATTAATTCCGGGTTGGACATGGCCTTGTATGTCAGGCACATGTCACCTCTGAGCAGACGGTATGCGACTGAATAGAGCTGGAGTTTCTTCAATCTGGCAGCATATGACAGATTTTGGAGTCCCTTTATCCTTTTGGTGAGGAACTTTTGGGGTCTCTCCAATTGCTGCAGATGTCGGGTGAGATACATCCCGAATGGGGCATTGTACTCGATCATTGGTCTGATAAGTGAAGAGTACAGGGAACAATGACCTCACTAGATCTGGATGTGAATCCCTTCATGATCAGGTGGGCAATGTAGAAGGTCTTTCTAACCACTTTAGCAATTTGAGTGTCAAAAGAAAGGCCACTGTCAACCTGGGTCCCCAGGTCCCTGATAACCTCTTCTGTGCTTAGTGGATTGCCACCTATATGGTAGCTTGGGGTTACCTTGTTTTTCCCAAGGGTATGACTATACATTTTTGGCTTAACTTCAGGCCATGGCTCTGGCACCAGCTATCTGTTTCCGTGAGTCCCTTCTGAAGGATATCCGTGTCTGATGCACTTTCCACTATGGCCCAGTTTGCAGTCGCCTGCAAACTTTGTCAGCCAAAGTCCTCCTATGTTGGCCTGTACTTCTGAGAAGTAGATGCCAAACAATAGGGGCCAAGGACCGAGCCCTGTGGGACACCACTTGTGACCGGCTTGGAGTCTGACACAGCGCCAGCAACTCTAACCCTGTGGGTTCTGTCCTTAAGCCAGTTTGCAACCCATCTTGTGACATATGGGTTTACATTTAAGCTGGTAGTTTTTCTACAATACCCGAGTGGGGTATTGTGTCGAAAGCGTTTGCAAGGTCAAGGTAGGCTGTATGGACTGCCTTTCCCTCATCAATGGCCTTGGTGACTGTTTCAAGAAGTCACCAAGTTCAAAAGGCATGATCTTCCCTTGACAAAGCCAAACTGGGTCGGGTCCAATGTCTGCAAGTCCCCTATGTCTTTGTTTATGAGCTCCATTATGATCCTCTCCATAGCTTTGCAGACTAGACTTGATAAGCTTATGGGGCGGTAATTACCAGGGTCCGTAGAGGTGCCGCCTTTGTGGAGTGGGACAACAGTTGTCGTACGCCACTCCTTGGGCACGTATCCTGTGGTAAGGCTGAGATTAAACAGCTGCCTTATGTGCGGGTTTAATTCCTCATTTAGCTCGTAGCACACAGCCGGGGACACCATCCGTCCCATTGATGCTGTGTTTTTAGCTTTAGAGAGAGCAGCTTTCACCTGCATTTGAGATGTCTGGGAGGCTACACTCGGCTGGGATAGTTATCTCTCCTTTAGGGGAGAGGCCGGTGAAGTTTGCACTGAACCTGTCTACCAGTATGTTGGCAATGTCTGTGGGTTCACTGATTTTTGTATCATTTTGGACTAATTCTGAGCATATCTGGGAGTTTCCACCCAGGTTCCTAACATAGCTGAAAAAGGCCTTATGATTGTCCTTTGAATCCATGGCAATTTTTCTCTCAAAATTGGCCTTAGTTGATTTTATGAGTGCTCGTATTTTTTACTAATAATGATCAGGGTGACTTCCTTTTATGGATTTTGTTCCATCATGTAATAGCTTTCTCCTCTTATTGTAAAGTTTGTTAATGGCTGGGGTCCACCAGACTGGACGTTTGCCCTTTGTGGAAAGAGTCTTGGTTTTATTTGGGATTGCCTGATCCATGCAGTCCTGGAGGTGTTCATAGAAGGCATTTGTAAGGGCTTCCGCAGCTTGGGTTGTGGTTTCCACTGGCTCAGGGGCCTTGAAGGATACCACACCAGTCTTGAGTAGTGTGAAGTTTGCTTTAGAGAAGTTCTTCACTATGGTCTTTTTGTTTGGGGTGGGGCGGATGTGGATTTCCAGTGAGATTAGTTTATGATCAGATCTCACCAATGAGGGATATACTTCCGGTGTGGAGCATTTTGTCCCCATGTTTGTGACTATGAGATCTAGTATATTTTCTCCTCTCGTGGGAACAGTGACTAGCTGTTCCATGGCATTTGAATTTATGAACTCCAGGAACCGTTGGGCTAGAAAGTTAGGGCTTGAGTAATGTTCCCAGTCTATATTCGGGTAGTTGAAGTCACCCAATATGATGGTGTTTGGAGATACATTTATACCCTCCAGTGTCTTCAGGAAGGCTGTGTGGGGTTCCTGAGTTTGAGAGGGTGGCTCAGAAGGGCAGAGTCCAGCCTCTTCTCCCACAAGAGTGCAGACCACGAACCTTCTTAATGTAAAATAACTGGCCTGAAGCCCAAGTGCCTAAACCAGAACTAATACACTTGGACACTGGGCTCTCAATCAGCAGTTCCCAACTTAGAAGGATGAAAGCTACCTGTCCTGCCACCACAGTGCTTGCCACAAACCTTCCTAATGTAAAACAACTGGTCTGAAGCCCAAGTGCTTAATCCAAAAGACTTGAATGATAGCTACACTTTAATCAAGATGCAACCAAGCAGTAATAAATACATAGGTACATAGGCTTCTTGGACAGATCTATATATGAGAATGCTTATGGGGTAGCTGATGGATTTGGAAGACATTTGAAGGTATTATGGGGGTAAACTGTCTGGGGCGGTGCTACCGGGTTTGAGTTTTAGCAGGAGTTTAGAAATAGTGGAAGTGGGAACGAGAGAGAAGGAGAAAGACTGGTGGGAAGGCTTTTCTAGGGTATGGTTTGTAGAAGTGGGGTTGCTGTTGTGAGTAGCTGTAGGAAATGTGGAAGCAAGTTTGGATATAGTGTCTATGAAGTAAGAGTTGAACAGGGTAGCTAGTTTAGCGGGGGGTTTGTCAGGGTTTGGGCAAGGATTGCTTTTGGTGCCAGGGTTTAATAGAGTGGAGACTGAATTCCACAACTGTTTTGGGTTACAGTTGTGTTTGTTTTGGAGATGGAAGTAGTACTGTTTTTTATCATTAATAACTAGACGCTGTACTTGATTGCAGAGTTGTTTGAAAAGCTGGAGATCTATGGAGTTTTTACTATTATGCCATTTTTTCCATGCTCAGTCTCTGGCATTCATAAGTTTTTTTTTTTTGTCTCTCTAGAAAGCCAAATTGCATGATTTGCTTTGATTCTCTTATTCTGGAGGGGGTCCATTCTATTGAGTATACTGAGGAAAGCTGAATTGAAAAATTCAACTGCTTCATCTAGAGGCAAATACTTTAGAATGCTCCAATTGATTTAGCTTAGTGTTTCATTGAAGCTTAAGGGGTTGAAGTTAGTTAGCTGTCTAAAGGGTCTGTACTGGTGCTCATGTAAGGTTGAGGAGATGGCACGTGTTATATAGGTGGGCAGATGGTCACTGATATTGCAGGGTAGAGTTCCTGCAGATGTAATTTTGTTGGGATCGGACACTAAGACCCAGTCAAGTAAGGTGCCTGTGTTAGTGTCATTGCTAGGCCTGGTTATAGCAGTAATGAGCTGAGTGAAGTTATAGAGGTTGATGGAAGCATTTGGAGAAGGATTTGTATGGTCTAGCCAATTTACGTTGACATCCCCTAGGATTATAGTTTCACTGTGGATATTATTTGAGGTCCAGGCTAATATTTCTTCTAAGACCGAACATTGTTGCCGGGTGGGATGTAAATGGCTATCCGGCACAGACTTTTGAAATCATTTAGTTTTAGATGTGCAATGACGAGTTCAGCTGCAGAGAACTGGAAAATGGAGTTTGGGTAAGGAATGATGGTGAAAGAGATAGGATAAAGAAGAGCAACTCCTCCCCCTTTCTTGTGGGGTCTATCAGACCTTAGGCAGGAGAAACCTGGAGGGAGGAACTCTATCTCTTTTATATATGGTTTTAGCCATGTCTCGGTTACGGCAATTATGTTGGGTCTGGATATGCTATCCAGGCATGGCATTCTGGAATTTTGTTCCTGATACTTTGTATATTAACGGTAGTGAGCTTTAGGGATTGAAGAGGTTTGGGAGGTGGGAAGTTAGTTGGATTGGGTCCTGGGTTGGGGTGGATGTCTTCACATTGGGGAAGTGTGGATGGAGTGGTGTTGTTGAAGCAGTTTATACTTGTGTTGATGAAATAAAGACGAGGAGATACTGTGGAATAGGAGTTGTGTTTAGAAAACTGGATAGCTGTACAAGAGGTAGGTTTTGGTACTGTATGAATAGGATGTAATGGTGTAAGGTGTAGAAGTAGTATGACACATAGCGAGAAAAAAAGAAGTGGTAATATAGTGAAGTGTATTAGTGACATTGGTGAATGTTTGGTAAATATAGAAGTACCAGAATAGGATGTGGGAAAGAAAGGGTTGGGAGTGATGAGTTGAAGCTGGTTGTACTACAGTTAAAAAAGGTGTTTGTTAACTGAGGTAGGTGGGATGGGTTAACAGCGTGAGGCTTATGTTAATTGAGTGATTGAGTGTGGGATGAGCTTAGAGTGGGGTGTGTGTTGATTGGTTGCTTGAAACAGGGTGAGGTATGGCTAAGTATATATGAAATTGATATGTGGGTGGGTGGGAATGGGGGTAGGGAAACGAAGAGAGCCCGAGCGGAGCGAGGGGGAACAGAGCGGGAAGGCCCGACTCGACTTGCAAGGCGTGACAAGAGAAACAAGAGTAACAATCAGTAAGGTAGGTTGAAGTAGGGATAATAGCCTGGAGTGCAGAAGGGAGAGAAAGGGGAGGTAATGTTACTGACTAATGCTGCTATGAGTGCATTCAGTGTGGGGATGGTAAATCTAGAGTCCTACCTAGGAGGTAAGAGATGGGGAAAAAAGTATTAGAAGTCTAAGTAATGAAGGTAAGCAGCATTGTAGTTTAATGGCAGGGATAATACCAGTTACTGTATTCCAATTTTATTCACAGTGAATGGAAAAAATAATTGCTTTGAAGGGACTTGGGTGACTTTACAGTAGACAATAATACTGGAGAATTTAAATAACTGTAGAGCACTGCTTTGCTTACAAGATGAGCTGCTAATCTGGGCTAAGATTCAGCTGTTTAATGGTGTTCTGCTGCCAGCTAATGGCAGTTAATTTCAATGGCAGGGATTGGGAAAAGGAGGGGGAGACCTTGTAAGCGTGCATGCTAAGCCAATATACTAAAAGTAAAAGCACTAAGAACTAGATGCAAAAATTAGTTAACAGGGAATACACCTACATAAGAATATTGCAGAGAGTAAAAGTCCCAGTAGCGAGTCCCTTTGCCTTCTGCTGTTTGCAGAATAATTTTCAGAAATTCTTCACTGTGGGGAGGGGGGTAGACCTAAAGATGAGACTATTTCAGACAGTAAAAACTCCCAGTAGTGACTCCTTTTGCCCTCAATTGTTTGCAGGATAATTACCAGAAATTCTTCACGGGGGGCAGCCACGAGTGAAGTACAGCTAGAGCCGTATGAAAAAAAGAGACAAAAAAAGAGATGTAACCAAGTCTTTTTGTAGGTAGACAACAGTAAAAAATTAATATGAGCTAAGTATTGTCTTGAGGAAAGCTGTGGGTGCATGTGAGTGGAGAATGTGGAAGGTAAGGATATACTATAGTATTATGAGTTAAGGTACATGCCAGATAAGTGAGCACAACATTAATTCACACTTGCAGCCAGGCACAACCTACAGGATAACAACAAATATTCAGGCAGTCAATTCGATTGTGTTTATTCCCTTTTTTCCTGACATCAGCTAAAGGCTACAACAACCAAGCGTTAGCTAAAACAATCATCAAAAATGAGAAAATATGAAACCCAATGGGCTACTTATCTTTAATATGCAACGTCTGTGAAAAAGCGATCGTACGATGCGAATGTCATCTGCGGCTGAAAAGTTCTGAGGATTGTGCGTGCAGATGTCACATTAAAGGCCCCTTGGTGTTTGGCTCTACGTGTGACATCCCACGCACACCACAGCTGCCAAGCTGAAGCTTTTGTATAGAAGCAAACGGACAAGTCGCCTGAGGGCAGGAAATCCCACACCTAGAATACTACAACATAGGAACAGAAGGGCATCTACCCTGTTCCCATGCAACACAGCAAAGGCTAAAGCAAAAAGGGACAGGAAAATGAAGACTGGAGTAAAAAAGAGAAGAGGGGATGCAGTTTGGGAGGGAATACTGCAAAAGTGATCTACAGGACATCTACTATTATGCTAAGTTCTTACACAAATGTACTATGTCCTGACTTGAAATTAAGGACAGGAATTAGGGTGCCCAAGGGGTGATAAGTGCTGGGACCATACAGATTTCAGGTACCACTTCATTTTCCTTATCTGAAGTCTGGCTAGGTTGAGCATAGGGATGGTGGCTGCCATGAATCCTTAAGTCCTTAGCATCTCCCTTGCTAAGTAATGGGATGCGGAGAAAAGACTTTGGAAATAATTGGACAGACTGAACTTTGTCCTGGGAAAGGAAAGCATGCATTTTCTGTGACAGGTCTGCAGCCCAGGAAAAAGTACAGTTGTGTACACTTACCATAAATCTAGATGTTCGAGTGTATTCACTGTTGCAGTCATTACATTTGGTAATCCTGCTGGCAGGTTGCCCTCAGTCGGCCTGAATTCGAAAGGCATGGGTCCTGCATCGGCTGTCGGCAGCAGACACCATTTTCTTTAGTTTTTCTTGCCACAGATGTCAGGTGCCCCCTAAAAGGGTAGCCAAAATTTATATCTATATATAAAAATTACATACAGAAATATAAACTTTACCTTCATCCACAAGCAAATACACCACATAGGTTGTATAAATCAGAGAAGGAAAGATAGGTTCCATCAGAAGAAAAGGGGATGGCGACTGCAACAGTGAATACACTCGAAAATCTAAATTTATGGTAAGTGTACACAACTGTACTATGTTCTTCGTGTTTCAATGTTGCAGTCATTACATTTGGGTAGATTCCCAAAGCTATGGTTGGGAGGCTGGAGCTAAACAGCAATAGGAGCGGCTATGAGACCCTGCAGAACTGCAGTGGCAAAGCCTGCCCTGGATCTAAAGTAAAGTGGCAGATGATAGTGCTTTGTAAAGGTATGCACTGAACTCCAAGTAGCTGCCTCTAAAATGTCTTTGGTTGGTACTCCCCTGAGGAAGGCTTCAGAAGTCGCTGCAGCTCTGGTGGAATATGGCCTAATGTCCTTAGGCAATGGTTTGCCATGGTATAAGTAGCAGAAATTAATGCAGTGGCCTATCTACTTTGAAACAGTATGCTTTGAGATAGCTTTTCCTTGTGATCCTGCAGCATATGCCATTAGTAATTGCTGAAAACTTTGGTTCTGTCCAAGTAGAATCTAAGCTGTGTACGTCCAAAGAATGCAGAATCCTTTCCCCCTTGTTCTGTAGATTTGGATAAAAAGTTGGCAGATGAATGGTTTGGTTAAGAGCCATATTGGACATCACTTTAGGCATAAATGTTGGGTTTGTCCTCAGGGAGACCCTGTCCGGATAAAAAATGATAAAAGGTTCCATGGCCATGAGTGCCTGTAGCTCTGAAACTCGTCTTGCAGAAGTTATTGCTAGGAGCAGAGCTGTTTTCCAAGATACAAACTTTATATCAGCAGCTGGCTCAAAAGGAGGCAGGGTGAGTTTTTCCAAGACATAGTTGAGGTTCCATGCAGGCATTGGTAATGATCTTGGAGGCCTTAAATTTTTGGCTCCTCTGAGGTACTGTTTTAATAAGGGATGAGAAAAGATTGGTGGCTCTGCATTGTAATGAGCTGAAATGGCAGAGGCATGAATTTTAACAGATGAGAAAGATAGGCCTTTGTCCAGCACCTCAGTTAAGTATAGCAAAATCTGAGTAATATTTGGCACAGCTATATCTGTTCCTTGTGCCTGGTTCCAAGCACAGAATCACTTCCATTTTGCAGCATAAGATTTTCTAGTACTAGGCCTTCTGGCTTCCAAAATACCATCAATCACAGCTTTGCTGAGAGGTGTGTTTTGTATGACTACATTATCCGCCATGCTGCCAGGTTTGAAGTCCTGAGCTGGCTGTGCAGGATCTGATTGTTTTGCTGGGACAGTAGATGCTGTACTTGAGGTAAGGTCTAAGCTGGGCATTGAGACAAGCTCCTTAATATTGGGTACCAGTGCTGTCAGGGCCAGTCTGGTGCAATCAGTATAATCTTTGGCTTCTCCTGTCTGACCTTTAGGAGTACCTTGGGGAGGAGAGGCAGAGGGGGAAAAGCATATACCGATAGGTTTTTCCAGCTGAAGGATGGGGCGTCCACTTTCCATGCTTGTCTGTGATAAATCCTTGGGCAGAATCTCTTTAGTTGGTAGTTGTGAGGGGAGGCAAATAGATCTATGTCCGGGCATCCCCATTTCCTTGTTATCATGCTGAAGACTTGTGGATCCAGCTGCCACTCGTGGGGATCCATGAGGTTTCTGCTTAGATCGTCTGCCAGAGTATTTCTCCTTCCTGGCAGGAATTGCGTCTGCAGATGTACTTGTTAAGTCAATGCTGTGTCCCACAAAGTCATGGCTAGTCTGCAAAGGGGGTAAGAATGTGTGCCCCTCTGCTTGTTTATATACCACATGACCGTGGTGTTTATCTGTCTTTATCAGTAGTTGTCCTGGATGAAGTAGGTCTTTGAAGGCTGTCGGGGCATTTTGAACAGCTAGCATCTCTTTTTGATTGATATGTAGATGCATTTGGTTTAAGGTCCATGCTCCCTGAATGCATCTTCCTGCCATGATCTGATGCATCCGTTGTTAGTGTCTCCCTGGCTGGGGTAATGTGAGTCCCTTGTTTTGGTGACAAGCCTTTGCCCACCATCGAAACTCCTGTTGCAGGCAGGGAATGAGAATAATTATAGTTTCCAGGCTGTGGCAAAGTTGAGTCCAAACGCTTTTTAGGTACCATTGAAGTTTCCTCATATGCAGTCTTGCATATGGAATTAGTAGGATGCAGGATGCCATGAAGCCCAAAACCTGCAGAATTTTTCTGGCAGATAACTGGGCCTTTGTTGCTAACATTTTGAAATAGGTAGTCAGTTGCCTTCGTTTGTCTGGCAGGAGATAAGCCATCTGGGAAGTTGTATTTAAGCTTGCACCCAGGAATATTATCTCGAGAGGGTACTAGTTTTGATTTCTTTTCGTTGACTGTGTACCCTAGGCATGTTAGCCTTGTTCTCTGCTTGAATTAGACAGTCGTCCAAGTAAGGATATATTTGTGTTTCTCTGTCTGCAGAATGCAATTACTGGTGCCAGGTACTTTGTAAAGACCCTGGGCGCAGTAGATAAGCCAAACAGCAGTGCAGAGAATTGGTAATGCATTGAGCCAGCCTTGAATCTGAGGTATCTTCTGCATATCTGTCTGATTGGGGCATGCAGGTATGCCTCTTTTAGTTCTAAAGTTACAAGCCAAACGTTCTTGCCCAGCATGGGCAGAAGCTGCTGCAATATCAACATTTTGAATTTTCGTACATCCAGGAATGTGTTCAGAATCAATAGGTCCAGTATTGGCCTCTTGTCCTTTCTGGGTACCAAGAACACTTGTTGAATGGCCCTCATGTCCATGAGGGATGAGACTTTGTGCCTCTGCCCATTGATTTTTGGCAGATCTATGGAACTTGTAGCCATATTTAGAACCCACTTGTCCTGGGTTATAATAGCAATGTGCCAAAAAGTGCTAATTTTGCTGCCAGGAAATAAGTGCTTGGTGCAGGCAGGGGAAGTCATTGGGACTGTTTCCTGTAAGGTTGTGATTTGTCTTCTCCACTTTTGGAGGTAGAAGCACCCCATTGCTTTGACCTGTATGAACCTTGAACCTGGGATCTGCCTCTAGGGCGTCTGTGTCTGCCTTTTTGAGGTCTGTCTGACACAGGAAAGGACCAGTTCTTTGTTGGCCAGTGTCTACTAAATCTAGGTGGCTGTACTTGTAAGAAATCTTTGACCGTTTGCATCAATTTGGCCTTGTCCTCCATTTTCTTTAACACCTCTTCTGCCTTAACACCAAAGTATCATGCTGTAAAGGTGCATCTAACAATTTAACTTTAACATGATCAGGCAGATTTTGTTCCTTTAACCAAGCATGCCTTCTAATTACAGAACCTGTAACTGTGGCCCTGCAGGAGGCCTCTAAAGAATCAAAACCACATTGCAAAGTATGCTTTCCAACTTGTTCAGCTGCATGCAATAAATCCTGCATTTCCTTGTTTTCTGCACATTCAGAGTTTAACAACATTTTCTGTTTAAGCAATGCCATGACATGTTGCTGATATTTGAGCATATGAAACTGACAGTTTAAGGCCCTTATAGCGAAGGTAGCAGATGTGTAAACCTTTTTTCCCCATCTATCCAGTGCCCTAGAATCCCTGTCAGAATGGGTAGGTTTTTTTCAGCGGAAGCCTTAACTCCCTTGGGACCCTGGGAAATAGTCTCTGGGTCTGCAGCAGGGTTTTTAAAAAGGAAATGATGTGAGTCAGGAACCCTGTAATATCTGTCAGGCTTAACAGGAGCTGTAGGGTAAGGAGTCAGGGGTAAGGTTAGCTTCCGAAAACACATCATGTACAATGTCTAACACAGGAGGGATAGCTAGTGGCTTGTGCTGAGGTAGTAAAAGGAAATCCCTTGAGCCTCTTTTTAGATTCTGAAAAATCTTGGCTCTCCCAGTGGAAATGCTCCCTCATGGGTATGTAAGGTTTCCCCAAAAGAATAGTCCTCAGGAGGAGAAGCTGAAGGTATGGATTCTTCAGCATCAGAATCCTCATAGGGGGAAAAGAATATTCCTGATCAGAAAAGGAATCAGAAGAAATGGAAACCTGATCTGAAGATTCATAGTCAGTCTCTTGCCTAGGCATCTTATCAGGAGGGGGATGGGAACCCCTGATCAAGGTAATCAAGTCTTCGACAATTCTGAGCATCTGTTTTTTGGGCATGGAGGCCTGCAACGTGGCTCTTGAGTTTGCTTCTTTGCCTTTGAAGGCGTTTTAGTCTTTGCCTTTGAAGTCGATTTAATGTATAGATGTTTGGGTCTGAAAACACCCTCAGAAGCCGGTGCCTGCTCAGCGGCTCCGGACCCATCTGAGGGATTAGTGTCCGAGGCTCTAATACCTTGAGTTTCCAGCGGTAGGGCCAACTCCACGTGGGAGTCGGTAGCGGCCTGCGACTCTAAAGTAGCAGTCGTCAGGGACTGCAAAAGCATCTCACTGAGAACCGGCGACTGGCTGAGAAGCTTCGTTGTCGGTTTTGTGCCTCTGCTGTCTTTTTTTTTCTTTGCGTTTTTTGTGAACTCCGGTAGTCGGATGGCTTTCCGACGACATTTCTGGATAATTAAACCTGCGTCCAAAGTAGTTTAAAGCAAAATCATACCAACGCTTAATAGTGCATTGGTTAAATCTAGCACAAAACAAGACAACCCAGAAAGTTATGATCAGGGCCTAGGCAAGGAATACAGTAAGAATGAAAATTCTTATGAGGTATTTGCTTCCCACAAGAAATACAATTATTAACTTTTTCTGACATCGGTTCTGGAGCAAGAAAAAAAAAGTTTCCCCAACGGGGTACTTTATTTAGCTTTATAGAAGACTTCGGATCTGAAATTCGAACTCGAAAATCTCAGGAGTCGGCCGACCGGCACTTGCGAACTGCTTTTCTGCAAAGACTAAAGAAAATGGTGTCAGCTGCTTCATGCAGGACCCAAGACTTTGGAATTCTGAGGGCAACCTGCCAGCAGGATTACCCAAATGTAATGACTGCAACAGTGAAACACGAAGAACATCCAGGTTCTGTGTAAGGACCATGTGTGACTTTTTTGTGGTTTATAGTAAAACCAAGACCTGTTTATAGATGGAGGATAAAGTGCAGATGCTGAAGACAAACGTCAGGAGAGTGAGCCTGGATCAGTAGATCATCCAAAGTAGGGAGGGAAATCTGAATTCCTTGAGTGTGACAGAAAGCTAATACTGGAGGAGAGACATTTTGTGAACATTCTTGGAGTTATAATTAAGACCTAAAGGCAGAGTAGTAAACTGAAAATGTGAGGAGCCAGAAAAAACCTGAGGAATTTCCAGCAAGAAGGATGAATGGGCATGTTAAAAAAGGCATCCATCAAATCAGGTGACACTAAAAAAGCCTGGGAGAGGATAAAAGGTATAGCATTGAGAGAATATTTGAAAGATGGTACAATTCAAGTAACTGTTTAGCAGATACAGGTTTAAGACGGGTCTCCACTGCCCCTTTTCTTGGGACTAGAAAATTTCTGGAGTAAAACCCTTTTCCCCAAGAAGTTCTTTCCAATTTGCTCGATGGTGCCCTGGACTCAAGAAGTCTTGAATAATGGGGCTAGAAAGGAAATTTGGCTTTGAGGAGGTTGTGAGATGCCTTTCAGAAGGGGGAATGTTTTCCTCAAGACATGGCACAGCCATCCCTGATGACGGAGCAGACGCACTTGTCTGCAGTGATAGCCTCCCACCTGGCCAGGGAGAGTGATAGTATTTGGGACAGAAGGATAATGGGATTGAGGGCAGTGGGAGGGATGCTGCAGGGTGTTTACTTCTGAAGTGGGTCTCCTCGATGGAGGCTCCTATATGGGGGGGGGGGTTCAGAGTATCTTTTCCTAAGGGTTTTCCTTTGTTTCTTAACTATCATAGGATGGCGTCTAATGAAGGAGGTAGATTTGGATGGGTTGTTCCTATGCCATCTAGAAACTGAGGAGAGCAGGAGCTGTCTGCAGTCTTTCATAGTTTTACCTAGGTCTTAGGACCAAACAGCAAGTGTTTGTTCAAGGGAGAATTTAAACTTTTGATTTGAATCCTCAGGTATACGTTGACTATGAAGCCATGGGTATCAGAGAACAACAGATTCTGTGACAGCGACCCTATAAGAAGCATCCACAGTTACATAACTGCACTTAATGCTGTGTTTGGCAATCTGACTGGCCTGCGATAGTAAACTCTGCATTTGATGCTTAGACTTAAGGAGTACAGGACAGAGATCAAATACTTTGTCATTTGATTCTGGTAAAAATTTGCCATAAAGGCCAGGGTAGCAGGTGTGTAAACCTTTCCCCATCTATCCATAACCTTACTATCTTTGTCAGTAGGTAGGGCATTTGCACTGGGCAGAAGCTTACAGGGATTTTAGAAGACAGAGATACTGCTCTGCCACTTGGGTCTTGTATAAAATATTTTAGGTCATCAGGCAACTTAAAACTTGTCTGGTCTCTTAGGAGCTGGTGATTGAGAATCAGGTACAGAAGAGGCAGACTGAAAGGCATCCCTGAAAGCTTCAAGAACAGGACTGACTGGAGAAAGGGCAGGGGGGGTACACATCTCCAATGGAATGTAAGATCTCTTCTGAACATCAGAGATTTGTGTGGACTACCATTCAGTGTTTTATGTTCATTATGGTCTCTCCAAAGGAAGTTTTCTCAATAGGGGAATCTGGTGAGATGGAGCCCTCTTCATCAGAACAGATTTGCCCTGTAGAATGCAGCTGAGAGTAGTGGTATAGAGAATAGACAAAATCATAGTCCTCTTCAGAAAAGGAAACCAGGGTAAATTTTGGAGTAGCAGCATGTAGCTGCACAGATCCAAAGGAAGGAAGTTTCAAAGGAAGGAAGTTTCAAAGACATAATAGCTTTGAACAACCCCTGTGAGAAGTCTATCCACTCCTTTTCCCTAGCTGCTGAAAGAAAGGAAACATGCCTGCTTGTCTGTCCCCCCCCCATTTTAGGCATGACATCTGCCTGGAGGCCATGAACCCCAAGGCTTGTAGTATCTGCCTTACAGATAGTTTTTTTTGTGGCCACTTGTTTGAAGTAGGTTGTCAAATGAATTTGTTTCTCTGGCATTAGGAAAGCTATCTGGGAAGTTGTATTCATGCTTGCTCCCAGGAATATAATTTGTTGACAGGGTACCAGGTGTGATTTCTTTTCGTTTATGGTGTACCCCAGACAAGTTAGCACCCTTTGTAAAAAGGCCAGATGATTCAAAAGTATGTCCTGGCTTTCTGCCTGAATTAAAAGATAGTAGTTCCAAGTTGCCAAGGATGATGAAAATTCTTTATTCCAACAATAAAAGGTAAGCGCTTTCGTCTACCCATACAGACTTCATCAGACAAATGAGAAATGGCACCACTCATATATTTATAAGACCCTTAATTGTCTCAATCAAACAAGTTGAAAAATTATTTAAAAAATCATCTGTACCAGATTAGTTAATT
Source organism: Protopterus annectens (assembly GCF_019279795.1). Taxonomy (NCBI): domain Eukaryota; kingdom Metazoa; phylum Chordata; order Ceratodontiformes; family Protopteridae; genus Protopterus; species Protopterus annectens. The sequence goes on along the minus strand of NC_056730.1, from coordinate 294,068,060 downwards.
TAAACTTTCACAATAAAAAATGTAGTGAATAATATTAATCCTCTTAAAGAACTTCTATGTATATTTTAACAATTTTTTGTGTACATAGACAATAAAATTTTAGATTTTACAAAATTGCCTATAGCAAACAACTAATTACTTATATATTTATATATTTATATTGTTTTAAATAGATATGACCAAAGCTAAAAATAACAATGGAAGTAGTACATTTGTTAAAACATTAAAATTAAAATTGAAATTAATTTAAACTTTCCCTGCTCTATCAACCAAAATGGCTTTGATACTAATGTATTCATTCAAGCCAGGGAAAATATTAGCCTTCAGCCTCAACTGCCAACTCACTTCCCTATATAATAAAAGATTCTTCAAATCACCTCCCCATGGTCATTTTTCACCAGGTCAATAATACCGAATTGGAAACCTTTAAAAGAACTACAGACAGTAGAATGTTTATAAAGTGCACTAGTATCTTTTTTAACTCTAATATCGTTCATGTGTTCATAAATCCTATCCTTTAGGGCCCTTTCAGTTTTCCCCACATAAAAAGACAAACATTGTGTGCAAATAGCTAAATAGCCTAACATCTTCGTGTGACAATTACCCTTGCAGAAATGGACTAAACTACCCAAACCATTATTTAATTTTATAGTTTCATTTTTATAAATGTGGGTACATTGTCCACATCTACCACAAGAATTAGTAGCCTTTTTAATATTTCCATAATTACTGTCCCTTTCAAAAATTCTTTTGAAGTTAATACCTATCTTATAAGTAAAATGGGGTCTATTGCCTACTGCTTCATGTACCTCCTTATTGGTCTTAAGTATTGACCAATTGGTTTCCAAAATTTTAGTGAATTCTTCAGAAAAAACATTAAATTCAGTTATACAAGTCCCTTGGTAATTTATTTTTTCCTTATCAGATTCCTCTGTTTTTTTAAAAGGTTTACCCAATAATGACTTGAATTTTGTCCCCCACCCATTATACACTTCTTCTAAAATACCACCAACCAACACTTTCGGATACCCCCTCTCAATAAAATTTTCACCTAGGAAAACAAATTCTTCGTAAAGGTCTTCAAAGTCAGAAGTCATCCGTGCTACCCTTACAGCCTGCCCTTTGATAAGGCTCCTTTTTTGGTGGAAGGGGTGATGACTATCAAAGTGTAAATAACCATTACACCATGTCTCCTTACGAAAGATCCTAGACTTAAAACCTTGCACTACTTTACTAACTGTAAGGTCAAGAAAATTAATACTATTCTCTCCAACAGTGTGTGTAAATGATAAAAAATTAGTTGTTTTATTAATATAACCCATAAATTCCTCCAAATGTTCCTTTGTACCTTCCCAAAAAACTAAAATGTCGTCCAAAAACCTGCAATAACACTTCATAAATTTAGAATATATACTATTGAATATATGTCTCTCTTCCCATTCCAACATCACAAGATTGGCGTAAATGTGAAGGTTCCACACTTAAGAGAGAGCTAACTAGGAGTAGTACATATAACCCCCCACTTCACCCAGCTATATTGACCTTTGAAAATATTGTTACGAATGAGATTTATGAAGCCTACCATAAAAATAGAAAGGATAGATATTATCGTAATGTAAGTAGAGATGAAGAAAAATTATTACTAGATTTCAAAAAACAGAATGACATTAGAATTATGAAGCCCGATAAGGGAGGGGGAGTTGTTTTATTTAATCGAGAAGAATATAATAATCTCATTACCAACACATTGTTAGACACCAATACATATGCTTTGGTATCTTACAATGAGATACAAATAGCTTATGGTAGGACTGATTCCCTCTTGTATGAATATTTATTAGAAAACAGAGTAGACAAGACCATTTACAATTTTTTAAATCAACCTAACCCTACTATTTCACAGTTTTTTGGTGTGCCTAAAGTCCACAAATCTATTGTTGAACCACCTTTTAGACCTATTGTTTCTGCAAAACATTCAAAAACACATCCCTTGGCAGTCTATATTGATAGAACCATTAAGAGTATTGTCACAAAGACAAATCATATACTTAAAGATTCTTGGGATTTTTTAGGTAAAATTAATAATGACATGTGGTCTGAAAATTGCATCTTTTTAACTATAGATGTAAAGGATTTGTTTACCTGTATCCCAAGATTGATAGGTTTTGAATTTTTTGAAGATAGTATACATAAACATCTGGAAGCATCTCTAGATCAGAAACAATTGATTTTGGAACTAATGGAAGTCGTTTTAGACAACAATTATATAGGCTTCCAGGGGGAATATTTCCAAAAGGGGAGTGGAGTGGCTATGGGGGCAGCTTGTGCCCCCATTTACACCAATCTTGTGATGTTGGAATGGGAAGAGAGACATATATTCAATAGTATATATTCTAAATTTATGAAGTGTTATTACAGGTTTTTGGACGACATTTTTGTTTTATAGGAAGGTACAAAGGAACATTTGGAGGAATTTATGGGTTATATTAATAAAACAACTATTTTTTATCATTTACACACACTATTGGAGAGAATAGTATTAATTTTCTTGACCTTACAGTTAGTAAAATAGTGCAAGGTTTTAAGTCTAGGATCTTTCGTAAGGAGACATGGTGTAATGGTTATTTACACTTTGATAGTCATCACCCCTTCCACCAAAAAAGGAGCCTTATCAAAGGGCAGGCTGTAAGGGTAGCACGGATGACTTCTGACTTTGAAGACCTTTACGAAGAATTTGTTTTCCTAGGTGAAAAATTTATTGAGGGGGGGTATCCGAAAGTGTTGGTTGGTGGTATTTTAGAAGAAGTGTATAATGGGTGGGGGGACAAAATTCAAGTCATTATTGGGTAAACCTTTTAAAAAAACAGAGGAATCTGATAAGGAAAAAATAAATTACCAAGGGACTTGTATAACTGAATTTAATGTTTTTTCTGAAGAATTCACTAAAATTTTGGAAACCAATTGGTCAATACTTAAGACCAATAAGGAGGTACATGAAGCAGTAGGCAATAGACCCCATTTTACTTATAAGATAGGTATCAACTTCAAAAGAATTTTTGAAAGGGACAGTAATTATGGAAATATTAAAAAGGCTACTAATTCTTGTGGTAGATGTGGACAATGTACCCACATTTATAAAAATGAAACTATAAAATTAAATAATGGTTTGGGTAGTTTAGTCCATTTCTGCAAGGGTAATTGTCACACGAAGATGTTAGTCTATTTAGCTATTTGCACACAATGTTTGTCTTTTTATGTGGGGAAAACTGAAAGGGCCCTAAAGGATAGGATTTATGAACACATGAACGATATTAGAGTTAAAAAAGATACTAGTGCACTTTATAAACATTCTACTGTCTGTAGTTCTTTTAAAGGTTTCCAATTTGGTATTATTGACCTGGTGAAAAATGACCATAGGGGGGTGATTTGAAGAATCTTTTATTATATAGGGAAGTGAGTTGGCAGTTGAGGCTGAAGGCTAATATTTTCCCTGGCTTGAATGAATACATTAGTATCAAAGCCATTTTGGTTGATAGAGCAGGGAAAGTTTAAATTAATTTCAATTTTAATGTTTTAACAAATGTACTACTTCCATTGTTATTTTTAGCTTTGGTCATATCTATTTAAAACAATATAAATATATAAGTAATTAGTTGTTTGCTATAGGCAATTTTGTAAAATCTAAAATTTTATTGTCTATGTACACAAAAAATTGTTAAAATATACACAGAAGTTCTTTAAGAGGATTAATATTGTTCACTATATTTTTTATTGTGAAAGTTTAAATTAACTAATCTGGTACAGATGACTTTTTAAATAATTTTTCAACTTAATTGTTTGATTGAGACAATTAAGGGTCTTATAAATATATGAGTGGTGCCATTTCTCATTTGTCTGATGAAGTCTATATGGGTAGACGAAAGCGCTTACCTTTTATTGTTGGAATAAAGAATTTTCATCATCCTTGGCGACTTGGAACTACTATCTTTTGGTTTTACAGTCTATTCAGGTTATTTGCTGTGTTTTCTGCCTGAATTAGACAATCGTCCAGGTACGGGTATATTTGAATATTTCTTTGCCTGCAAAATGCAATGACTGGAGCTAGGCACTTTGTGAATACCCTGGGCGCAGTAGATAAGCCAAAGGGCAGTGCAGAGAACTGATAGTGCATGTAGCCTGCTTTGAAGCATAGGTATCTTCTGCAAGATTCCCTGATTGGGATGTGCATGTATGCTTTCTTTAAATCGAGTGTTGCCAACCAGGCATCTTTCCCTAGCATAGGAAGCAACTGAAGAGTCAGTATCTTGAATTTTGGAATCACCAAAAAGGTGTTTAGAGTAGACAGGTCCAGGATAGGATGCCATGAATTGTCTTTTCAGGGTACCAGGAAAAGTCTCGAGTAGAAACCTTGTCCCTTTTCCTCTTCTGGTGCCAAATGAATAGCCCTATGCTTAAGAGAGAGTACTTGTTTTTGGGCCTCTGCCCACTGATTCGGGGGTAGATATGGCCAACCGCTTGGTGTTGGTAACACCTGTGGAACTGAAATCTGTATCCTTGGGACACTATATTTAAAACCCATTTGTCCTGGGTAATGAGTTCCCAGTTCTTTGCATGAAGAGCAATCTTTCCCCCCAAAGGGGCAGTCAGTTAAGAAGTGCTTGGAAGATTTAAAAATAAGTCATTGAGACAGTTTACCATAGGGGGCGTTAATCCCAGATTTGGAAGTGGAGGTCCCCCACGGCTTAGTCCTGTGCTTACCCTGGGACTGAAGCCTGGGTGCTCTGCTGGATCTGTGTTTGGACTGAGAAGGTCTGGAAGAGGCAGGAAGGGACCAAATCTTAGAAGGCCAATGCCTACAAAATCTTGGAGGTTGCACTTGTAAAAAAAAATCTTTAACAGTTTGCATAGATTTAGCTTTTTCCTCCATCTTTTTAAGAACTTCTCCCTTGTTGCCAAACAGGCGGTCCTGACTTAAGGGAGCATCCAGTAATTTAGCTTTAACATGATCTGGCAAGGATTGCTCCTTAAGCCAAGTATGCCTTTTAAGTACAGACCTAGTTACAGCAGCCCTGCAAGATGACTCTAGTGAATCAAAATCGCATTGCAAAGTATGTTTTCCAACTTATTCAGCAGAATGCATTAAATCCTGTAAATCCTTATTTTCAGCACAATCAGGAATCAACATCATTTTCTGTTTAAGCAATCCAATAATATGCTGCTGATACTTTAACGTATTAAACTGGCAGTTTAAGGCACTAATGGCCAAAGTTGCAGAAGTGTATACCTTCTTACCCCATCTATCCAGCACCCTGGAGTTTCTAACAGAGGAGGTAGGATATTTAGCAGTAGTGGCTTTAATGCCCTTGGGTCCCTGTGAAATGGTCTCAGGATCCGCAGTAGGATTTTTGAAAAAGAACTTGTGAGAGTCAGGAACCCTGTAATATTTATCAGGTTTTCTGCGAGCAGGAGGTAAAGAGGGGCCAAGCTAGATTCCAAAAAAGCATAACCAACAATGTCTAGTACAGGAGGCATGGCTAAAGGTCTGTGCTGGGGCACGAGTAAGAAATCCCTAAGCCTCTTTTTAGAATCCGAGAATTCCTGACTTACCCAATGAAAATGCTTCCTGAGAGTATGCAAGGTTTCACCAAAAGAGAAATCCTTTGGGGGAAAAGCAGAGGGAAGAGTCCTCAGCATCAGAATAGTCAAAGGTAAAGAAGGGTAAATCTTGGTCATCAGAGGAAACAGAAATTTCAGAATCCAGGTCAGAAGTATCACAAGCAAACGCAGTCCTAGGTCTCTTAGAGGGGTTAGGATGGCTTCCCCTGATTAAAGTAATAAGGTCATCAGCCATTCTTATCATTTGTTTTTTAGGCATAGAGGCCTGACCATGCAGTCTGGGCGTCAGTTTTCTAGGCATGGTTCGAGTTTTAGGCCTTGAAGAAGAAGATGGCGTCAGTTTAATATGCAAGTCAGTAGGCCTGAATACACCCTCAGAAGCATGTGCCTGCACAGCGGCTCTGAACCCATCCAAGGTAGAGACATGCGCAGGTTCTACAATTGAAGCATCTCGCGGCATACCAGACTCCGAATGGGTCTCAATAGAGGCCTGCGAATCTGAAGTAGCAGGTATCAGGGGCTGCAAAAGCACCTCACTGAGTACCAGCGAACTGGCGATTGGCTTAGGAGAAGCGTTGTCGGCAGCTTTGGACCTAGGCGGCCTGTCGCTGTCTTTATCTTTGCTTTTTTCGGAATGTCGGTAGTCGGATGGCTTACTGAAGACATATCAGGATAACTGAACAGAGCACCAAAATATTTAGAAGCGAAAATATACTGATGACTGATAGTTCGAGGTTTAAATAAGGCACAAAACCGACAGCGAGGTTACGTCATGGTCAGGGCCTAGGCAAGGAATACAGTATGAATGAAAATCTTTATGAGGTATTTGCTTTCCACAAGAAATGCAATTATTTACTTTTAATGACATCGGTTTAGAGCAAGAAAAAGTTTCCCCAACGGGCTACTTAGCTTTTAGTTGAAGACTTCGGTTCTAAAACTCGAAAACGAAAATTTCAAGAGTCGGCCGACCAGCACTTGTGAACTGCTTCCGCTTCGGGCACCACACGGCGAAAAAGACTGATGTAATGGCGTCGGCTGCATGTTTTACACACCTGATGACTTGACGTCACAGAAGAAGAGACAGCAACCAATGCAGGACCCAAGACTTTGTTAATCATGCCGACTGAGGCCTACTGCAAGCAGATAACCCAAATGTGATGACTACAACAGTGAAACACGAAGAACATCAGCAGGTTCTGCAACTTCAGAGAGTATGTTGTGGAGTCAGAAATGTTGGACTGCAGAGCCGTTACAGGCCTCCATTTTTTTCTCTGGAAGCAGAGGGACATCCTTTTAAGATGTTTGGTCTTGAATAGAAGGTCTCAACTTAAGAGGATTTGGAACAAATGACTGACAAGCTGAGCAACATTTGTGATGGTGCTCAGGGCCTGGGCAACAGATACTAGGTGTGCAAGTCCTTGTATGGAATCTGCCTACACTTGCATTTATCCCTCCTACCTGGCATCTACAACTTTCAACAAAATATTTTAAGATAAAAAGGAAGGTTCCCCAACAGGGCACTTATCTCTCTGGATAAATGACTGAAGCAAGGTACCGACAACCAAACAGTGATCAATCCAATGGATGCAGGACCTGTGTTCAGGCTGATGGCAAGACAGACTGAGAATCCACACTCGTGCATCCATCTATATACCCCAACACATAAAAGTTATGGTCATGCGTTGGATGTATGACCTAGGAAAGGTAAAGCTTTGGTATCCCAGCCGGATGTCAGTGGTGACTATCCATATGTCAGGAATACTGCTACAGTGATTTCAGTCACGACATATTTTAATACTTCTGGTAGTATAACAATATGTTACAGAATGATGGACGTTAAGGATAAAGTACAGTTGTACAAGGACTTACCATAACAGTAGATGGCCTACTGATCACTGTTGCAGTATTCTTACCAGATGGGTTGCAGCTTGCTGATGTCCGGCTAGGGTACCAAAGCTTTACCTTCATACTTCACATGTCTCAGTGATGACCTCAGCTTGTAGGTATAGAGGCATAAAAGCAGACATAGATACAAGATCCACAGACCATCTCCAAGCCAGCAGTGGCCTGAAGAAGATCAAAGAATAAGAAAAGTCAGCTACGAGGGGCTTAGGCTGAACAGGGTAAAGCAAGTTTCCCCCTCAAAAGGAAATATGCTGTGATAATGAGTGTATCTGTGTGTGCAATGTAAGGCACAGTATTAGATCCAATAAGAAGAAAAGTAACGAAAAAAGGGGGAAAGGTGGGAGGGAAGGAACACTGCAACAGAGTGATCAGTAGGATATCTGCTCTTACGTTAAGTTCTTAACATGTCCTGACTAAGTCACTACTGTAGCATCCTTCACAGATAGGTAATTGCCAGAGATGTAGCTCAAGGGTGGTAGGTTTAAGAGGAACAAGCACAGGAGGCCAGACAGAGTTCTAGCAAACACTGTCTGGACCCAGAGAAAGCATCTAACTTGCAGTGTTTTATGAAGGTGTGAACAGATGACCAGGTAAGCTGCTTCTAAAATGGATCTTGTATCCATTCCTTTAAAGAAAGCACCCAAAGAGGCTAACGCTCAAGTGGAATGAGTTTTCTGGCCAGAAGGGCAAAGTTTATACATGGTGAGAGTAGCAGAAGAAAATACCCATTGAAATCCAGAAAACAATAGATTATTTGGAAACTGGTTACCCTAACCTGGAGTCCATAAAGGAAACAAACTGTTTACCTTTACATGTGCGTATTGCACACGGGCAACCGTCAAATGTTCGAAAGACAGTTTTCAAGTTCTGAAAATTTCGAATGGAAGACGGTTCGAATGTGCAATGAGCGAATGCACAGTGAGAGTCGTCCATTGCACATACGACATTTAGGGGCAGAGCGCACTATAGTGGGGAGTTGGAAATGGTTCCATTCCCCGCTGTAGTGCGATCTCGGAGTTAAAATAATAAAGAGGGGGGGTGTGCAGGGTGGCTTTCCCCCCTGCATTACACGGCATACACTTTTGTCGTCGAAATTCATGTTCGAAAAACAGCGAATCGGCTATTCGATTTGCTGCTTTTTGAACATTAGAAACTGTTGCTTTTTCCAGTTTCGTTTTTATGATGCGAGGATATGACCACTTTGCACAAGTGTGATTCGAGGTTTTAAAGGTAAACCGAAACAAACAGTTGACTTGTTTTTCTGATATCCCTAGTTTTGTCCTGGTAAAACCTCAATTGTCTGTGAATGTCTAGAGAGTGAAATATTCTTTCCCCTCTAGTCTAGGGGTTGGGGAAAAGGCAGATTGATTGCTTGGTTGACGGTAAGCTCATTACCCACTTTTGGCATGAAGGGCCCTGAGGCTTATCTTATCTTTGTGGAAGATGAAGAAAGCAGTAGGCATGAGAGCATGGAGTTCTGAGACACTGTGGGCTGAAGTCAAGGCTAAGAGAAGCACTGATTTTCAAGTGCAGAATTTGAAAGTAGCACATCCAAAAGTAGGTGAAGTTAGCTTTTTCAAAACAAAATTACGGTCATAAGGAAGAGCAACAGGTTTCTATGGGGGCTTAAAGTGTAAAATGTCCTCTTAGGAAAAGTTTAACCTCTGTCATGGACATAAGATGGGGATCCAAAGGTTGGCAAGCATTAATGGCTGACAAGTGAGCCTTAATGGAAGAATAGGCCAACCTTGCATTTAAAGCACCAGATGGAAAATCTGTTCCACTTGGCCATGTAAGACTTTCTGATGTTAGGTTTCCTGGCTACTAGTAGAATCTGAACCACCTGTTCTGAAAAGTTGAGTCTGGTAGGGGTTAAAATCCTATCATCCAGACTGTCAGGCTGACAGAATCCAGATTGGAATGAAGGAGCTCTCCTTTTTGTTGAGTGATTAGATCTGGTTTTGGAGGGATTCGCCAAAAGCTTCCGTTTGATAAGGTGGAAGCAGGAGTGGAAACCAGTGCTGTATTGGCCAGAAAGGCGCAAGCAGCAGCAGCTTTGGGTATTCCTTGTGGGCCTTGAGGAGGAGCTTTGGGAGCAGAGGTAAAGGTGGATACGCATAAAGGAACTTCCCCTGTCCATGTGAAAGAGAAGACATCTATCCTCCAGGCTCAATGTGTCAGATTCCTTGTGCAAAACAGATGAAGCTGGTAGTGCTCAGAGGAGGCAAAGAGGTCTGAGGGGTTTCCCATCTGAGCGTGATAGCTTTGAACATCTCTGTGTTCAATGACCATTCAGGAGGATCCTCAAGTGTCTGCTTAGAGAGTTTGCCAAGACATTCTGTTACAAGGAAATGTATGTCATAAAGAGAGGGAGAGATTCATCTGAGAGGCTAGGTGCCAGACCTCCTGTGCTAAACTGCACAGAAGGTAGGGTCTTGTGCCTTTACGTACCACATCACCGTGGTGTTGCCTGTGTGCTCCAGAAGAGTGCCTGGTCTCCACAGGTGTGAGAAGATCTGTAGGGCTTGAAGAAGTGCCCTACTTTCCTTTAAGTTGATGTGTTCTTTGAGTACATGGGCAGGCCACTCCCCTTGGACTACGAGATGTCCTGTCCAAGCCCCCTATACCCTGTCTAAAGTATCTGTAAACAGTACTTGGTTGTGTGAGGCTGGAGTTAATAGAACACCTGGGTTGAGGGTAACTAGGCTGCTCCACCAAAGGAGTTCATTCTTGATGCAAAGGAGGGGAATGTTGACATCAAGAGGGTGAGAATCCTATGCCCACACAGATTTCAGACACCACTCTATATTCCTCATGTGTAATGTGGCGAGGAGCAATATAGGAATGATGGAACCCATGAGTCCCATGACCATGGGAGCCCGTCTGGCCAAGCAATGATTCTCACTGGAAAGCAGCTGTAACTCATTGGCTAGTGAGGTGACCTTCTCTTAAGGAATGAAGGCATGCATGGTGGATGTGCCCAGATGACATCCCAGGAAGATCAGTTGTTGGAAAGGGATGAGCTATTTTTTTTGTAGTTGATGGTGAACCCCAAGAGAGTCAGAAGTTGTACTGTGTAACGAAGGTGCTTTAAAAGTGTGTACCTGGATTAGAAGGTCGTCCAAGTATGGGACAATTTGAATGCCGTTAGTGTGGCAGAAAGACAGTATGGGAGCCAAACAATCGCAAACAACCTTGGAGCTGTGGAAAGACCAAAGGGCAAAGCAGCAAACTGAACATGTGATGACAAAGTATAAATCCTGAGAAATTTTCTGCATGAAGGATGAATGGGAATAAATAAAATAAAAAAACAAACAAGCACAGGAATCTGTCTAGTTCCAACCTCAACACCACAAGTGTTGAAAAAAAATAAGAGACAGAAAGTAGTCTCAAAACTTTGTTGAGCTCAGTCACAATAATTTCCAAAAATCATGAAAATCCAGGTAGTGTTCTAAAGCAACAAGTGTTTATTCGTCACACACATTCTACACATTTATTTAGTCTATTTTTAGTACATGAAAATATTCCTCAAAAAGTTCCCTAAAAATACTTCACAAATTGTGTGTCAGCTTACATAAATTCAACACACTCTTAATAGAGAAAGAGTAGGCAAGTCCTGGTTTTCTAAATGCATTTAATAGGAAAAGTAAGGGCAGTTGCATTCTAACTTACACCTGGGATTTCATTACAATTAAAGCCATTATTAAGGAGAAAGTACAGTTGTGTACACTTAACATAAATGTAGATGTTCGAGTGTATTCACTGTTGCAGTCATCACACTTGGGTTATCTGCCTGCAGGTAGCCCTCAGTTGTCCCGAATACCAGAGTCTTGGGATTTCTGCGTCAGATGCTGTCACCTTTTCCATCACGTCAGGTCGTCGGGGGGTATAAAAACATGCAACCGATGCCATTACATCAGTTTTTCTTGCCTCAGATATCAGGAGCCTGCAAAATAGGAAGCAATTACATGGTGTGGAACAACTCCAGTAAAACGTAAATACCATAGCCATTAGATATGGCCAAAAAGAGGATAGGTAGAAAGCATAGAAGAGTCAGGGGGCTGGAGGGAGGGTAACCAGGACTGCAAAAGTGAATACACTCGAACATCTACATTTATGGCAAGTGTACACAACTGTACTATGTTCATGTTTCACTACTGCAGCCATCACACGTGGGTTGATTCCCAAAGCTGAGAAAGGTTGGAGACAGTCAAGTAATAGCAGGGCTGGCTAACAAGCCTTGTAAGACTGCTGTGGCAAATCCAGCTCTGGATTTAGAAAAGACAGGTAAGTGGTAATGCTTGGTGAAGGTGTGTACAGAACTCCAGGTTGCAGCTTCCAGGAGGTCCCTGGTAGGGCTCCCCTGAGAAATGCTGTAGAGGTTGAGGTAGCCCTAGTGGAATGAGTTCTGATCCCCTGTGGTGTAGGTTTTTCCATGGTGTTTGTAGAAGAAATGGATGCAGTGTGCTAGCCATTTGGAAATGGTTTGCTTTGAAATGGCCTTGCCCTCTGCCCCTGTTGCAAAGCTGACTAGCAACTGGTCATATTTTCTGAAAGGCTTAGTTCTGTCAAGGTAGAACCTGAGTTGCCTGTGTATGTCCAAAGAGTGCAGGATCCTTTCCCCTTTATTCGGAGGATTAGGGAAAAAGGTTGTAAAAGAATGGATTGGTTTAGAGCCACACAGGATAACACCTTGGGCAAAAAAGATGTGTTAGTCCTGAGGGCAACCCTTTGAGCATGGAAAATAATGAAGGGTTCCACAACCATTAGTGCCTGTAACTCGGACACTCTTCTTACTGAAGTGATGGCTAGAAGTAAGGCTGTTTCCCAAGGGAGGAATTTTAACTGTGCTGTAGCAGTAGGCTCAAAAGGGGGAACCGTGAGTTTCTCTAGTACAAAGTTAAGGTCCCAGGCATGGGTGGGAGCTCTCCTCGGGAGTCTTAGAATGTTAGCTCCTCTCAGGAACTGTTTACCAGAGGGTGAGAAAAAGGGAGGTGGCTCAGTATTATAATGAGCTGAAATGGCCGAGGCATGAATCTTAATAGAAGAAAAGGATAGGCCTTTGTGGCGCAGCTCTGCTAGGTAATCTAGGATTTGAGGTAAGGCGGGCACGGCTGTGTCCTTTCCTTGAGACGAACTCCAAGAACAGTATCTTTTCCATTTTTCTGAATAGGATTTCCTAGTACTAGGCTTTCAGCACCTGTTTGATGAGGGTTGCTGTTGGTGCATTCAGGGGAATAAGCCAGGCTGCAAGGTTCAGGGTTTGCAGCTGTGGATGCAAAATTTGTCCCTCCTGCTGGGACAGCAGGGAGGGGGTCTGATGTAGGTGCCAGGGTGGCACTGCTGCTAGACTGCGCAGGAGTGGGTACCAGTGCTGGTGGGGCCAGTCCGGTGCAATGAGGATTGTCCTTGGTTTGTCCCGTTTGATCTTGAGTAGTACTTCTGCGAGGAGGGGCAGAAGGGGAAAGACAAATTGAGAGGTTTTCCCATGTAAAGGACAGGGCATCCACTTTCCATGCTTGGCTGTGGAGATTTCTGGTGCAAAATTTACTCAAGTGATGGTTTTGGGGGGAGGCAAAGAGGTCCACATCTGGTGTCCCCCACCTGTGGGTTGGAAGTTTGAATGAGTTGGGTTCCAGTTTCCACTCGTGTGAGTCCAGTAGATTTCTGCTTGTCGTCTACCAGTGAATTTTGTTTGCCTGGCAGGAATTGAGCCTTCCAGGTGGACTTAGTTGCTCAAGGCTGTGTTCCAAAGCGCCATGACTAACCTGCAGAGTGGGTAGGAATGAGTTCCCTCCTGCTTATGTACCACATAACTGTGGTGTTATCTGTCTATCAAGAGTTGTCCTGGAAGGATAAGGTATTTGATGGCTGTCAAGAGTATTTTGTACAGCTAATATTTCTTTTTGATTGATATATAGGTGAATTTGTCATGGGTTCCATTTGCCTTGAAGGCATTTGCCAGCCATGTTAGCCCCCCATGCATAGTCTGATGCTTCTGCTGTCAGGGTTTGTGAAGCGAGGGGTTGAGTGAAAGGGAGTCCCTTGTTGTGGTTGCAAGCCTCTGCCCACCAAAGCAACTCTGCCCTTAGACAAGGAATGATAGGAATAATTGTTTCCAGGTCCTGAGAATGTTGGCACCAGAGACTTTTTAAGTACCACTGAAGTTTCCTCATATGCAGTCTTGCATATGGAATTAGTAGAATGCATGAGGCCATGAACCCTAGGGCTTGCAGTATTTTTCTTGCAGATAGCTGGGTTCTGGTGGCCATTAGTTTGAAGTAGTTTGTCAAATAAACCTGGTTTTCTGGAGTAAGGAATGTCATCTGGGAAGTTGTGTTCAAGCTTACTCCCAGGAATACAATCTTTTGGCTGGGCTCCAGATGTGATTTCTTTTCGTTGATGGTGTACCCCAGTGAAGTTAGAAGTCTCTTTACAAATGCCAGGTGCTGAAGTAGCAATTCCAGACTATCCACGTGAATCAGGCAATCGTTCAAGTATAGATAAATTTGATTTTTTTCTCTGCCTGCAGTATGCAATGGCTGGAGCCAGGCACTTTGTGAATACCCTGGGCGCAGTGCAGAGAACTGATAGTGCATAGAGCCTGCCCTGAAACGTAGATATTTCCTGCAAGATTCCCTTATGGGGATGGGCAGATAAGCTTCTTTTAGGTCTAGGGTGACTAGCCAGGAGTCCTTGGCTAGCATAGGAAGCAGCTGTTGGTAGTGTAAGCATTCTGAATTTTGGGACCACCAGGAAGGTGTTGAGAATGGACAGATGCAGGATAGGGTGCCAAGAGCCCTCTTTTCTGGGCGCCAGGAACAGTATGGAATAGAAACCCTGTCCTCTTTGCTCTATTGGAACAGGTCGAATAGCCCTGATACTGAGAAGAGAAATTACTTGCTTTTGAGCCTCTGCCCACTGGTTTGGAGGAAGGTCTGACAACCCGCTTGGGGTTGGCAGTGAGTGGAAGTAGAATCTGTATCCCTGGGATACAATGTTTAGGACTCATCAGTTCTGGGTAATGGACATCCAGTTTTTGCACGCAGGGTGAGTTTTCCTCCTAGGGGTGCAAGTACTTTGGCATGGCTGAGAAGGATGATAGACAAGTCATTGTGAATTTTTTCCATAAGGGGGTGGCTTACCACTCCCTGCTTATGGGGGGGGGGCATTCCATTGTTTAGATCTCTGTGTACCCTGAGACTGAAGCCTTGGTGGTCTGTTACCTCTGGGTTTGGGCTGAGAAGACCTGGTAGGGACTGGAAAGGACCAGTTTTTTGAAGGCCAATGCCTACTGAATCTAGGTGGCTGCACCTGTAAGAAATCTTTGTCAGTTTACATAGATTTAAAACCAGCAATATCCAAAAACGGCAGCTCAGCAGGCAAACCGATCCCAAGAAGATGTGAAATAAATACAATAAAGCCAATAAAATATAAATTATCATCCACGGGATACACCACAGCTCTAGACACCAAAACAGCAGTCACAAGGATTATAAATTCTAAGCGAAGAAATATATAATAAGCGTAACTTCAGCTTCAAATAAATTTTATTGTGCACAGTGAGCGCTTTCACCTCTAGGGCTTCATCAGACTTAGTAAAGCAATTAACTACTCAACTTTAAATACCTTTTTGCTCATTAAAATTCATTACATCACATCCTATTAACACATTAATAAAAATGCATTGAAACACTACATGTAACTAAATAAATATAGAAAAACTTCTAAGAAGGCCAAGTTCGTATCACAATAATATGAACATAACATTCATCAAAGACAATTCAAACTGTAAAACATATAAACTTTAAAACAGCATATATAAACGCATATGGAAATAAAAACATATATAATAGATGAAACAGTCAAGTTCATAAAATACTTTAAATCATTTCATGCAGGAATGCATAAATATGAAATTATATGTGTATGCATAAAAAATAAATATGTATATGTAAAAAATAACCTATAAATATTCATATTTCAAATCATTTATTTTAAATCATTTATTCTTAGGTGCTTGCAGCCTTCTATTACTCAAAATAGGCTTTAATGGAATTTTGTCATTGATACCTGGTGGTCTATCAGCTCTGAATTTAATAATCCATTTCATTTCCATACGTTCTGTATAGTTACGAATATTACCACCTCGAACATTAGGACTGATAACCTGTAGTGCTGTAAATTTAAAATGATGATGAAAATCTGTCTTAACAATATGTTTTGCCAACGCACTACGTTCATCATTTTGTCTTATATAATCGGTATGTTCCCTGATTCTTTCTTTTAATTTCCTATTCATTTTTCCTATATAGAATGCATTACATCCCATACAATGAGCTAAATAAATCACATTCTTTGTCTCACAATTAGCTGGTTCTTTTAACAAACGGACGTAGTTTGTGGTGGGATGTACAAATACATTGTCAATGTATTCACATTGGTTACATCTATTACAAGGTCTCGTCCCTAGATATACATCCTTCACACCAGAAATATCATCTTCTTTACCTTTTCTTGTATGGCAAAGTATCTGTTTAAGATTCTTTTTATTTTTAAAAACAAATTTAGGTGTGTCACTAACAATATCCTTTATACTCTTATCCAGCATAAGCATCATTAATTTCATTAGCTTTGTAACCCCTTTCTAAAAGTCGATCATTCAAACTGTTTAACTCTTGGATAAAACTTATTTCCGAAGGATTGAGTCTAGAAGCTCTCAATCTGTCCTTTGACAACATTTCTAAAAATATAACTGGGATGCATACTGGTTCTGTGCAACAATGTATTCCTGAAGCATGTTTTCCTATGTATTCCAGTATTTACTAACCCATTATCAAATCTTTCTAGATTGACATCAAGAAAATAAATTTTATGCGTGGAAAAGTTCATAGTAAAATTTAGATATTCTGTTAAAGTGTTAAGTTGCTCACAAAATCTAACTAATGATTGCTCATCTCCTCTCCATAACAAAAACAAATAATCTACAAACCTTCTATAAAAACAGACATATTGTTTATAACATTCTAATTGAAATAATGTATTCTCTTCCCAATAAGCCATGACTAGATTAGCATAGCTATTAGCACATGGTGTTCCCATGGCTACACCTTCTCGTTGAGAATAAATGATGTCATCAAAAATAAAAACATTATTACTTAAAACTGTTTCTAAGAATAAACAAATTAAATCTATGTGCTTTAAAGTCATATCAGAGTGTAAACTCAAAAAAACTGTGTATATTTCTTAGTAAATACTGGAATACATAGGAAGACATGCTTCAGGAATACATTGTTGCACAGAACCAGTATGCATCCCAGTTATATTTTTAGAAATGTTGTCAAAGGACAGATTATGAGAGCTTCTAGACTCAATCCTTCGGAAATAAGTTTTATCCAAGAGTTAAACAGTTTGAATGATCGACTTTTAGAAAGGGGTTACAAAGCTAATGAAATTAATGATGCTCTTATTAATATTAACACTCTTAGACAAACTGTAGCTAAACCCTATTTCTCTGATTACACCATTAATTCTGTATCACAAGATGTAAATTCTTGGAATACAGATGTAGTTAAAATTCCTATATATTTTAGTACAGATACTAATAAAATCACAGAAATTTATAAGAAGCACTGGGGAGTGCTTATGCTGGATGAGAGTATAAAGGATATTGTTAGTGACACACCTAAATTTGTTTTTAAAAATAAAAAGAATCTTAAACAGATACTTTGCCATACAAGAAAAGGTAGAGAAGATGATATTTCTGGTGTGAAGGATGCATATCTAGGGACGAGACCTTGTAATAGATGTAACCAATGTGAATACATTGACAATACAAATGTATTTGTACATCCCACCACAAACTACGTCCATTTGTTAAAAGAACCAGCTAATTTGTGAGACAAAGAATGTGATTTATTTAGCTCGTTGTATGGGATGTAATGCATTCTATATAGGAAAAACTAATAGAAAATTAAAATAAAGAATCAGGGAACACACCTAATATACAAGACAAAATGATGAACGTAGTGTGTTGGCAAAACATGTTAAGACAGATTTTCATTATCATTTTAAATTTACAGCACTACAGGTCATCAGTCCTAATGTTCGAGGTGGTAATATTCGTAACTATACAGAACGCATGGAAATGAAATTGATTATTAAATTCAGAGCTGATAGACCACCAGGTATCAATGATAAAATTCCATTAAAGCCTATTTTGAGTAATAGAAGGCTGCAAGCACCTAAGAATAAATGATTTAAAATAAATGATTTGAAATATGAATATTTATAGGTTATTTTTTATATATACATATTTATTTTTTATACATACACATATATTTGCATATTTATGCATTCCTGCATGAAATGATTTAAAGTATTTTATGAACTTGACTGTTTCATCTATTATATATGTTTTTATTTCCATATGCGTTTATATATGTTTGAAAGTTTATATGTTTTACAGTTTGAATTGTCTTTGATGAATGTTATGTTCATATTATTATTATTATTGTGATACGAACTTGGCCTTTTTAGAAGTTTTTCTATATTTATTTAGTTACATGTAGTGTTTCAATGCATTTTTATTAATGCGTTAACAGAATGTGATGTAATGAATTTTAATGAGCAAAAAGGTATTTAAGGTTGAGTAGTTAATTGCTTTACTAAGTCTGATGAAGCCCTAGAGGTGAAAGCGCTCACTGTGCACAATAAAATTATTTGAAGCTGAAGTTACGCTTATTATATATTTCTTCGCTTAGAATTTATAATCCTTGGAACTGCTGTTTTGGTGTCTAGATCTGTGGCCTATCCCGTGGATGATAATTTATATTTTATTGGCTTTATTACATAGATTTAGCTTTTTCCTCCATCTTTTTAAGAACCTCTTCTGCTTTTGTGCCAAACAAACATTCCTGGTTTAATGGAGCATCTAGTAATTTTGCTTTGACATGGTCTGGCAAGATTTGTTCCTTCAACCACACATGCCTTCTCAGTACAGACCCAGTGACAGCAGCCTTACAAGATGCTTCTAAGGCATCAAAAGCACACTGCAAAGTATGTTTACTGACTTGGTTTGCAGAATGCACTAACACTTGTAAATCTTTATTTTCTGCAAAATCTGGAAGCAACAACATTTTTTGTTTAATTAGTTCCATAATATGCTGCTGGTGCTTCAACATGTGAAACTGGCAATTTAAAGCCCTGATGGCAAGAGTTGCAGAGGTATATACCTTCTTGCCCCATCTGTCTAAAGCCCTCAAAAATCCCTGCTTGAAGGGGTAGGATTTTTGGCTGTAGTAGCCTTAATACCTTTAGGTCCCTGGGAAATGGTCTCTGGATCCGCAGTGGGATTCTTAGAGAGAAATTTGTGAGAGTCAGGTGCCCTGTGGTCCCTGTCAGGCTTTCTAGGAGCTGGTGGTAAAGTATCAGGAGTAAGTCTGGATTCCATGAAAACATCATCTACAATATCCAGGACAGGGGGGATAACTAGAGGCCTATGCTGAGGCAAGTCTAAAAATTCTCAGAGTCTCTTTTAGGACTGTGGGTAGTCCTGGCATTCCCAGTGGAAATGCTCTCTTAAGGTATGCAAGGTTTGACCAAAAGAAAAGTCCTCTGGAGGGGAGGCAGAGGGAATGGGATCCTCTGCATCTGAATCCTCATAGGTAGATAAGGGTATGTCCTGGTAATCATAGGGAATAGAGTCATCGGACTCATTGTCTGTTGAATTAGAAAGGAAACAAAATTATTTGTCTTTTAGAGGGGGGAAAGGCTGGCTTCCCTAATTACAGTTATAAGGTCTTCAGCCATTCTAAGCATTTGTTTCTGTGGCATGGGAGCTTGAGCATGCGGTTTGGTCGTCGTCTTCATTGTTTTCTAGGCGTAGTGCGACCTCTGGGCCTGAGAAACTCAGTCGTTTTCATCTGAAATGAAGTAGTCTGTTTAATACGAATATCGGAAGGTCGGAATATACCCTCAGAAGCTGGTGCCTGCACAGCGGCTCCGGACCCATCCAAGGTAGAGACATCCGCAGGTTCCATAATCGAAGAAACATCTCGTGGCATACTGGACTCTGAATGGGTCTCAGCAGAGGCCTGCAAATCTGTAGAAGCGAGTATCGGGGGCTGCAAAGGCACCTCTCTGAGCACCGGCAGACTGGCGACTAGCTTAACGGAAGCACCGTAGGCAGTTTTGGACCTATGCGGTCTGTCTTTATCCTTACTTTTTTTGGAAGATCGATAGTCAGATGGCTTACCGAAGCCATTTCGGAATACGGAGAGCTATAGCGAAAGAATTTAGCAACAAAGATAGCCCGACAATGAATAGTTCGGGCATTAAAGTCACAAAACCAACAGCGAGGGACGTTGTGGTCTGGGCCTAAACAGGTGAGGCAGTAAGAATGAAAATCTCTGTGAGGTATTTGCTTTCCACAGGCAAGACAATTGTTAACTTTTTTCTGACAACGGTTAGAGCAAGAAAAAAGAATCCCGAACGGGCTACTTAGCTTCAGAAGATTTCATGTTTGAAACTCGAAAAACAAAAATTTCAGGTAGCGGCCAACCGGCACTTGCAAACTGCTTTGGGCTCCCGCGCGGCAAGAAAAGCTGATGTAAAGGCGTCGGCTGCATGTTTTGTACCTCTGACGTCATGGAAGAGGCGACAACATCTGACGCAGAAATCCCAAGACTGGTATTTGGGCCGACCGAGGGCTACCTGCAGGCAGATAACCCAAGTGTGATGACTGCAACAGTGAAACATGAAGAACACCTGGGCCATTCTGACTGAAAATCAGCAGCTTGTAAGGGTTTTAGGAAATCACCCTACTTTTGTATATAAAAAGAGCATAGGCATATGTAGCTATGTGGAAAAGAAAAATAAGGAACACCAGGATGGCATTAGCACTAAAACCTGTGGGCCACGTAATTGCACTTTCTGTGAATACTTGGGAGTGGGACTCATTCAGGTCCTATGTCTTAAAAAGATGGTGAAATCTTCAGCAGGTGGTAAATTTAACACTGAAAAAGTTATATATAGGGCCATGTGTAACGACTGCCCTGCATTTTATGTGGATAAGACTATGAATAAACTGAAAATGAGGACTGCAGATCATCTTTCTGACAGATGTAAATGTCAGAGGAACGTCCTATCAAACACTTATTAGGACACCTCAGACATTCTGGACTATGTGGAGATGGATGAGCTTGAAGGGGACATCAATGGTCTGTTGGAGAAAAAAGAAAGTACAGTTGTGCACACTTACCATAAATGTAGATGTTGAGTGTATTCACTGTTGCAGTCATTTCATTTGGGTAATCTGCTGGCAGGTTGCCTCAGTCGGCCTGAATTCCAAAGTCTTGGGTCCTGCATCAGTTGCGGTCTCCTCTTCCATGACGTCAGGTCGTCAGGGGTATTAAACATGCAGCCGAAGCCATTTACTTTAGTTTTTCTTGCCCCGCTGTCAGGTGCCCCCAAAAGGGTAGCAAAAATATGTATATATAAATGCATGCATCAATATAAACTTTACCTTCATCTACAAGCAAATACACTACATAGGTTGTAGAAGATAGAGAAGGAAAGATAAACTCCAGAATGAAAGGGGGATGGTGGGAGGGTAACCTGGACTGCAACAGTGAATACACTCGAACATCTACATTTATGGTAAGTGTGCACAACTGTACTATGTTCTTCGTGTTTCACTGTTGCAGTCATTACATTTGGGTAGAATCCCAAAGCTATGGTTGGGTGGCTGGAGCTAAACAGCATTAGGTGCGGCTAATAAGGCCCTGCAGAACTGCAGTGGCAAAGCCTGCCACGGACTTAGAGTAGAGAAGCAAATGATAATGCTTTGTAAAGGTGTGAACAGAACTTCAAGTAGCAGCCTCTAGAATGTCTTTGGTTGGTACTCCTCTGAGAAAGGCTGCTGAAGTAGCTGCAGCTCTGGCGGAATGAGACCTAATGCCCTTGGGCACAGGTGTACCATGGTGTAAATAGCAGAAACGAATGTAGAGGCTTATCTGCTTTGAAATAGCCTTTCCTTCTGATCCTGCAGCATATGACACTAGTAATTGCTCAGTTTTTCTTAGAGCTTTAGTCCTGCTCAAGTAGAATCTTAGCTGTCTGTGCACGTCCAAGGAATGCAGAATTCTCTCCCCCTTGTTCTGCAGATTTGGATACAAAGGTTGGCAGATGAATAGTCTGGTTAACAGCCACACTGGAAACCACCTTAGGCATAAATGTGGGATTTGTCCTCAGACACCCTGTCTGGGTAAAATATGATAAAAGGCTCTACAGCCATGAGGGCCTGTAGCTCTGAAACTCTTCTTGTGAAGTAATTGCTAGTAGCAGAGCTGTTTTCCATGATAAGAACTTTATATCAGTGGTAGCAGCTGGTTCAAATGGAGGCAGGGTGAGCTTTTCCAACAAATAATTGAGGTCCCATGCAGGTATTGGTGATCTTCTAGGCGGCCTTAAATTTTTGGCTCCTCTAAGATACTGCTTTAGTAAAGGATGAGAAAAGATTGGTGGCTCTGTATTGTAATGAGCCGATATGGCAGAGGTTTGGATTTTAATTGATGAGAAAGATGGGCCTTTGTCAAGCATCTCAGTTAAGTATTGTAATATCTGAGGAATATTTGGTTCTGCTGTATCAGTTCCTTGTGCTCGATTCCAAGCACAGAATCTCTTCCATTTATCAGCATAAAATTTTCTAGTACTAGGCCTCCTGGCTTCCAAAATGACATCCATCACAGCTTTACTGAGAGGTGTTGTTTGTATAATTACATGATCAGCAATGCTGCCAGGTTCAGTGTCTGGAGTTGATTGTGCAGGATCCGATTGTTTTGCTGGGACAGTAGATGCGGTCTTTGAGGTAAGGTCCAAGCTGGGTTTTGAGACAAGTTCCTTAGGATTGGGTACCAGTATTGGCGCGGCCAGTCCGGGGCAATTAGTATCATCTTTGGTTTCTCTTGTCTGACTTTTAGGAGGACCTTGGGAAGAAGAGGCAGAGGAGGAAAGGCGTAAACTTATAGGTTTTGCCAACTGAAGGATAGGGCATCCACTTTCCATGCTTGTCTGTGATAAGTCCTTGTGCAGAATCTTTTCAATTGATAATTTTGAGGAGAGGCAAATAGATCTATGTCTCGGCTCCCCTATTTTTTTTTGTCATCATGCTGAAGACTTGTGGCTCTAGTTTCCACTCGTGAGGATCCATAAGGTCTCTGCTTAAATCGTCTGCCAGAGTATTTTGCTTTCCTGGCAGGAATTGAGCTTGAAGATGTATTTGGTAAGTCAAAGCTGTGTCCCACAGTGCCATGGCTAATCTGCAAAGGGGGTATGAGTGTATGCCCCCCTGCTTGTTTATATACCACATGACCGTGGTGTTGTCCATCTTTATCAGTAATTGTCCTGGACGAAGTAAGCCTTGAAGGCTGCTAGGGCATTTTGAACAGCTAGCATCTCTTTCTGGTTGATATGTAGATGCATTTGTTTTGGGGTCCATATGCCCTGAATGCATCTTCCCGTCATGTGGGCCCCCCAGGCATAATCTGATGCGTCTGTTGTTAGGGTTTGGCTGGCAGGGGGTAGAGTGGACGTCCGTCCCATGTTTTGGTGACATGCCTTTGCCCACCATAGAAACTCCTGTTGTAGGCAGGGAATGAGAGGAATCATTGTTTCCAGACTGTAACAATGTTGACTCCATAAACTTTTTAGGTACCACTGAAGTTTCCTCATATGCAGTCTTGCATATGGAATCGGAACAAAGTAAAAAGGAGAGGTGAGCGCTTTCGCAACCTTCGTTGCTTCATCAGACATCTGATGAAGCAACGGCGTTGCAAAAGGCCACCTCCTTTTTACTTTGTTTAAATAAAGACGTTATTGTGTGGTACCCGGTATAGTGTTTTCTCTCATATACTTCTCTTTTTATATACTGGGTTTTACCTGTATAGCCGTTTTGCTTTTTGTTTATTTGCATATGGAATCAGCAGGATGCAGGATGCCATGCAGCCCAAAGCCTGCAGAACTTGTCTTGCAGATAACTGGGTTTTTGTTGCCATCAGTTTGAAGTAAGTAGTCAGTTGCCTTTGCTTGTCTGGCGTGAGGAAAGCCATCTGGGCAGTTGTATTCAAGCTTGCAGCCAGGAATGTTATCTTTTGAGAGGGCACCAGTTGTGATTTGTTTTCGTTTATTGTGTAACCTAGGCATGTTAGAAGCCTTTTCAGAAACGCCAGGTGTTGAAGAAGAATGTCCTTGTTCTCTGCTTGATGGAGACAGTCGTCCAAGTAAGGGTATATTTGAATACTTCTTTGTCTGCAAAATGCAATTACTGGTGCCAGGCACTTTGTAAAGACCCTGGGCGCAGTAGATAAGCCAAAGGGCAGTGCAGAGAATTGGTAATGCATTAAGCCAGCCTTGAATCTGAGGTATCTTCTGCACAATTGTCTTATTGGGACATGCAGGTATGCCTCTTTTAGGTCTAATGTCACCAGCCAAGCATTCTTGCCCAGCATGGGCAGAAGCTGCTGCAAAGTCAGCATTTTGAATTTTGGAATGTCCAGGTATGTGTTCAAAATCGATAAATCCAGTATTGGCTGTCAGGTCTTGTCCTTTCTGGGTACCAAGAACAGTCTTGAGTAAAAACCTTGTCCTTTTTCCTGTTCTGGTACTGGCTGAATGGCCCCCATATCCATGAGGGGCGCAACCTGTTTCTGTGCCTCTGCCCATTGATTTTTTGGCAGATCTGGCAAACCATTTGCCATTGGCAGAGTATGGAAATGGAATCTGTATCCCTGTGATACTATGTTTAGCACCCACTTGTCCTGGGTGAACTGCCAATTTTGAGCAAAAAGTGCTAATTTTCCACCTAAGGGTGCTGCCAAAAGATAAGTGCTTGGTGCAGGTAGAGGGAAGTCATTGGGACTGTTTTCTGTAGGTTTGCGCTTTATCTCCTCCAGATTTGGAGGTAGAAGCGCCCCATTGCTTTGACCTGTTTGCATCTTGCGCCTGGTATCTGGAACCCTTAGGGCGTCTGGATTTGCCCCTTTGAGCTCTGACACAGGAAGGGACCGATTTTTTGTAGGCCAGTGTCTACTGAATCTTGGTGGCTGCACTTGTAAGAAGTCAGTTTGCATAGACTTAGCTTTGTCTTCCATTTTCTTTAAAACCTCTTCTGCCTTAACCAGAGTATCATGCTGTAAAGGTGCATCTAGCAATTTAGCTTTCACATGATCAGGCAAATTTTGTTCCTTTAGCCAGGCATGCCTCCTAATTACAGATCCAGTAACTGCGGCCCTGCAGGAGGCCTATAAGGAATCAAAACCACATTGCAAAGTATGCTTTCCAACCGGTTCAGCTGCATGAAATAATTCCTGCAATTCTTTATTTTCTGCACATTCAGAAATCATCATTTTCTGTTTCAGCAATCCCATAACATGTTGTTGATATTTGAGCATATGAAATTGATAGTTTAAGGCCTTAATTGCCAAGGTTGCAGATGTATAAACCTTTTTTCCCCATCTATCCAGTGCCCTTGAATCTCTGTCAGAGGTGGTAGGATTTTTTTGCTGTTGAGGCCTTAAGTCCCTTTGGACCCTGTGAAATAGTTTCAGGATCAGCAGCAGGGTTTCTAAATAAAAATCTATGTGAGTCAGGGACCCTGTAATATCTGTCAGGCTTGCTGGGAGCCAGAGGTAAGGAGTCAGGGGTCAAGCTTGACTCCGGAAACACATCATCCACAATGTCTAAAACAGGGGGTATGTCTAAAGGCCTGTGCTGAGGGAGAAGGAAATCCCTGAGCCTCTTTTTTGATTCTGAGAAATCTTGACTCTCCCAGTGAAAATGCTCCCTCAAAGTATGCAAGGTTTCTCCAAATTAATAATCCTCAGGAGGTGAAGCAGATGGTGTAGACTCCTCTGCATCTGAATCCTCATAGGGAGGTATAGATAATTCCTGATCAGAAGAGGAATCTGAAGAAATAGAAACATGACCTGAAGATTCATAATCAGTGTCTTGCCTAGGCCTCTTATCTGGAGGGGGATGGGTACCCCTGATCAAGGTAATCAGGTTTTCAGCCATTTTGATCATCTGTTTTTAGGCATAGAGGCCTGTGCACGTGGCTCATGCGTCAGTTTTTTAGTTTTAGAAGTTGCTTTTGCCTTTGGTTTTGCAGCTGTCGTCGGTTTGATATACAAATGTTGAGGCCTGAATACACCCTCAGAAGCTGGTGCCTGCTCAGCGGCTCCCGTCCCATCCGAGGGAGATACATCCATCGGTCCAATACCTTGAGTACTTCGCAGCATGCCAGACTCCACATGGGTGTCGGTAGGGACCTGCGACTCGAAAGTAGCGGGTATCAGGGGCTGCGAAAGCGCCTCACTGAGTACCGGCAAACCGACGACTTGCTTAGGAGAAGCTTCGTCATCGGGTTTGGACCACGACTGTCTTTCTTTGCCCTTTTCTTTGCATTTTTTATGTACTCCAGTAGTCAGATTGCTATCCGACATTTCTGGGTAGTTAAATCTGTTTCCAAAATACTTTGAGGCAAAAATATACATACGCTTAATAGTGCGTTGGTTAAATCTAGCAAAAAACCGACAGCCAGGCACGTTGTGATCAGGGCCTAGGCAAGGAATACAGTATAAATGGAAATCCTTATGAGGTATTTGCTTCCCACAAGTAATACAATTATTAACTTTTTCTGACATTGGTATGGAGCAAGAAAAAATTTCCCCAACGGGGTACTTAGCTTTAGTGAAGACTTCGGTTCTGAAACTCAAACTCGAATATTTCAGTAGTCGGCCGACTGGCACTTGCGAAATGCTTCTGCTTCGGGCACCGCGCGGCAAGAAAGACTAAAGAAAATGGCGTTGGCTGCATGTTTTATACCCCTGATGACCTGACGTCATGGAAGAGGAGACAGCAACCGACACAGGACCCAAGACTTTGGAATTCAGGCCGACTGAGGGCAACCTGCCAGCAGATTACCCAAATGTAATGACTGCAACAGTGAAACACGAAGAACATCTAGGCTGGCAGTTCAAATTAAATACATTTAGAAAACCAGGACTTTACTACTACTACTTTAATAAGAGTATACTGAATTTACATAAGCTGCCAATCTGTAAAGGTTCTTTAGGAAATTTTTTGAGGAATAGGTTTATGTACTAAAAATATACTAAATAATAATAAAAATGATGTGTAGAATGTGACGAATACAGGCTTGCTGGTTTGGAAAACTACACTAGTATCAAGATTTTTGGAAATTATTGTGACCGAGGTTATCAATGAAATTTTAAGACCACTGGAATATGCAGATAAACATCTTTTATGTGTATGGATACCAGGAAGGCTTGAGGGAGTAGAAAAGGCAAAAGAGTTTGCAGGGATAGGATTCTGAAGGAGGGTACTTTAAGCTTGAAAGATCCAGAATGGGCATCCAATGGCCCTCCTTTCTGGGATCTAAGGAGGGCCTTGAATAAATTACCTTTCCTGAATAGGATGGGGGAAAGAATAGTTGTGTAAAATCTTACCATAACCACAGATGTCCTTCTCTTCTATGTTGCAGTATTCTTCACATATGAGTTGTAATCCACTCATCGACCCAATGTTTGGCCTGTATATAAAAGCTTACTGCCACTGCCAGTACGTGGGACACTGCACAAATTCACTGTCAGCCATAAAAGGGTTGTCCACATGTACCATCCTCAGAATATCTTAGCCCCATGAGGAAAAGGAATCCTAAGGCCAAATAAAAAGAAGTCAGCCTAGGAAGGAACAAGTTATAGGGTGGGAAGGCAGGTGGGACGGAATACTGCAACATAGAAGTGAAGGACAGGTATGGTTATGGTAAGATTTTACACAACTACTCCATGTCCTTCTATTCAATGTTGCAGTATTATTCACATATGGGAGAGTGCAAAAGCTCAAAAGGAACCTAGGGAGTAGAAGAAGAAAGTGAAGAAACATTTTCTACAAATCCATACAGAATTTCTCTAGAAAACTCTGCCCTGGATCTAGAGATACTGTCCAATTTGTAATGCTTTAGAAAAGTATGAACAGATAACCAAGTAGCAGCTTCCAAAATGGAATGGACACATCTAGACCATTGAAGAAGGCCCCTGATGAGCCAACAGATCGGTAAAATGGGTAGTGACAGAAGATAAAGATTTCTCATGAAAGTCATAGCAAATAACAATAGCCTTAGAAATCCAGGAAGAAATAGTTTGTTTGGAAACAGGTAAACCTAGAGCTCTGGGATGAAAGGACAAAGTCGATCAGACTTCCTAATAGATTTTGTTTTGTCCAGGTAAAATCTAAGTTGTCTATGCACATCTAAGAAATGTAAAATCCTCTCACTCTCAGTCCTCTGACTGTGGTGAGAGGAAGAAAATGGGCAACTGAATGGACTGATTGAGCAACAATTCATTCACCAATTTAGGCATAAAAGATGGATTAGTTCTCAGAGATGCCCTATCCTTGTGGAAAACAAAGAAAGGGGGAGAAGCCATCAAAGCCTGAATCTCAGAGATCCTTCCAGAAGACGTCAAGGCTATAAAAAGCACTGTTTTCCAAGTGCAAAGCTTCAGAGAAGCAAAGGCCGCTGGCTCAAAGGGGGCATGGGTAAGCTTCTCTAACGCATAGTTAAGATCCCAAAGAGGAGATACTGGTGTCCTGGGAGGTTTCATATGTAGGACACCTTTAAGGAAGAGTTTAACCTTCAGTCTGGAAGTTAAGGGAGGAGTCAATGGCAAACAAGCAGACCCACAGCACAGCAGTGGACTATCAGTGAAGAATAAGAGGCCACTGTTAACCAATTCACACAGGTAAGAAAGCACTAAAGGAATGTCTGGAGAAATGGGGTCCTGTTTTCTTTTTTGGCACCAGATAAAAAATCTTTTCCAATTGGAAATGTAAGATTTCCTAGTACTGGGTTTCCTAGCCTCCTGCAAAACCCTAAGCACGTCCTGTGAAAAAAGGTGCTTCAAAGGGAACAGCAGTTGATCACGCACAGAGTCAGCTGCAGAGTTGACAGATGTGAATGGATCAAGGATCCTTTGTCCTGTGTGAATACATCAAACCGGTGAAGTAAGTTGTAGTGATGACCCTTGGCTAGTTGCAGAAGACTGAGCCAGTGCTGTCTTGATGAAAAGGAGGTTACTAGCAAGATTTCCGTTTTTTCCGACAGAATTTTCAGCAGGACTTTCTGAATAAGAGGGAAGGGGAGAATGCATAAAAAAATCCCATTCCATGAAAAAGACAGGGTATCCACCTTCCAAGCCTGGGGTGAGGGACCTGGGTGCAAAAGAGAGGAAGTTGCGTGTTCTGAGGGGAGACAAAGAGGTCCATTTCTGGAGTACCCCACCAGTGAACTTGATCCAGGAACACATCCCTGTGAAGCATCCGCTCATAGGATTCTGTTATGGAGCTGCTTAATGCATCTGCCACTGAGTTCTGAGAAGAGGGGAGGTAGAAAGCATGCAATGTCACATTGTACTGGATATCCAATTCCCATGCCTTGATGATTAGGTGACAAAGTAGGAAAAGATTTTGTCCCCCCCTTGCTTATGTACCAGAGGACCATGGTATTGTCTGTTAGAATCCTGAGAGATCCTGGCAAGAACAGATGATGAAAACTTTGCAAGACCAGAATCATGGTCCTCATCTCCCGGATGTTGATGTGTCCTGGAGTCAAAAAGTGCTCCCCAACCTAAACCTGAGGCATCTGTAATGAGCTGCTGAGCAGGTTGGGGTACCTGAAGAGGAAAGCCCAGATTCTGACAGATATGTTGGATCCACCAAAGGAGCTTTGTTTTCAGGTAAGGAAGAAGAGGAATCAAGACATCTCTAAAGGATAAATATGCTGAGCCCAAACTGTCTTTAGAAACCACTAGAACTTTCTCGTGTGTAATTTTCAGTCTCAGAAATTCCCTGGCACAAATGGAAGGAAGAGGCAGAAGGGACTCCATGTAGCTCATAAGAGGGACAACCTTGTCTGCAGGGAGATAAACCATCATCAAATCTGTTCTGAACCTGTCCCCTAAGAAAATGAGGTCCTGAGTAGGGGCAAGACTGGATTTTTTTTAATTTATTGTAAACAATAGGCCCTGAAGAAAAGGAGCAGATAGTCCAAGGTGTAGTTTTAGTTGATCTAAGCTGCTGGCTAGGAAGATACGGTCATCTAAATAGGGGTAAACCTGAATCCCTCTCACACTTAGAAAGCAATGGCCAGAGCTAGGAACTTTGTCAACACCCTTGGAGTAGTGGAAAGATCAAAAGGCAGGGCAGAAAACTGAAAGTGCAAAGAACCCACCGAGAAATGCAAGGAATTCCTGAAATGACCGTGGATTGAGATATGCAGGTACGCATCCTTGAGATCCAGAGAAGCTTTGAAGGAGTGAGGTGGGATCGGAGGGAAGAAGAGTTTGCAGAGATGGCATCCGGAAAGAAGGCACTTCCAGGAAGGTGTTTAAGAGGGAGAGATTTAGGATAGGCCTCCAAGGACCATCTTTTCTTGGCACCAGAAACATCCTGGAGTAAAACCCCTTTTCCTTGTTGGTCTGGAGGAACAGACTGAACAGTGCCTTGGTTGAAGAGCTGAGCAAGCAATTGAGGGAACAGATGAAGCAGGCAAGAAGGGGGTTGAGGTATCCCCTGGAAGGGTGGAAGAGTCTTCAAAGTCATGAAGTTTGTGACATCTACTATGAATTTTATATTGGGAAAACTAACAGTTGCTTTAGAGAGTTTTTTAGCACGTTAATGACATAAAAAAAAATAAAAACTTAGCAATGCATTAGTTCAGCACATGCATGATTTCGGCACTAATCATAAGTTTAGTTTTTCGTGTTAGAACTGATTTTAGATGATGCTCAAGGTGGGAATATTAAAAACAGAAATGAATTCAGAGAGCTTAATTGGATTTTAGAACTGAAAGTGGACAAACTGTCAGGTATTAATGTTAACATCTCTTTAAAGCCTGCTCTGAAGGCACGGCCACTCCCATACTGAAACATGAGGCAGTGGTTTTAAGTTTGATGGTTTATGTACTGTTTATATCACCGTATGCTTTTTAATTTTTATCACATACACAGATTTTTAATATATATTTTAAGGAGGTTTGCAGATATGTGCTTTAGCCTTGTTTTAGGACCAATTATGTCATAATTTAAAGTCAGCTTTATTTTGTCTTAAGTCAATATTGTGTGCATTTAGTGCTACATGATTGGTCAAGCTTGTTTAAAAATCTTTGATGATTGTTTGCCTAAGTATGGGTCTGATAAAGTGGTTGTTTTAACCACAAAAGCACTTGCCTGTTTTTACTTTTGATTGTTTTATCATTGCTTTATTGTTTATCATTAAACGTCTTTCTTACAGCTGTGATGGTGGCAAGAGCATTTTTAGTAGCACTTCCAGGAAGGTGTTTAAGAGGGAGAGATCTAGGATAGGCCTCCAAGGACCATCTTTTCTTGGCACCAGAAATAATCTGGAGAAAAACCCTTTCCTTGTTAGTCTGGAGAAACAGACTGAATAGTGCTTTGGTCGAAAAGCTGAGCAAGCAATTGAGGGAACAGATGAAGTTGGCAAGAAGGGGGTTGAGGTATCTCCTGGAAGGGTGGAAGAGTCTTCCAAGTCATGAAGTATCCTTTTCAGGTGATAGAAAGAACCCAAGACTACTGAGTGATTTCCATCCAGACTGAAAGGGAGAGAGGGAAGTGAAGAGATAAAGGAGTATGGCTTAGAAGAAGGACTTGGTTGTCACAGAGAGCTTAGTCTGGCCTGAAAGGGTTGCTGAGGAGGGGGGCAGATGCAACAGACTTTGACTGGGGGGGGGGGTGTCTCCTAGAAGACTTCTAAGGCCTAGGTCTAGAGGAAGCAGAGGAGAAGGAGCGAGCAGGTCATCTGATAAAGGGAGTTTTGGCAGGGAAATTCCTATGGAACTTGGGAACTGGGGAAACAAGTAAGTGTTGTAAGTCCTGAAGC
This sequence comes from Protopterus annectens, assembly GCF_019279795.1. NCBI lineage: Eukaryota > Metazoa > Chordata > Ceratodontiformes > Protopteridae > Protopterus > Protopterus annectens. Next base: position 294,036,566 of record NC_056730.1, on the reverse strand, counting down.
TCTTCTCCCTCTTCCTTCAGAGATTTTAAAAGTTCTGCAGCTGTTGAAACAAAAACGACAGAGTTATCCAAAGCATCATCAAGTTCTTTGGCCTTTACGTCATCAGGTAATAACTGGAGTTGTAACCATGAATGCCTTTTAAGCACAGATGCAGAAGCTGCAACCCTGGAAGATGCCGCCACTGCATCATAGCTACACCTGATAAAAAGTATAGCATCCTGGGAAGATGCAGACAAAACAGAGAGAATCTGTGACTTAGCCTCAGACTCCGGTAATTGGGTAAGGGCCTGGGAAGCCTGAGAAGGCCATGGCCAGAAAGTACCTGGACATGTGTGTCTGGAAATGAATGGCTCTAACAGCTAAGGTGAGGGAAATATAAGATCTTCTTATTCACCTTTTCCAAAAACTTGCTTTCTTTGTCAGAGGGAAGTAGCTTTAGCAGAAGGTGACAACCAAGAGGATTTGTCAGAGGTAAGAGAGACCACAGCTGGGTCAGCAGAGAGATACTTATAAAGAAACTTACAGTCATCAGGGACATTATAAAATCTGTCAGGTCTCTGGGGGTGCATGGGCTTGGCAATCCAGGGTTTTACATCAAAATACAAAGGCATCCAAGAAGGCAGGCAGAACTGGAGGAACTGCAGAGGGAGCGGGGGCTTTCAACTGAAGTAGGTCATAATAACGTTTTTGTTCTTCAGAAATCTGAGAGGAATCCCACTTAAAAAAAATTTGCTCATCTTATTAACAGTTTCCCAGAAAGAAAGATCTTCTGAAGAGAAATCTCCCCCATTAGTCCCCTCCTCTGGAGAAGCATATTCCAGAGAAGGAATCTGGGTGGAGTATGCCAGGGAGTCTTCATCTGAAGAGGAATCTTTGGAGTCCGAGTCAGGAACCTGACATTCATCAGCCTGCACAGAGGGAGACACTTGAGACCCAGAGGCCAGTACTGGTGAAAGAGTAAAGGTAGGCAAGGGAAGTTGATGTTGTTGAAGGCCTCAAAGCCATCAAAGCCTTAATGAGACCCTGCAAGAAAGCATTCCAATCCAACTGTGTTGGAAGGAACACTCGGATGTTCAGTTTTTTTGCTTCTTTTTAACATGCTTCTCCTGCTCAGGAGAATGCCTGGACGTTGGCCTTACGTCTGACTGTTCCCTTGATGGAGGGGCAGGACCGTTTCCAGAGTCCTCCAGAACAACTAGACATGGTTCCCCCAAATAGTTCAAACTGGACGTCTGCATAGCCTTGGACGTGCAAGGATCCACACCCTTATGGGATCATAGCAGGTTACTAGGCTATTGGCCCCGAGGCCCTTATAAGCCTAGCCAAGAGTTTAGCCCATGTTTAGAAAAGTCAGCACTTGATGCCCCTGTCCAGCAGGGACTCGGGTGGAATCCCAGGGGTATATTTTCAGTTTCCCATCCAGTTACCCATCCAGTTATCCAGGTTGTGCTTAAAAAGGGGTAAAGAGGTACTCTGCTTGACACGAAGGAGGAGTCTATTCCATAGATGGGGAGTCTCTGTGACACAGATCTGTCCCGCTAACAAGTCCTGCTGATGTCACAGACCAGCGTGAGGCCACACATGCGAGTTACTCGAGTGAAGCTTGGCTTGTGGATATGCAGCACTCTCATCAAGGTCGGGTCTGTGATCACCTTGTGTACCAGACAGAGGTCACCTCTGAGGAAACTGAGTAGAGGGATAGGGCTTTTAGTCCATGTACAGTAGATGTTTGAGGCCCTGGATTCTCCTGGTGAAGAACCTTTCTTGTCTCCCCAGTTGTTGCAAGTGCTTTGTGAGGGACATGTTGAAAGGGGCATTGTACTCAATAATGGGCCTTATAAGGGAAGAATACAGGGATGTTATAGGTTCATAGGTAGGCACTAAGCTACCTGCCCGAGGGCATTTATAAGCCTAGCCGGAATGTGTTGGCTTTCACCTCCCTTTTAAGTTAGTTTCCTGGGCGTCTGTCTAGCAGGGCCATTGAGGTGATCCCGGGGTGAATTTATGATTTCCCATCCACTCGTCAAGATTTCTCTTTAAGAGTGTTAGTGAGGTGCTCTGCCTAACAAACTGGGATTCTATTCCAGAGCGAGGGAAGTCTCTGGGACTAGAATCTATCCCTCCAGCATGTCCTGTTTATTGTTGTGTTGATGTTTAATTCACTGGACTGTGTGGCTCTCAGAGATTTGGTTTTCTTGAGGTGGAGCATGTCCATTAATTCCGGGTTGGACATGGCCTTATACGTCAGGCAGAGATCACCTCTGAGCAGGCGGTAAGAAAATGAGTAGAGCTGGAGTTTCTTTAGTCGAGCTGCATAGGGCATCTGTTCGAGGCCCATGATCCTCTTGGTGAGGTACTTCTGTGGCCTTTCCAGCTGTTGCAGGTGTCTAGTAAGGTACATTCCAAATGGGGCATTGTACTCTATTATGGGCCTAATGACTGATGAGTAGAGGGGCACAATGACCTCTCGATCTAGATGTGAACCCTTTCGTGATTAGGTGGGCTACATAAAAGGAATTTCTAACCACTTTGGCAATGTGGTTATCAAAGGAGAGGTTGCTATCTACCTGGATCCCCATGTCCCTAATTACATCTTCCATACTTAGTGGATTACCACCTATGTGATAATTCGTGGGCACTTTGTTTTTCCCAAAGGGGGTGACTATGCATTTTTTAGCATTTAGCTTGAGGACATGGTTCTAACACCAGGTATCTGTCCCTGTGAGACCCTTCTGGAGGATGTCTGTGTCAGCCGAAGAGTGTATTATGGCCCCCAGTTTGCAGTCATCTGCGAACTTGGTTAGTCATAGTCCTCCCGTGCTTGCCTGTACCTCGGAGAAGTATATACCGGACAGGAGGGGTCCCAGGACTGAGCCCTGTGGGACGCCACTTGTGACTGGTTTAGAGACAGACGTGGCACCCGCAACTCTGAACATGTGTGTTCTATCCGTGAGCCAGTTGGCAACCCATCTGGTGACATAGGAGTTAATGTTTAAGCTGGTGAGTTTATCTATAATGCTGAGTGGGGAATGGTGTCAAAGGCCTTAGCGAGGTCTAGGTAGGCTGTGTGGACTACCTTTCCTTCATCTATGGCCTTGGTAACTGTTTCAAAGAAGTCAACTAGGTTTGGGAGGCATGATCTGCCTTTAACAAAGCTGAATTGGGTGGGGTCTAGTGTCTGGAGGTCCCAATGTCTGTTTGTGGGATCCATGATGATTCGCTCCATAGCCTTGCAGACCAGGCTAGTCAGGCTTATAGGGTGATAGTTCCCAGGTTCTGTTGTGGCACCACCTTTATGGAGCGGGATGACTGTAGCTGCATGCCATTCTTTGGGTACATAGCCTGTGGTAAGGCTGAGTTTGAACAGTGAATTTAGGCGAGGGATTAGTTCATTTTGGAGCTCATGTAAGACGCAGCCTGGGATACCATCCGGTCCCATTGATGCTGTGTTTTTAGCTTTGGAGAGGGCTGTTTTTACCTGCTTGTCTGTGATGTCTGGGGCTCTGCATTCTTCTGGGATGGACACGGGCCCTTTTGGGGGTGGGGGGGTAAAGTTTGCACTGAACCTGTCAGCCAGGATGTTGGCAATTGTCAGTTGGTTCAGTGTATTTTTTCCCATTTTGCACTAGCTCAGAGCATATCTGAGAGTTTCCACCCAAATTCTTGAGATAGCTACAGAAGGCTTTGTAATTATCTTTAGAGTCTTTGGCAATTTTTCTTTCGAAACTGGCCCTGGATGATTTTATGAGGGATCGTAGTGTCTTGCTGATATTGATCAGTGATGCCTTTCCTTTTTGGGATTTTGCTCTATCATGTAATAGTTTCCTCATTCTGCTGTATAGTTTATTTATGGCTGGGGACCACCAGACTTGTTTCCTCTTTTTGGAGGAGGGAGTCTTGGTTTTACTTGGGATGGCTCGATCCATGCACTCCTGTAGGAGTTCATATAATGCATTTGTAAAGGATTCTGCTGCTTGAGCAGCATTATCCTTTAGAAAGGGGGCTTGGAAACTTTCCACCTCGGTCTTGAGAAGTTGGCTTTTGAAATGTTTTTCACAGTGGTTTCCTTGACTGGGGGTGGGGACGGGATGTGGATGTCCAGTGTGATCAGTTTATGATCTGATCTTACCAGCGAGGGGTTTACCTCTGGTGTGGAGCACTGATCCCCCATGTTGGTGATGATAAGGTTCAATATGTTATCACCTCTTGTGGGCATGGTGACCAGCTGTTCCAGGGCGTTTTAATTTATAAACTCTAGGAAACATTGGGCAAAGGAGTTTGTACTTGAGTAGTTATCCCAGTCAATGTTTGAGTATTTGAAATCTCCCAATATCATGGTGTTTGGTAGGACCTTTATATTTTCCAGTGTTCTCAGGAATGCTGAGTGGGGGTCCAGAGACAAGGTAGGTGATCTGTAGCAAGCTATGATCTGAAAAGCAGCTTTGCCCACCGTTAGTTCACATGGATGGTCTCTGAGGCCATGTGCTGCGCTACGAACCTGGAGGTGTGGGTATCCTTTATGAAAATGGATACACCCCCTCCTTTTGTACTTCGGTCTGGGTTCGAAGGCCGAAAGGTATGGTATGAGTTATATCCTGGTAGTGCTGGGGTGCTCTCTGGAGCCTTGAACCAGGTATCTACTACTGCACAGATATCGATTTTCTCCATGCTATGGAGTGCCTCGAGTGCGTGGATTTTGAGGTTTAGACTTCTGGCATTGAGTAGCATTACCCTTGGTTTTTGGTTACTTGTGTTGTTTAGGGAGGTGGGTTTGTCTTTTGAGCTTTGCCTAAAAAAGGCACTATGGGGGTGGCAAGAGCCTTTGCCAGTATTCAAAAGCCTAAGGGAGATAGGTGCAAGCCATCTCTGGCGAAGCAGCGTGGTTTGTCGAGCATGTCGTCCCAGGCTGACAGACACTGGATCCCCTTTGAATGACACCAATAGCTTAGCCAATTGTTAAAACTGATCATTTTATCTTTGTATTGTGGCATCATTCCTGGTGAGGGCAAGATGCTACTCAGGGTCAGGGTTATACCTGCCTGGGCTACATGATCAGAGAGCTCCTCTATGTCTCTTTTCATGTAGTCCAGGGAGGTACGTCTCAGGTCGTTCACACCAACATGCACAATGACAGAGTCATATTTGTACTTGTTTTGGAGTGACCTGAGTGCTTGTGTTATGTGGCGGATCCTAGCACCCAACAGGCAGCTTACAGTAACCTTCTCCTTATTCAGTCTAGTGAGCGGAACGTCAGTGTACCTGACAAGAGAGTCACCTATTACTAGTGTATTGGGTGTGTTGTTAAGCCTTAAGGGCTGTGGTTGCGGGGCACACTGACTCTGTGAAGTATGTGATACGTGGAGGTTGCTTGGATGTCTGCTTTGGAGGTCTCTGCTGCTTAGGCAGATTTTTATTTAGTGCCTCCGAGTATGATTTTGTGTATTTATGTGTATTGTTTGCTGGTGCATGTATGACTGGTGTATGTGAGACTGGAAGTGTGGTGCAAGTGTTTCCCTTCTCCTCCTGACTGTCTGTTCCAGCCTTGGGTTGAGGGAGCTTGGCCTCCAGCTTGGCTGCATAGTTGCATCTCTCACATACATTCATGTTTGTTAGGAGGAGGAGATGGTTGTCTCTGTACATATGGCAATTGTAACATTGCCTCAAGATTCCCAGATTCACCAGCTGGACTGGAAAGTATACCTGAAACTGCACTTTGGACATGCCTGTATGTGTAAATGAACTGTTTTACTGAGGTGAAGTGTTAGCATTTATTAGTGCTTACTGAGAGCTTGGAGCAAGTGCTGGGCTCTAAAAGGATAGAGTGCTTCATTTGAGAGTTTGACTAGTTCTAAGGGAAAAATTGAAAAGCAGAGTTCTGGGAGCCTGGAATAGTTTAACCCTAGCTAACCGGCACTGCGCGGTGCGCAAAATCGTGCAAATGAGGGTTTTAAGGCAGGGAGATGAAAGAGAGAGGAATTGGCCCAAAACAGCCAATAAACTACAAGTTGCTGGGCTGTGACCACTCCTCCAGGTACAGATAGGCTTGCTCAAAACTCCCCACTCTCACTGGTGAAAGAGAAACTTCCTCCTATCCAAGTAAGGATATGGGCAACAAAGAAACTTACAACACAGTCCTGAATTCAGCAGAACCTGAAAAAGTACAGTTTTGTATCTATCATAAATGTAGATGTTCGAATGTAGACACTGCTGCAGTCATTACACTTGGGTTATCCTGTCGTCAGGTGGTCCCGTAGTCGGCCGGAATTCCAAAGTCCTGGTCCGGCGTTGGTTGCTGTCGCCTCCTCCCTGACATCAGTGCGACAGGGGTATATATAATGCAACAGACGCCATTTTCTTCAGTTTTTCTTGCCCCAGATGTCAGGTGCCCCCAAAAAGGTGGTCAGAAATTAGTACCAAATGGAGTAACCTCTGCACAAACACAAAATCCCTTCAGCTATAAGCAAATAACATCAGTAAGATATTGAAGAGATTTAGCCAGTAGATCAGAGGGGATGGAGGGAGGGTAACCTGGACTGCAGCAGGGTGAACACTCGAACATCTACATTTATGGTAGGTACAAAACTGTACTATGTTCATCGTGTTACCCTGCTGCAGTCATCACACTTGGGTTGAATCCCAAAGCCAAGGAAGGGGGGAGGTATCATATAGGGTTAGTGGAGGCTATAAGGCCCTGCAGAACTGCAGTGGCAAAGCCTGCCCTGGTCTTAGAGTAAAGAGGTAAGTGATAGTGTTTGGTAAAGGTGTGTACTGAACTCCAAGTTGCAGCTTCTAAAATCTCCTTGGTTGGAACCCCCCTGAGAAAGGCTGTAGAAGTAGCTGTTGCCCTGGTAGAGTGGGACCTAACAGTAGCAGGGACTGGTTTCCCATGATGGGTATAGCAGAAACATATGCAGTGACCTATCCATTTAGAAATGGTCTGTTTTGATATAGCCTTCCCTTGAGAAGCTGTAGCATAGGATACAGAGAGCTGTTCAGATTTTCTGAAAACCTTAGTTTTGTCCAAGTAGTAACGAAGTTGCCTGTGAATGTCCAATGAATGCAGGAGTCTCTCACCTTTGTTCTGTGGATTTGGGAAGAAGGTGGGTAAGTGGATGGTTTGATTTAAAGCCACACTGGAAACCATCTTAGGCATAAAGGAAGGATTAGTTCGTAGAGAAACTCTGTCTTGATGAAAAATAAGGAAATGTTCCACTGCCATTAGTGCCTGTAGCTCTGAGACTCTTCTAGCTGAAGTTATTGCTAGCAGCAGGGCAGTCTTCCATGATAGGAACTGAAGATCTGCAGAAAAAGCTGGTTCAAAGGGAGGAAGCGATAGTTTTTCCAGAACAAAGTTGAGGTCCCATGTTGGTGTAGGAGCTCTCCTGGGTGGTCTAATGTTTTTTGCCCCTCTGAGGAACTGCCTTAGAACAGGATGTGAAAATAAAGGTGGATTCGTGTTGTAGTTAGCTGAAATATCTGAAGCATGGATTTTAATGGAGGAAAAAGAAAGTCCTTTATGCAACATCTCAGCTAAATACTGTAGAACGTGAGGCATGTGAGGCTGAATTGTGTCTTGGTCTTTAGCTTGGTTCCAGGCACAAAACCTTTTCCATTTGTCCGAATAAGCCTTCCTGGTGCTTGGCCTCCTGGCTTACAGAATAACATCCAGAACTGCTTGGGAAAGAGGAGCTGGTTAGATGTTTAGTAGATTTGCCATGCAGCCAGATTTAAAGTTTTGAGCTGGCTGTGTAGAATCTGATTGTTTTGTTGTGTGAGCAAATGGGGATTTGAGGCAATATCCATGGTGGGCTGTGGGCCATATTTCTCAATAGCGGGTACCGGTGCTGGCGTGGCCAGTCTGGGGCTATGAGAATCAGTCGTGGTCTCTCCTTTTTGACTTTCATAAGAACCTTTGTGAGGAGAGGCAATGGAGGGAAGGCATATACTGTCAGGTTTTTCCAACTGAAAGAGAGTGCGTCCACTTTCCAAGCTTGATGGTGAAATGTCCTTGTACAAAATTTTGTTAGTGGATAGTTTTGAGGACTGGCAAACAGGTCTATGTCTAGAAGGCCCCATTTTTGAGTTATCATTGCAAATATTTGTGGATCTAGTTTCCACTCGTGGGGATCCTTGATGTTTCTGCTGAGGTTGTCTGCCAATATGTTCTTCTGTCCTGGCAGGAACTGAGCTTGTAACTGAACTTGGTAAGCCAGAGCTGTGTTCCATAAGATCATTGCTTGCCTGCATAGAGGGTAGGAATGTGTACCCCCTTGTTTGTTTATGTACCACATTACTGTGGTGTTGTCCGTCTTTATTGCAAGTTGTCCTGGATGTAATAGATCCTTGAAGGCTGTCAGAGCTTTCTGTACAGCTAGCATCTCTTTTTGATTTATGTGCAGATTTCATTGATCTGCAGTCCATAGGCCTTGAACGCATTGCCCTGCCATGTGTGCCCCCCAGGCGTAATCTGAAGCATCTGATGTGATAGTTTGCCTGGCTGGGGGCAAGGTGAAAGGCTGACCCTTGTTGAGGTGACATGCCTGTGACCACCATAGAAATTCCTGTTGTAGGCAGGGAATGAGAGATATCATTGTGTCCAAGCTGTGGCTGTGTTGAGACCATACACTTTTTAGGTACCACTGTAATTTCCTCATATGCAGCTTTGCAAATGGTATTACTAGTATGCAAGATGCCATGAAGCCCAAGGCCTGCAGAATTTTTCTTGCAGTTAATTGGGTCTTTGTTGCCATTGTCTTGAAATATTGAGTCAGTTGTAGTTGCTTGTCTGGCATAAGATAAGCCTTCTGGGCCGTTGTATTCAAGCTGGCACCCAGGAATGTCATTTTTTGTGAGGGTACTAGTTTTGACTTTTTTTCGTTTACTGTGTACCCCAGGCAGTTTAGTAGATGCTTTACAAAGGCCAGATGATGTAAGAGAACGTCTTTGCTTTCTGCTTGGATGAGGCAGTCGTCCAGGTATGGATATATTTGAATTCCTCTTTGTCTGCAGTATGCAATTACTGGTGCCAGGCATTTTGTGAAGACTCTGGGCGCAGTAGACAAGCCAAAGGGAAGTGCAGAGAATTGGTAATGGGTTGAACCTGCAATGAAATGGAGGTATCTTCTGCAACTTTGTCTGATAGGGACATGCAGGTATGCCTCCTTGAGGTCCAACGTTACTAGCCATGCTTCCTTGCCCAACATGGGAAGTAGCTGCTGTAGTGTTAGCATCTTGAATTTGGGTACTTGTAAGTGTTTAGAATTGAAAGGTCCAGAATTGGTCTCCAGGCATTGTCCTTTCTGGGCACTAGAAAGAGTCTTGAGTAAAATCCTTGGCCTTGCTCTCGAGTAGGTACCAGTTGAATGGCTCATGTCCATGAGAGCTGTAATTTGCTTTTGTGCCTCTGCCCATTGATTTAGTGGCAGGTTTGGCATTCCTCTTTTCATTGGCAAGGTGTGAAAGTGGAATTTGTATCCTCGTAAAATTATGTCTAGGACCCATTTGTCCTTTGTGACAATGTGCCAGGTGTCTGCAAAAAGTGCTAGTTTCCCCCCCCAAGGGGGCTTCCAAGAGAGCATTGCTTGGCCAGATGAGGTGCAAGTCACTGAGTTTGCCTTCTGGTGGATTGGGACCTGTCTTCTCCTCCCTTCTGTGTTGTAGTGCCCCATTGGTGAGGTTTATACTGGGCTTGTGGTTGTCCTCTGCCCCTTGGGTGTCTGTACCCTCTGTGGTCTGTCAGTAGCTGGAAAGGACCAATTTTTTGTTGGCCAGTTTCTGCTGAAGCGAGGGGGTTGTACCTGTAGGAAATCTTTGACTGTTTGCATAGATTTTGCCTTATCCTCCATTTTCTTTAAAACTTCTTCTGCTTTAACTCCAAAAAGAACATCCTGCTGTAAGGGAGCATCTAGTAGTTTTGCTTTAACATGATCAGGCAGAGTTTGTTCCTTTAACCAAGCATGGCTACATATAACAGACCCAGTGACAGCTGCTCTGCAGGAGGCCTCCAGAGAATCAAACCCACATTGTAAGGTATGTTTGCCCACCTGCTCAGTGGCGTGCAACAGATCCTGTACTTCTTTCAATTCAGATTGTTGAGGGAGAGTGGTTATTCTTTGCTTTACTTGAGAGATTAGGAATTGCTGATACTTAAGCATGTGAAATTGGCAATTCAGTGCCCTCATAGCTAGAGTGGCTGAGGTGTAAATCTTTTTCCCCCACCTGTCTAGTGCTCTGGAATCCCTCTCAGAAGGAACTGGGTTTTTAGCCATAGAAGCCTTAACCCCCTTGGGACCCTGGGAGATAGTCTCTGGATCAGCTACAGGGCTTTTGTAAAGAAATTTGTGGGAATCGGGCACTCTATAGTATCTGTCAGGCTTAGCAGGAGCAGGAGGTAGAGAGTCTGGGTTCAAACTGGAGTCTAAGTAAACATCATCCGCAATGTCCAAAATTGGTGGGATGGCAAGTGGTCTGTGTTGGGGGAGTAAAAGAAACTCTCTGAGCCTTTTCTTCGAGTCAGAGTAGTCCTGACCTTCCCAGTGAAAATGTTCCCTCACAGTGTGTAAAGTTTCCCCAAAGGAGTAGTCTTCAGGAGGAGAAGCTGAGGGAATAGAGTCCTCAGCATCAGAATCTTCATAAGGAGAGAAGGAGTAATCTTGGTCCTCAGAGGAGTCTGAAGAAATGGACACTTGTTCAGAGGATGCATAATCTTCCTCTTGTCTAGGCCTTTTGTCAGGAGGGGGCTGGGAACCCCTGATTAAAGAAATCAAATCTTCAGCCATTTTGAGCATCTGTTTCTTAGGCATGGGGCCTTGAACAGGAGACTGAAGGGCAATCCTTTTAGATTTAGTAGGAGTCTTCGTCTTAGAAAACGTTTTAATGGTGCGGGTCGTCTGTCTGAAAACGCCTTCAGAAACCGATGGCGTTTCTGTAACATCGACGTCCTTTGTAGCAATGTCGTCGGAAGGGCCTGAACTAAATGGCTGCGTCGGCCTGGTGCATTCCGACAAAAATTCCGTAGCGGTCTCGGGTTCCAGATCTGCGGTAGTCAGGGGCTGCGTCCGAGCCTCACTGAGGACCGGAGAACCGGAGACCGGCTCAGCCGAGGACTCGGAATCTGGGTTAGGCCTGGGCTGTCTGTCCTTATCCTTGCGTTTTTTGTGCACACCGGTAGTCGGTTGCTCCGACGGCATGGTGTAGTTAAATTTCCTACCGAAGTAGTGTTGTGCGAAATCAAAGCGTCTTTTAATAGTACGCTTATTAAACCTAGCACAAAACCGACAAGTAGTGACGTCGTGGTCTGGGCCTAGGCAAGGTATGCAATAAGAATGAAAATCCTTATGAGGTATTTGCTTCCCACAAGAAATACAATTGTTAACTTTTTCTGACATCGGTCTGAGGCAAGAAAAGTTTCCCCAATGGGGTACTTAGCTTTATAGAAGACTTCGGTCTGAAATTCGAATTCGAAAATCTCAGGAGTCGGCCGACCGGCACTTGCGAACTGCTTCTGCTTCGGGCACCGCGCGGCAAGAAAGACTGAAGAAAATGGCGTCGGTTGCATTATATATATTATAGAAATATATATATAATGCATTATAGAAATACGAATTTGATATACAACACATCACATTTGGCTTTAACATACGTACAATCTATTGTCATGGATCTTAATAACATGGTACAAGGATTATGCGCAGACAAAGATGATATTCATATTTTTGGGATTGATTCTAGCAATGGATCTGCTGCTAATGGAACAACTGATCCAGTTGACTATTGTAGTATGGTATTTACTCAATTTGCTAAAAAAATCAAAACATTACGCTCTAACATCTGGCATTCCAGATTATTCAAGGCATATAAACACCAGAACATTGCCCCGAGAGGTCTTAGAACTAAATTGCAACCGTTGGTTGGCCAACCAGATGATTTATTGATTAGAGAGTGGAATGTTGCACAACAAGATTCGGCTATGATGTTTGTCAACATTCTATCTTCATATTATGATAGGACAATTCAAGCCAATATTTGTGATGTGCAAAAAATGTGTGAAGCATTAAAGTTGTATGAAAATCAACCGAGTTTTCATGAATCACTCAGTAAATTATCTAAAGAACTTTACACCTCTGAAAAGACTCAAAGAAAAGAAATTAACCAAATTTTCCAGAGAAATGGAAGATTATAAGAGGGGGAAACCCTTTGAGTTATATAAAGGGGTACGATTTGCAGAGGATACCAAAAATTTCACACATACACGCAAAAAGAGGCCTAGATCCATACTCCAAAGAGGTACATCATCCAGCAGGAGCTCGGGGGAGGAATCATTGACTACGGATACTGAATCCGTTAATATGTCGGATTCTCCTACTCCCAAAAGAGTATGCAATGTTGATCACCCTTTAGGCACAGACACGGGGGGGGGAAGGAAGCATAAGAACGCTAGAGGAACTTTTTCTGTCAATTGTCAAATGAATGAAGACTGTTCTAATGTGCATAACATTTCTGACTATGTATTAACACCAATGGAAGAACTTTTGTTAAATAAAGGTCTAGGTTTTATCCCAGGTTTCTTTGTTGATGAAAGTACATTTGTATCAGATGTTATTGATTTTTGTAGAAGATTGAATTTAAAAATCTTTTTTGACGAACAGGATTCTACTCAAAGATCCTCTGAATTCAGATTCTTACCATCCAAGTTCTGTCCTCCCATGGACAAACACGTAGCCATATTCCAAAATGCTGTTATTACAGATTTAAACCATCAGTTGGGCACAGGGAACATTATTAGAAATAATTTAAATGTTCAGGAACAACAGGCTCTTAAGAATCTTAAAAGCAACAGTGACATTACCATTCTTCCTGCAGACAAGGGTGGGACCATTGTGGTCATGAATTCCAGTTATTACTGGGCTGAAGGAATAAGACAAGTGTCGAATACTCAGCATTACTTACACATGCCCATTGACCCCAGCCCTAGTTTTAAAAAAGAAATAGATGATTTTTTACAACTTGCTGTTGAAGAAGGCATTATCAGTATAAAAACAAAACTTCACCTTACTACTCAAGACCCAGCTAAACAATACCTATATTTGCTGCCCAAAATTCATAAGTCTCATTCTACTCCTCCAGGTAGACCAATTGTTTCAGGCATTGGCTCATTGACGGAACCCCTATCTGTCTTTTTGACCCAATATTTAAAACCCTTGTTGTCATATGTACGGGCAAGATTGCGGGACACCACGGAGTTCCTCCAGATTGTTTCTGAATCACAACTTGAAGCAGATTGGATTATGTGTACCTTAGATGTTACATCACTGTATACTAGCATACCACATTGAGCAGGTCTAATGGCATTGGAATATTGGCTACACAAGATCAACATCTATAGTCCAGGATTTAATACTTTACTTATCTGTATGGCGGAACACGTTCTAACCAAGAATGTGTTCTATTTTCAAAACAAATGTTACTGGCAAATTCAGGGTACGGCGATGGGTGCCTCTTTTGCACCAATATATGCAGATCTCTTTATGGGATATGTGGAAGATCAGATTACATATACTGAAACACACAACCTTTATTTGCCAGAAATGGATATTTGGAGACGGTACCTAGACGAATGCTGGCTGGTTTGGAAAGGGGGAATAGAGTATCTTATGGAATTTGTTGAATATTTGAACAGTAACAAATGGGGTGTTAGATTCACAGTCAAACATGACATACAGCAGATTGACTTCTTGGATGTCCACCTAAGTAGGGAAGTGGACAACACTTTTCGCACCACTGTGCATAGGAAATATCCACAATACAACAGTCTCCTACATGCTTCCAGTCTACATCCCAAACATATTATAAAAAACATTCCTAAATCACAATTTATTAGGATCAAGAGAATTTGCTCATCCAAATTGGACCTTCAGCATTGCCAGAATGATCTTTCCAACAGATTTATACAGCGAGGTTACAACAAAATGGATGTTCAATCTGCAGTTGGAATGACTACCAACCTATCAAGGGATAGTTTGTTGGGTTACAAACAGAAGACTGTTCAGTCCTCGGTCCAGTCACCCAGACTAGTAACAACTTTTGGTAGAAATACTTATCAATTACAGGACATAATTAGTAATCATTGGAATATATTGACAGCCAACACACACTTGGCCAAGTGGTTGGATGATAGATGTCTCTATTCCTACCGGAAAGGTAAAACTTTAGGATCACATTTTTCTCATTTCAAAAGAATTACACCTCTGGATGTTTCCATGACTCAAACCACCCTATTGGGAGACAGATTAATTGGCTGTCACCCTTGTGGTCATTGCTCTTTCTGCAAATATATATTTACCACCAAAGAATTTACCAGCAAGAATACAGGCAAGATATTCAACATTAACCATTTTGCAAATTGCAGCACGGACTGGGTGATTTATTTAGCCACATGTAGGGCATTTTATATTGGTCAAACATCTAGACAGTTCCGGATTCGTATCTCAGAACATTTAGGGGATATAAGAAATGCTAGGCCTACCAATGCTCTATATAAACATACTGTTATACACAAAACTGCCCAATTCTCTTTTATTTGTATTGACAAGATTGTTGGTAATAGAGCATTTAAAACTGGTTGGCACAAACTGTTAGACCAAAAGGAAACCAAATGGATAGTCAAATTAGGTGGTTTATTTCCACCGGGTCTCAATGACAAACTTCAATGGACCTTTTGTTATTATTAATCAACAATAATGTACTTTATTGTTTACATTTTGTGTTAATTTTGCCACTATATATTACTGGTTTATTATTATTATCATTACTATAAAATATAATGTTTCAATATTTTATTTTTGGTATGTATGCTAGTTCAAAATTGTGATTGCTTACTGTTATTATCTTACTTCACTGTCTTATTTTATTCACATGTTTAGTTTTGGTCATGATTTATGTATACAGGAAATGATGTCACATCATTTTATTTGTAGTACCTATAAATAAGGTCAAGTGTATCATCATGACTAAACCACTGAGGAAAGCTGACTGCTGAAACCGGTCTGGTTCAGAATAAATAATATAATTGCTACACCTATTCGGGGTGCTGGATTTTTTCTTTTTTATTCATGGTTGGTTTATCCGTGCACCAACCGTACGTGCTAGCCTGCTCCTTTACACGCATTATATATACCCCTGGCGCACTGATGTCAGGGAAGAGGCGACAGCAACTGACGCCGGACCAAGACTTTGGAATTCCGACTGCGGGAACCACCTGACGACATGATAACCCAAGTGTGATGACTGCAGCAGGGTAACACGAACATCTGCTTCGGGCACCGCGTGGCAAGAAAGACTGGAGAAAATGGCATCGGCTGCATCTTATATCCCCCTGGCGCACTGACATCAGGAAAGAAGCGACAGCAACCGACGCCGGACCAAGACTTTGGAACTCAGGCCGACTGGGGAACCGCCTGATGGCAGGATAACCCAAGTGTAATGACTGCAGCAGAGTCACACGATGAACATCTGGACTAGACTAGCTTAGAAAAGGCGGGAAAGAAGAATATTTTTTTTTTTTCTTTCTTTGGCAGAGAAATACACTAAACTTTCACAAAAAAAAAATTTTAAATGCTTATAACAGGCTAGCGCACTTTAGTGTGTAGCCTACAACAGTTAAACAGCTCAAAAACGAACTTAAACAACTTTAAAAAAGTGCTAACAGTAATAAACAGTTAAGTATGCAGCAAGGAAGTTTTTTTAAAGCTCAGAAATGCTAGCGATAGCTTTTTCGGTGAACTAGCAGTCACAGAAGAAAAAATGCAGAGAAAAAATACTTATCAATTGAAAGTCTCTCCTTAGTCACTCTGCTGCTTGTAGTACTCTGCAGGACACCACGTGGAGCTTGGCTGAGTAGTATACATGCGAAAAAACGCACAAATGCAGGTTTTAAGGCAGGGAGATGAAAGAGATAGGAATTAGCCCAAAACGGTCAAACTACAAGTTGCTGGGCTGTGACCACTCCTCCAGGGACAGATAGGCTGCTCAAAGCTCCCCACTCTCACTGGTGAACAGAGAAACTTCCTCCTATCCAAGTAAGGATATGGGCAACACAGGAACTTATAACACTGTCCTGAAATCAGAAAAACCTGAAAACTGGGCTAGACTAGCTTAGAAAAGGCGGGAAACAAGACCTCCTTGTCCCTGGATGAGATGCCCTCACTTGTGAGGTGGGCCACGTAGAAGGCTTTCCGTACAACAGAAGCAACACGGTGGTCAAAAGTCAGGTTTCTATCAACCTGGGTGCCCAAACCCCTCACAACTGATTACGTGCTTAGGACGTTATTAATGTGATAATTTGTGGGGACATCACTCTCCCCATAGGGGGAATGATGCATTTTTTTGGTATTCAGCTTGAGGCCATGTTTCTGGCACCAGTCAATTTGTAAGTGAGACCCTCTTGGAGGATGTGCACATCACTAGGAGAATTGATGACAGCACCCAGCTTGCATTCATCAGCAAACTTAGTCAGCTATAGCCCACTGGTTTTGGTCTGCACCTCAGAAAAGTATATACCAAATAAGAGGCCCTAAGACCTAACCCTGGGTACACTGCTTGTTACAGGTCTACTGCTTGAGATGGTTTCCCCTATTTCGACTAGGTGGGTTCCATCAGTGAGCCAGTTTGCTACCCATCTGGTAACATATGGATTGATGCCTAGTTGAGAGAGTTTATCTATTATGCCTGAGTGGGGAATAGTGTCAAAGGCTTTGGCCAGGTCAAGGTAGGCAGTGTGCACTGTCTGCCCCTCATCCATTGCTTTGGTGACTGTCTCAAGGAAGCTGACCAAATTTAGCAGACATGATCTCTCCTTGAAGCCACACTGAGTGGGATTGAGTGTTTGGAGGTTGCCAATGTCCTTGTTAATAAGGTCCATGATAATCTGTTCCGTGGCCTTGGAGATCAGGCCAATTAGGCTGATGGGTCTATAATTTCCTGGACTGGTTGACACTCCACCTTTGTGTAAAGGGATGACAGTGGCTGTCCTCCACTTAGCCGTGATGAAGCCGGTACTCAGCCTTTGGTTGAATAGGGTGCCTAACGGTGCTGCAAGTTCCTGCCTGAGTTCATGTATGAAGCAGCCTGGAATGTTATCGGGTCCCATGAAGGCTGCATTTTTTGCCTTTGAGAGAGCAGTGATGACCTGTTCCCTAGATATAAGGGGAAGTGGGCAGGTACTGGGGATGTCCTGATTTACTGATGGGGGACAGAGGGGTGAAGTTTTCACTGAATCTGTCAGCCAGCAAGTTCGCTACATCTACAGCAATTGTATATGTGGGTGTGCTTCACCACAAGTTCTGAACAGATCTAGGTGCTTCCTTTGAGGTTGGAGACATACATGAAGAAGGCCTCATGAGTGTCTCTAGTAGATGTGGCCAATTTAGACTCAGTTTGCCTTGGAGGATTTCACTAGTGCTCTTATTTGTTTGTTCAGGCTAAAGAGACAATGCTTCCAGATGGGCACCTGCTCTATTTCTTGGTCTTGTTCAGCAATTTTTTCCTTTTGTTATAGAGTTTATTTACTGCAGATGTCCACCAGACAGGTTTACTCTTCCTTGTGGAGGATGATTTCATCCTGTCGGGTACTCCTGACTCTTGCATCTATATAAATTGCTCGTATAGTGCTTTGGTGTAGTTTTGGATATTGGTGCCAGTTCCTACAGAGGGGGGCTGTGAAGCTGTTTATACCATCCATCAAGGAGGCTGTAATCAGCTTTGGAGACATTTTTATGTTTGATCCTAGCTAGTGGGGGGCTGGGAGAGATGGTGACTTCGAAAGTGACCGCTTTATGGTCGGATCTTACCAGAGAGGATGATACTGTAGGGATGCTGCAGTGGTTACTCATGTTGGTTAATCCCAAGTGCAAGATATTACCTCTTGTGGGGGGTAACTACCTTTTCCAAGGCATTTGCATTGACAAAATTGAGGAATCTCTGGGCATTTGTGTTCTGGCAAGAGCAGTTCTTCCAATCTTTGTTTGGGAAGTTAAAGTCACCCAGGATCACGGTAAAGGGTTGAATATTGATAGATTCGAACAGGTCCAAATAGGCGGCTTGGGCATCTTGAGTCAGATTTGGGGGCCGGTAGCTAGCTATGATTTGAATAGGGGTCTTGTCAATGGTTAGCTGCACCTGGAGTGTCTCCTGTGTGTCATACTGTTTGACCAGCCTGGAAATGTGTAGGTCATAATGTATATTGAAACTTCACCTCCTGTGGCTTTACTGCCCACAGTTTGGGGTCTGAATGTTTGATAGAATGAGTAACAAGGTAAGGCGGGGGTGCTCTCCGCAGCTTTGAACCAGGTTTCTCTGACTGCACAGATGTCAGCATCTTCCAGGGTTAAGAATGCTTGCACAGAGTGCAATTTCATGTCTAGACTCCGTTTAGCAGCATGACCTTTAATTTGTGTTTTATTGAAATTTTTATGTTGGTAATTTTACCATCACTTTTCCTAAAAAAGACACTATGGGGAGGCAAGAGCCTTTGCCAGAAGCGTGAAGCCCAGGTGAGACAAATGCAGGCCATCTCCAGCAAAGCACCGTGGCCTGTCGATCATATCTTCCCAGGCTGTGAGGTACTGGATCTCCCTGGAATGACACCAGAAACTAAGCCAACTATTAAGGTCAATCATTTTTTTGTTTGTAGTGAGGCATCATTCTGGGTGACAACAGAATGCTGCTTAAAGCTAGGGACATAACTGCCTGGAACACAAACTGCAAGCTCAATCATGTCTCTCTTCATATAGTCCAGGGAGGTATGTCTCACGTTATTCACGCCAACATGGACTACGACAGAGTCATAACAGTACCTGTTCTTGAGAGACTTGAGTATGTGATATGGCGGATTCTGGCACCTGACAGACAACTAACAGTAACTTTCTCCTTATCCAGCCTGGTGAGAGGCACGTCTGTGTCTCTCACAATGGAGTCTCCTATGACTAATATGTTGGGTTTATGGTGAAGCCTTAGTAGCCTTGTGACACAAGGGTGTGGACTATGCATGTTAGGTGGTGTGAAGGGCTGTGGAGATTGCACGTTTTTGCCTGGGAGGTCTCCTTTGTTTGGGTACGTTTTGCCTTGGTGGTCTCCTTTGTTTGGGTATGTTTATGTTGAGGACCTCTGCATATTTGGGTGTGTGTTCGGTGCTAGATATACTGGCTTGAGGGGGTGACAGCATGGACTCTAGGTTCCTAATGCAACTGCATCTCTCACAAATTGCGTTCCTAGGTAGTAGTAGTAGAAGGTTGTCCATGTACATGAGGCAGTTGCTATACTGTCTCAGGATGCCTATATCAACCAGACTGGCAGGAGAAACTTTAGGAAACTGTCCATCCATATTTGTCAGAATCTGAGGGAAAAAGGCCAGAGACAGCTAAGGGGTGGGCCTAAAGCCCAAGTGCTTAAACCAAAACTAAGAGGCTTAGAATAACACTTAATTTAGTCATGCTATAAACAAGCAGTAATAAATACAACAGAAAAGATGCAGTTGAACACTTTAAAGAATCAGCAAGTAGCAAGAGAAAGCAAGATGAAGTAACAGAGTATATTTACTTATTTTACAACTGGTTACCAGGAAAGTCCGGCTGGATGAAAACCCATTTTCAGTGGAGGCCCGAGGAGAAAAGCTCCACATGCATCTTAAAACAACAAATACGTACTATTACAGAAATTTTACAGTATAATCAACAAGGTTTTTCAGACAATAAACGTATTACAAAAGACAAATTAACAGATATGCTGTACAATTTGAGAGATACAGTAAGTACAGGTTCTTAAAGTAACACTTCAGTTAAATGTAACAATCTTATGAAAGTTTAAATATAGAAATTAGCTGGAAAGAGCTAGAATAGTAAAAGCAAGAACTCTAACGCCATTTAGTCTGGACTACTACATGTACAAAGCCAAGAGTCATTATGGAAACCTTTTAGGGAATATTTAAACTGATGAGCATTGACAGCAGTTCTAATAGTAAGAGGAAGAGAATTCCATGACTTTTGCTACATTGTGAAAATACAAGGAATCACCTGCAGCGTTTGTTGATTTGCTCACTTGTAGCAGTGATTTATTTTCAGATCTAAGACTATGGTTGGTAACATAAGGTTTTAATATGTTTAACCGCCCTGGAATTTTTTTCAGCCCGATATAATAGTTTATGTGTCATGATTAGTTGATTGTATGATAATAGCTGTGGTAGTTCTAGCCAAGATAGCTTTTTTAAGGCTTAACAGTGGTGCTCATGACGTGGACAGCCAGTTGCAAATTTTGCTATATTGTTATAGGTTATATCAAGTTGGCTTAAATCTGCCTTTTTTAGATCAACAATGATAGGGGAGGCATACAGCAAGGTTGACAGGAAATGGGTTCTAGAAATAGTAATCTTAGAAGTATCAGTTGGGAATGTTTTGTTCCTGAAGTTACCAATTTTTTTATGAACTTTCTTTATTGTTTGGGATATATGTAGATCAAACTATAGGTTACTATCAACTACATCATCAAGTAATGTTGCTTGAGATTCAGGGATGATTTTTGTAGTATTTCCTGAAGTAATACAGAAGGTGGTAGGGATGTATGAGAGTCTAGTAGGTTGGAAGATCACAAGTTTTGTTTTTTTGGGGTTAAGTATGAGCTGGGATTTAGACAGCCACAACTCAATATCAGAGAAGGACTTCTGGGTTATGTCTTGGAGCTGTTGAAGTGTAGGTGCAGCCCATACGAGTGTTGTGTCATCTGTTTATTGGATAATGGAAGCTAGTGAAGTAGCAGTACTAAGGTCATTGTAAAGATACTGAAAAGTAAAGGGCCAAGGATAGATCCCTATGGGACCCCTAATGTAATAGGAAGAAGTGGGGAGAGCTCATGCTGCCATTTTACTGCTTGTTGGCGACCATCTAGATAACTATGAAAGCATGAGAGAGCAGAAGGCCTTGGACATTTCAAGGAAGACAGATGAAACTGTTTGCCTTCAATTCTAAGTTGATTAATGGTGTTAGTAAAACAAAACAGTTATTGTACTGTAATAAGGGCTAAACCCATGTTGGGAGTTGGTTCATAGGTTCATACTAGGCTATCTGCCCTAGGGCATTTATAAGCCTAGCCAGAGTATGTTTGGCTTTCGCCACCCATTTTAAATTAATTTTGCTATGCCCTTTTTCGAGGTTAGTATACTGTGCCTCTGTCTAACAGTGACACAGAAGTGATACCCGGGGTAAACCTACGATCTCCCATCCACTCATCAAAATTCCTCTTGAAGATGGTCAATGAGGGACTCTGCCTAACCTGGACTGGGATTTTATTCCAGAGTGAAGGGAGCCTCTGGGTTATGAATCTGTCCCTCCAGCATGAACTATTTATTTCAGTGCTGAGGTTCAAGTCTCTCGAGCGTGTAGCTCGATGGGATTTGGATTTTTTGAGGTGCAGCATGTCCCTTAATTCCGGGTTGGACATGGCTTTATACGTCAGGCACAGTTCGCCTCTGAGCAGGCGGTATGCCAGTGAGTAGAGCTGGAGTTTCTTTAACCGGGCAGCATATGGCATCTGTTTGAGCCCTTTGATCCTCTTGGTGAGGTACTTTTGGGGTCTTTCCAATTGCTGCAGGTGTTTGGTAAGGTACATCCCAAAAGGGGCATTGTACTCGATTATGGGCCTGATGAGGGATGAGTAAAGAGGCACGATGACCTCCCCTAATCTAGATGCGAATCCTTTCATGATTAGGTGGGCTATATAAAATGTTTTTCTAACCACTTTGGCCACGTGGTTGTCAAATGAGAGATTGCTATCAACTTGGGTCCCCAGGTCCCCAATTACTTCTTCTGTACTTAATGGATTAACCACCTATGTGGTAATTTGTGGGCACTTTGTTTTTGCCAAAGGGGATGACTATACACTTTTTGGCGTTTAGCTTGAGGCCATGGCTCTGGCACCAGTTGTCTGTTTCTATGAGGCCCTTTTGGAGGATGCTTGTGTCGGCTGGAGAGTCGATTATGGCACCCAGTTTGCAGTCATCTGCCAACTTGGTCAACCACAGTCCTTCTGTGTTGGCCTGTACCTCCGAGAAATATATACCGAACAAGAGAGGTCCCAGGACTGAGCCTTGTGGGACGCCACTTGTAACTGGTTTGGAGTCTGACATGGCTCCAGCAATTCTAACCATGTGGGTTCTGTCCTTGAGCCAGTTTGCAACCCATCTAGTGACATAGGGGTTTATATTTAAGCTGGTGAATGTTTATTGGTGGTAAGGTATAGTAGAATGAGACTGAATGCATCTTTCAAGTATTTTTGATAGTAGGGACAAAATGGCAATGGGTCTAAGTTCCGTTGAGATGCGTCTCGTGTGTGGGGATTACGTAAGCAGTTTTACATATTAAAGGAACAAATTGTTCTACAACAAAGCTATTTTAAGGATTGACACTAGCTAGGAAATAGCTTCTGCTGCTAATTTTTTTTTTTAAGTATTCAACTGGCAGGCTATCTGCAACTATTGTGGTAGGTTTAAGTTTCTTCAGTAGTTTGTATATGGTAGCAGTAGAGATGATCTAGAAAGAGAAAGAGTAGTCTTTCTTCATGGAAGGCTTTGGAAGTGATAGTGGATCAAAATTATTGTTTTTGGCTACAGATAAAATACTTTGTGAAATATTTATTAAATTCTTCTGCAATGGTTCCAGTGTAGTTTGATATACTGGTGGAAGGAGTAGAGCTTGATTGTGCTCGAAAATTTTTTTGGATTTTGCTGGTGTTTCTATTGAAAGTTAGTGTAGTAGTTCTTTTTGTCAACAGTGATTTGACGTTTTGCCTCATTTCTAATTTGCTGGACTGCTGTTCGATTATTTTGAGTTTCACAAGTACGCCATACTTCCCAGGTCTTGTCTCTTAACTTGAGACTTCTAGTTTCTTTACTTACCCATAGTGTATATTTATAGTCTTTGTTTGAATTGTTCTAGGAGGGGCTAAGCAGTTCAGAATGTTGAGGAAGGTGGTATTAAAATATTGCACTGCGTTGTCTAAGGGCAGATTCTTAAATGGGGACCAGTTACATTTTTTTAGTATGCCTATTAAGTGCTGAGAGCTGATTATTTCTTTACTATGGATTTGGAAAAACAAGTGGTATATTTGAAAGGCTTAATATGGTGCCTTAATAGATACTTTGGCATATGGTCACTAAGACTGTCAGATAAACAGCCACATGTTGACAGAAGTGAGGTTTGTTAGTCAATGTTCAATTGAGTATTGATTGTCTATTAGATTTTTTATCAATCCTAATAGGTGTTTGGATAATTTGTATAAAGCCATAGAGATTGATATGATTACTTGGGTTATTGCGAGTTAAATGTTGTCCAATCTATATTTAAATCTCTCAAAGATAGTTTCTTGAGTTACGTATTGTGATATAGACTGGAAAAAGTATTCAACTGTACAAATGTTGCTGCCAGGTGGGACACAGATGGCTACAATGGTTATGTACTTGTTATGGTTAACTTGCAGCTTAGTTGGTAAAACATCAATATTTTTGGGGAGTGTAACTGTAAGATTAAGTGGTAGCAATATCAGATTTTCTTGAAGAGTACGGCTACACCTCCTCCTCTTTTAGGCTTTCTGTCAACTCTAAGAATGTTGTAACCAGGTGGAATAATTTCATTATCTGAAATGTGCGACTTTAGCCATGTCTCTGTTAATATAGCAACATCTGGATAGTAAAGGGAGAGAGTAGCATGTAGTTCTTGGATCTTATTAACAACACTTCTCAGGTTAAGATTTAGTAGCAGCAAATCAGAGTCTTTAAGTGGAAGATTACATATATTATGTGTTTGGGATAAAAAGAGGTGGTGTTACTTGGATCTGGGTTAGGGTGTACATCACCACAAATTCTAAGCTTTGCAACAATAGTTGCTAGTGTCTGTAGTAGTTTTAATATGTATTTATGTTGCTTGAAAAGAGCTTTTTGAATCATGTTTTAACTAAGTTTGTATATTAATAGGTGTGATTTGGTGGCATATGAAACAGCTGGGGATAAGAAGAAATGAGTACTATGCAAGTATGAATAGTGGATAGATGTACTTTTGTGTGCAACATAGTGAGTGCCTAGATAAAAATGATAGGATATTAATTGAGTAGCTGCTGTAAGAAATATGAGCAGCATTACACGCAAGAGTATCAGCTTCATTGCCAACGTATTTCAGGGAAGAAAATGTTTAGTAAATGTAACACAGAGAAAAAGGTTAATATTGTGTAAACCACTGAGGTATGTGGGGATTAATAATTACAGTAGAAGTAGTTGTTTGCTCAATAATGTGAAAAATACAGATATTAATTAGAAAATAGCTAGGTATGGCTAATGTATGAATGAATTAGAGTTTCCAAGGTAGCTAATTATACTGAGTAATGAATGGCAGATGAAGTACAGAGGGAGTGGCTTGGCTAAAAATAAATCTGAGAGGTTTAGGGGCAGGTGGGAATGGGGGCAGGGCAAGGGAGCGAAGACAGCTCGAGTGGAGAGAGGGTGAAGGGAGCGGGGCGAAGGGAGCAGGGCTGAACCAAGGACAACTACACAGACAAAAACAGTCACACCAGCTACTCAGGTACAGCAGAGTTTAAAATCTTAAAAAGAACTTGAACAAATACATTTCAAGCAGTGCTAACATCTCTGCCTTATAAAACCGGGGAAGGGTCCAGCAGTGCAAGCTTTCTAAGTAAAACCTTACACAAGAATGTCTACACTTGCATAGCAGTGTATAAAAAGTGCAACATACACAATAGTGTATTGATTCTGGAGGGGTTCACGTTCACAAAGATAGGTTGGTGGACAAGTGTATTTCAGAGCGGAGAATGCTGAGATGCCAAAAGATGTCCTTTTTTTTTTTTTTTTTTAAACAGGGAATAGAAAGGCAAGCTACTGGACCCTTTTACAAATGGCCAATTGCAGATTAAGAGCAAGAGTAATAGGAAGAAACAAATACAGAAAAATAAAAGCAGCTGAATAAAGTGGAAAGGGAGCGAGCAGGAACAGAAGATGATTCAAGGTTAAGGTAGTAAGGGGTTTGGCCTTACGAAATGATCTCTGTATTAAGTAGAATGAGCTAATGAGATGGGACTGGGAGGAGTGTCCCACATGAAATTTACAGGAGGGGCAGGCAACTGCAACAGCCTCCAACTTCAAGCACACAGCAGCAGTTGGGTGGGAAAAAAAAAAAGTCAGCACCGATCAGAAAACATACAAATAATTCAGTCAAGCAAAAATAAAGACAGTGCAGAACACTGTACAGTTAAAGTGCAAAAAATATACTTATCAGTTCTATATTCCAGATTGTTTAAGAAGCACTCTGTCAGGTACAGGGAGATTCTAGTAACGATATGCAGAAATTCACACAAAGGTACTACTGGATGGCTTTCTCAGAGGTACCCGCTGAAGCGGATCTTACCTCCGAACATACCACCAAGTTTTCACTAACCTCAAGGGGAACGTCAGAGGGAGTAGGCACAGCCAAAGAGGATTCAGGTCTTACTTTACTCACCTTCCTCTTCAAACTCAGCTCAGCCGAAGGAATCCCAGAACCTTCCATCATGTCTCTAGCCAGAAGTTTGAGTCTTTGATTTTCAAGGTAAATATTTAAGGTTAAAAGACGACTACTCAATGTCTTTGGCACGAACGCCTGATAAATAGAACAGGAACGGTGGTTGTGAGTAGGCCCTAAACAAAACAAAGCTTGTGACTATCCTTATGGGGAATTTGCCTTCCACACGTACACTTGCCCTTCCTGGATGACATGAACAGCAGCAAACGGAAACAGCAAGAAAATAATCCCCAATGGGGTACTTACCTGAAGCTGGAAAGCAAAACCAACGAGATCCAACTGCAGACCATATGCAAGAGTCAGCTTTTCCGAATGGTGGAGAAAAAGTTCTGAGGATGGTATGTTTGGAAGTCCCTTTTATGGCCAACATCAGTGACTTCGTGCAACATCCCATGTACTGGCAGTGGCAATAAGCTTTTGTATACAGGCTGGATGTCAGGTCGATGGGTGAATACAACTCATATAAGAAGAATACTGTAACACTGAATAGAAGGACATCTACTTCTACGGTTTCTTGGGACATTCAAGTCTTGCATGATAGGCTCTATGAAGTGTATCTGCTCTGCAGAAGGTAAAGGAACCCCCCCCCCAAGAGCTGGACTGTTTTCCCAACCAAAGGAGTAACTTCTCCTTGTTAATGCTTAGGACCCACTCATCTGAGTTTTTTTTTGTTTCCCAGACAGGAAAGAAGAGAGAAAATCTTTTTGAGAGAGGGGTGAAAGGGTAGAGGTAGGTGAAGGTGGGAAGAGACAAGTAGTCACAGGGGTCTGCTACTGAACTGCAGCCTCCCAGAAGGGATATCGCTCTGAGTTTTTTTTTTCTGGAAATCTTTTCTTGGGAAGCTTCCTTTGACTAACAGGAGTCCTAAGATCTCTCTTGGCGAAGGAGATGGATTTAGCTGGATAATTTCTGTGGTGCCTGGGAAGAGTAGACAGGATTTGACAGCAATCTTTCATAGTCTTGCCCTGTTTTCCTGCAAAGCCTTGAAGAGACTGTCACAGCCTGTTAAACAAAAAAGAGATTGTTATTCAAGTGAGAGTCTAAAATTTTGGATTGAAAATCTTCAGCGATAGGTTGCCCCCATAGCCAGGCATATCACCTAATCACTGAATCAGTGGCAGCCGCCCTGGAAAAGGTATTCACAGGCAAATTTTATACTGTGCTTGACTATTTGAGAAGCAAGGGCCACTAAAAGCTTCATGAGCTGTTTTGAGTCTGGAGTCTATGGCGCTGTGACTGTCTTGCTTAAGTGTAACAGAGAGCAAGTACTTGGTCATTTGAAATTGATAGTTTATAGCCCTAAAAGCTACAGTGGAAAAAGTATACACTTTCTTACCCTACCTCACCATTGTTCTACTGTCTTTGTCATTAAGAAGAACATCAGTGCCAGGAAAAAAAAAATAGGTTTGTCTGAAGCCAGGGAAATGGAGTCTGGGCCTGCTATACTATTTTTATAGAGATTCTTGAGTTCATTAAGAACATTATAGAAAGTATCTGGTCTTTTTGGAGCAAGGGACTGAGAATCAGGAGCTGAAGAACTGGCCTGAAAAGCCTCCAAGGTAAGCCTCAATCACATGGGGAACTAGAGGAGCAGCAAGGGTGCCCCCATCTCCAATAAACTGCAGTATCTCTTTTGCACCGCAGATACCTGTCTGGACTGCCATTAAAAATCTTTCATCATGCTCTAAGCTTTCTCCAAAGGAAGCTTCATCCTGGTGAAGTCTGGAGACAGAGAATCTCCCTCATCTGATGAAATCTGTTCTGGGGAATAACTGGGACAAATAATCAAGGGAAAGATCCAAATCACTAGCCAGTTCCTCGTAAGAGGAAGAGGAGTATATGGTATGTTTATGTGGAATGGTTTGAGAAGTCACAAAGGAATGTTTTAGAGACATGATTGCCTTAAAATCCCTCTGAGAAAAAGCAAGCCATTCTTTCTCCCTGGATGCTGAAGGGAATGTCGAAGGTTTAAGTTTTTGTTTTTTCTTTTTAAGGGTGGCGTCTGTCTGAATAAGCTTAGAAATGCAGCTAGGTTCGGAACCTCCTATCAGGGTTCCAAAGATCTCTTACTGCACACGGATATGAGGATTTCTTCGAGGGCTCTCTAATTCAAGGACTTATGGCTTGTTGGAGGACTCCATTACCTGCAAGGTCTCAGGAGCCATATCGGCCCCTCTACTGGGGTCACAGCAGAGGACTATTGAGAAGTCTATGGGTGTACTGTGGGTTCACCCATCTCAGTGGGTATGTCCCATTCCAAGACAAAAGCTGTGGAATCCTCTCTTGGTCTCAAACTTAGGTGGTAGGCCTACATCCAAGCCTTTTAACATAGTGGAATGGGCCAAACATTTTAGATGTTGGGTCTCAAGAAAGGTATTAAGGGTGGACAGCCTAGACCAGAGGGTTTTCAGAATGAACAACTAGCAGATGGAACTGGATTTACAGTTGTGTTTGGGGCCTAGACAGAGCAGGCACTTGGTGTTCAAGTGTTTGTACAGAATTTGTCTACCACACTCAACACTTACCCTCCTAGCGGACATCGAACAATTATTAGCAAAAACAGACAAGAAATTAGAAAGCTCCCCAAAGAGGTGCTTACCTGATCAGAAAAGCAAAGCTACGGTACCTAACAAACAAATGATTACAGTCCCATCCAGTAAAATGATCTGCATTTGGGCTGGGGATCTCATACGTACTTCCACGTTTATACTCCAATGCCTACCAGTTCAAGTTATCACCCTTAAGTATGAAGGTAAAGCTTTGGTATCCTGGCTGGACATCAGCGAGCTACAACCCACCTGTTAAGAATACATTAACAGTGACTCAAACAGGAAATCACCTACACAGAGGTGAGATCTTCCTATTAAGTGAATTTGATTAACAAAGTTGTATGTTGAAAATAAAAAGTAAAACATGTAAAAAAAAGAAGTTATGTACTCACCATAACGTTCCATGTTTGCAGTCCAACTTGCCCTTCATTCTTAACATATGGGTTCAGAGCCAATCCTCAGCTCTGCCTCTGCTTATTACAAGCTCAAAGTCTCTTAGTTGGCTCGTGGCTAGGTAGATGTGCCATATTGCATTAGTACAATCCCCAGATCTTGTTTGCTGCTAAACTATAGAAAGAACTAATGTTATCCAGAAAGAACAGCAATAATGAAAGGTCTCCACCCTGTCAAGGTAATACTATCCTGTCTCCAGATCCTTCCAGGAAGGGGGTAGGTGGGTGGGTTTGTAAGAATCAAGAGCGAGATGGACTACAAACATGGAACATTATGGTGAGTACATAACGTCTTTATGTTCTGTAGTCCTATCTCGCCTTCATTCTTACATATGGGACAGCGTCCCTAGCACCTTATTCCTGGGTGGCTCACGGGAAAATACTCCTGAGTACTGTGGAGCCAAAGGAGGCTCTACCCCTTGAGATCAGGTCCAATTTGTAATGAGTGATAAATGTATGAGGGGTAGCCCAAGTTGCTGCTGCACAAGTACTGTCAATTGGGGCCCTGGCTTGGAAGGCAGCAGATGTAGACTGGGATCGTGTAGAATGAGCCTTAATTTTGAATGGCAGAGTCTTTCCATTGAAGGAGTAAATAAAGGAAATACAGCTCGAGATCCAATTTGACAGAGTAACTTTAGAGACTGGCAGACCCAGTCTAGAATCTGGAAAGAATATAAACAACTGATCTGACTTTGAGATCCTTAGTCCTGTGAAGGTAGAAAGTACAGTCATGTACACTTACCATAAATGTAGATGTTCGAGTGTATTCACTGTTGCAGTCATTACATTTGGGTAATCCTGCTGGCAGGTTGCCCTCAGTCTGCCTGAATTCCAAAGTCTTGGGTCCTGCGTTGGCTGCTGTCGCCCCTTCCCTGACGTCAGGTCGTCAGGGGTAAAAAAGAAGCAGCCAATGCCATTTTCTTGCCCCAGATGTCAGGTGCCCCCTGAAAGGGTAGCCAACATTGATATATATATATATATATATATATATATAAATACATGCACCAATATAAACTTTACCTTCATCTACAAGCAAATACACCACATAGGTTATATAAATCAGAGAAGGAAAGATAAGTTCCAGCAGAAAAAAAGGGGGATGGCAGGTGGGTAACCTGGACTGCAACAGTAAATACACTCGAACATCTACATTTATGGTAAGTGTACACAACTGTACTATGTTCTTCGTGTTTCACTGTTGCAGTCATTACATTTGGGTAGAGTCCCAAAGCTATGGTTGGGAGGTTGGAGCTAAACAGCATTAGGAGCGGCTATGAGGCCCTGCAGAAAGTACAGTTTTGTACCTACCATAAATGTAGATGTCCGATAGGAATGCATCTGCAGTCCTTACAAATGGGTTGTCCTGTCGTCAGGCAGCCCTTCGGTCGGCCGGATTCCAAAGTCTGGGTCTGGCCTCGGCTGGTGTCGCACTTCACCCGACGTCATAGCTGCAGTTATTCGGGTATAAAGGCATCAGCTGACGCCATTTTCCTCAGTGTTTCTTGCCCCAGATGCCAGGTGCCCTCTAGGAAGGCTAAATTTGGATAAATGCAAATGATTCCAAATAGCAGAGAGCAAACAAAAAATAAGCATGTATGTACATATATACAAACAAATACACCATAATAGATTCCCCCAGCTAGCTACAAGATGGGCAAATACCCTAGGAGTACCACAGAGGGGAAGGAGGGTGGGTAATCCTGACTGCAGATGCATTCCCATCGGACATCTACATTTATGGTAGGTACAAAACTGTACTATGTCCTTCAAGGATGCATCTGCAGTCCTTACAAATGGGTAGAATACCATAGCCAAACTGGGGGAGGAGGAGAATAAAATTATGGTGTAGTTAAGATCCCTTGTAAAACAGCAGTGGCAAAACCTGCTCGGGATCTAGAGTATAGAGGTAAATTATAATGCTTGGCAAATGTATGCACGGAGCTCCAAGTAGCAGCCTCTAAAATGTCTTTGGTAGCCACTCCTGGTAGAAAAGCTGTGGTAGTGGCTGTAGCCCTTGTAGAGTGAGGCCTGATGTTTCGTGGAGTTTTCTTCCCATGGTAGGAGTAACAAAATCTAATGCAATTTCCTATCCACTTAGAGATTGTCTGTTTTGAAATTGCTTTTCCTTCCATTCCTGTTGCATATGCTACCAGTAGCTGGTCAGTTTTTCTATTGCCCTTGGTCCTGTCCAGGTAGTAGCGTAATTGTCTATGTACATCCAAGGTGTGCAACAGTCTTTCTCCCCTGTTCTGTGGGTTGGGGAAGAATGTAGGTAGGTGGATTGCCTGATTTAAGGATACTCTGGAGACCACCTTAGGCATAAAAGTGGGATTTGTTCTCATGGACACTATCTTGATGGAAGATCAGGAAGGGCTGTACTGCCATTAATGCCTGCAGCTCAGATACCCTTCTTGCTGAAGTGATTGCCAGCAGGAAAGCAGTTTTCCATGATAAGTATTGTAATTCTGCTGTTGCTGCTGGTTCGAAAGGAGGGAGTGTCAATTTTTCTAGCACAAAGTTCAAGTCCCATGCTGGCAATGGTGGCTTCCTAGGTGGTTTTACATTTTTAATTACTCGCAGAAACCGCCTGAGCAGAGGATGTGAGAAGACTGGAGGATCCAAGTCGTATTCTGCTGAAATAGCTGATGCATGAATCTTAATGGAAGAATAGGACAGGCCTTTGTGGAAGAGCTCTGCCAAGTATTCCAGGATGTTGGCTATGTTTACCAGTGACACATTTTCTCCTTTTGCAGTACTCCAAATGAGATATCTTTTCCATTTTGCTGAATAATTTCTCCTTGTTGAGGGTCTGCGAGCCTCCAAGATAATGTCTTTAACCCTTTGTGATAAATTTGGGTTAATTGGTCTTATGCAATTTTCCAGGCAGTCAGCTGCAGTGTTTTCAGGTTTGGATGCAGGGTGTTGTAGTTGTTCTGTGTTAACAGCAAGGGAACTAGGGGCAGGGGCCATATTTGTTCCCTAGACATGCTCCTCAGTAATGGGTACCAATGTTGTCTTGGCCAGTCTGGAGCTATCAGAATGATCCTTGGACGGTCCTCTTTGATCTTCAATAGCACTTTGTGCATCAAAGGCAGTGGTGGGAATGCCAATGCTGTCAGGTTTTTCCAACTGAAAGATAGGGAGTCCATCTTCCAAGCTAGTGGGTGGTACGTCCTGGTGCAGAATTTCTTTAGTTGGTGATTGAGTGGGGATGCAAATAAGTCTACTTCTGGGAGTCCCCATTTTCTCGTAATGGTTTTGAAGATGTCCGGATGCAGCATCCATTCGTGGGCATCCGTGGTAGTTCTGCTTAGTATGTCTGCCAGAATGTTCTCTTTTCCTGGTACAAAAATTGCTTGTAACTGAATGTTGTAGCTCAGGGCCACATTCCAGAGGTCCATTGCCATCCGGCATAGAGGGTACGAGTGTGTGCCTCCCTGTTTGTTGATGTACCACATGACTGTGGTGTTGTCTGTCCTTATCAACAGTTGGCCTTGTTGAAGAAATGGTCTGAATGTCTGAATTGCCAGTTTTACTGCCAGCATTTCCTTTTGATTTATGTGTAGGTGTAGCTGGTCTTGGGACCATAAACCTTGTATACACTTGTCCAGCATGTGGGCCCCCCAACCGAGGTCTGAGGCGTCCGTTGTGATGGTTTGGCTGGGTTGAGTGTTGTGGAAGGGCAGTCCTTTGTTTGATTGACAGGCCTGAGCCCACCATTGGAATTCTTGCTTCAGGCATGGAATTATTGCAATTTGGGTTTCCAGGCTGTGCTCGTGCTGAGACCATAAATTTCTTAGGTACCACTGTAGCTTTCTCATATGCAGTCTGGCATGTGGAACCAATATTATGCAGGATGCCATGAAACCCAAGGCTTGCAGGACTTTTCTTGCTGTTAGATGGTTCTGCTTTGTTAATGCCAAGAAGTAGAGAGGGAGATGCTCCTGTTTTTCTACTGTTAGGAATGCCATTTGTTTCGCTGTGTCCAGCTCTGCACCCAAAAAGGTTATCCTTTTGGGATGGTATCAGCCTTGACTTTTTTATATTGACTGTATATCCCAAGGCTTGTAATAAGTAAATGACCCTTTTCAAGTCTTCTGCTAGCTTGTTTTTGTTGTCCGCTTGTATCAGGCAGTTGTCCAGGTAAGGGTAGATTTGGATTCCCTGAAGCCTGCAATGAGCAATTACTGATGCCAGGCATTTCGTGAACACTCTGGGCGCAGTAGATAAGCCAAAGGGCAATGCTGAGAATTGATAATGCTCTGATCCTGCAAGAAATCTGAGGTATCTTCTGCAATTTGGTCGTATGGGGACGTGCAGGTATGCCTCCTTGAGATCTAGAGTTACCAGCCAAGACTCCTTGCCCAGCATGGGAAGAAGCTGCTGTAGGGTCAGCATTTTGAATTTTGGAACAATGAGGAATGTGTTTAAAGCGGACAGGTCGAGAATAGGTCTCCATTTGCTTTCTTTTCGTGGTACCAGGAAGAGCCTGGAGTAAAATCCCTGTCCTTGCTCCATAGATGGTACCTTTTCCAAAGCTCTCATCCTTAATAATTGAGATATTTGTTTTAGAGCTTCTGCCTTTTGATTTGGAGGTAGGTTTGGCATTCCTCTCTTCCCTGGTAGAGTATGGAAGTGAAACCTGTAACCTTGGTCTATTGTCTGCAAAATCCACTTGTCTCTTGTGATGTAATGCCAGTTTGCTGAAAATAACGTTAGCTTCCCGCCTAAGGGTGCTTCTAGTTGTTCCCTGGTAGGCGGTGCCAGAGCCAAGTCACTGTGATTGTCCTGTAGTAGTGGTGGTGGCTGTGTCTGTACCTCGCTGGTTGTTACCCTGCCACTGGCGTCCCCTGTAGGCACCCCTGGATTGACTTCTGCCTCTTGAACGCCTATTTCTGCCTCTCTGAGCTCTGGAGGAGTCTGGAAAGGACCAATTCTTGGAGGGCCAATTCCTGCTAAACCTTGGAGGTTGGACCTGTAAGAAATCTTTCACTGTTTGGACAGATTTTGCCTTCTCTTCCATCTTCTTCAGCACCTGTTGTGCAGGAGAGCCAAACAAATTGATCTTGTCCATAGGAGCATCTAGTAGTTTTGATTTGACATGGTCCGGTAAGGCCTGCTCTTTTAACCATGCATGCCTTCTGATAACTGTGCCAGTCATGGCTGATCTAAAGGAAGCCTCCAGTGCATCATAGCCGCATTTTAAGGAATGGTTACTGACTTGCTGTATGTTATGTACCATTTCCTGAACAGATTTTTTGTCTAATGATTCATCTGAGGACAGTTTTTTGGTTAACTGGTCTAGCATAAATTTTTGATACTGGATCATGTGAAACTGACAGTTCAAGGCCCTAGCTGAAAGAGTAGCAGAAGTGTAAACTTTTTTACCCCATCTCTCTAAGGACCTGGATTCCCTTTCAGAGGGGAGGGGGGTTTTGGCAGAGGTAGCTGCTACAGCTTTAGGTCCCTGGGAGATGGTCTCGGGATCTGCAAAAGGAGCCTTATACAAATGGTAATGCGTGTCCGGGACCCTGTAGTACCTATCGGGCTTAGCAGGGGCCGGAGGTAGTGAATCAGGAGCAGTACAAACATCATTAAATGCATCATCTACAACAGAAAGGACTGGCGGTATGGCTAAAGGCCTATGCTGTGGTAAATGCAGAAAAGTTCTAAGCCTCTTTCTGGAGTCTGAAAAATCCTGACCCTGCCACTGAAATTGTTCCCTCATAGCATGCAAGGTTTCCCCAAAGGAAAATTCCTCAGGCGGAGAGGCAGAAGGAATGGACTCTTCAGCATCAGAGTCTTCATAAGGGGAGAAAGGAGCCTCTGGAGGGTTTGCATTATCTGAGTCATCAGAGGAATAATCTGTAGAAACTGGCTCAGGGGGCTCTGCTCTAGGCCTTTTCTCTGGAGGTGGTTGAGAGGCCCTGTCTGGTTGAGGTTGGGATCCCCGGATTAAAGAAATGAGATCCTCTGCTAGACTAAGCATTTGTGAACTAGAGCTAGTCCTGTGAGAGGGGGTCTTAACAGGCACAGATTTAGTAGTTTTAGCTGCTTTGGCCCTGGCAAAGGCCTTAATGGACATGGTTGCAGGAGGCCTAGCAGCTCCACGTGCAGGGGTAGAAATATCCAAGGGAATAGTGTCAGATAATTCCTGAGAAACTGCAAGAGCAGGTGGAATTTCAGAAGCCGATTCCACCAGGTTGGAAGAGGCCTCGGTAGGAGGTAAGTTTTCGACTGAAGGAAGAACCGTTTGCTCGGTTTCAGCCGAAACCGAGACACTCGTGGTCGGCTTAACCGCGGTTTCGGCCGAAACCGCGGACCGCGAGTGTCGGTCCTTTTCCTTGCGCTTTTTGGATATTTGCGTAGTCGGAGGATCCGACGGCATATTGTAAGCAAAATCGGAGCCGAAAAACTCCTCAGCAAATTCCGACCGACGTCTAAGCGTCCGCCGGTTAAAAGAAGCACAGGCTAGACAAGCTGCTACGTCGTGGTCTGGGCCTAAACAAGGTAAGCAGTAAGAGTGGAAATCTTTATGAGGTATTTGTTTCCCACAAGTTAAACAGTTATTCACTTTTTCTGACATTGGCTGAGGCAAGAAAGAGTCCCCAACGGGGTACTTAGCTTTTTAGAAGTCTTCGGTAGTAGTAGAATTATTCGGTAGTAGTAATCTGTGGATCTGACCGACCGGCACTTGCGAACAGCTTCTGCTTCGGGCGCCACGCGGCAAGAAAGACTGAGGAAAATGGCGTTGGCTGATGCCTTTATACCCGAATAACTGCAGCTATGACGTCGGGTGAAGTGCGACACCAGCCGAGGCCAGACCCAGACTTTGGAATCCGGCCGACCGAAGGGCTGCCTGACGACAGGACAACCCATTTGTAAGGACTGCAGATGCATCCTTGAAGGACATCTGCAGTGGCAAAGCCTGCCCTGGATTTAGAGTAAAGTGGCAGATGGTAGTGCTTTGTAAAGGTGTGCACTGAACGCCAAGTAGCAGCCTCTAAAATGTCTTTGGTTGGTACTCCCCTGAGAAAGGCTGCTGAAGTGGCTGCAGCTCTGGTTGAATGTGGCCTAATGCTCTTAGGTACTGGATTGTCATGGGGAGAATAGCAGAAACGAATGCAGTGGCCTATCCACTTTGAAATAGTCTGCTTTGAGATCGCCTTTCCTTGTGATCCTGCAGCATATGCCACTAGTAATTGCGGTGTCTTCCTAAAAACTTTGGTTCTGTCCAACCAGAATCTAAGCTGTCTGTGTATGTTCAATAAATGCAGAATTCTCTCCCCCTTGTTCTGTTGGTTTGGATAAAAAGTTGGCAGATGAATAGTTTGGTTAAGAGCGACACTGGACACCACCTTAGGCATAAATGTTGGGTTTGTCCTCAGAGTAACCCTGTCTGGATAAAACATGATAAAAGGTTCCACAGCCATGAGTGCCTGTAGCTCTGAAACTTGTCTTGCAGAAGTTATTGCTAAGAGCAGAACTGTTTTCCAAGATAAAAACTTTGTATCAGCAGTAGCAGCTGGCTCAAAAGGAGGCAGGGTGAGTTTTTCCAAGACATAGTTGAGATCTCATGCAGGTATTGGTGATCTCCTTGGAGGCCTTACATTTTTGGCTCCTCTGAGGTACTGCTTTAATAAAGAATGAGAAAAGATTGGTGGCTCTGTATTGTAATGAGCTGAAATGGTAGAGGCATGAATTTTAATGGATGAAAAAGATAGGCCTTTGTTCAGCATCTCAGTTAAGTATTGCAAAATCTGAGGAATATTTGGTACAGCTGTATCAGTTCCTTGTGCCTGGCTCCAAGCACAGAATCTCTTCCATTTTCCAGCATAAGATCTTCTAGTACTAGGCTTTCTGGCTTTCAAAATGACATCCATCACAGCTTTACTGAGAGGTGTGTTTTGTATGATTACATTATCCGCCATGCTGCCAGGTTTAAAGTCCTGAGTTGGCTGTGCAGGATCTGATTGTTTTGCTGGGATAGTAGATGGGGTGTTTGAGGTAAGGTCCAAGCTGGGCATGGAGACAAGTTCTTTAGAATCGGATACCAGTACTGGCGGGGCCAGTCTGGGGCAATCAGTATCATCTTTGGCTTCTCCTGTCTGACCTTTAGGAGTACCTTGGAGAGGAGAGGCAGTGGAGGAAAGGCATATACTGATAGGTTTTTCCAGATGAAAGATAGGGCGTCCACTTTCCATGCTCGTCTGTGATAGGTCCTTGTGCAGAATCTTTTTAGTTGGTAGTTGTGAGGGTAGGCAAAAAGATCTATGTCCGGGCATCCCCATTTCCTTGTTATGCTGAAGACTTGTGGATCCAGCTTCCACTCGTGGGGATCCAGAAGGTTTCTGCTTAGTTCGTCTGCCAGAGTATTTTCCTTTCCTGGCAGGAATTGTGCCTGCAGATGTACTTGGTAAGTCAATGCTGTGTCCCACAAAGTCATGGCTAGTCTGCAACGGGGGTAAGAATGCGTGCCCCCCTGCTTGTTTATATACCACATGACCGTGGTGTTGTCTGTCTTTATCAGAAGTTGTCCTGGATGGAGTAGGTTCTTGAAGGCTGTCAGGGTATTTTGAACAGCTAGCATCTCTTTTTGATTGATATGTAGATGCATTTGGTTTGAGGGCCATGTGCCCTGAATGCATCTTCCTGCCATGTGGGCCCCCCAGGCATAATCTGATGCATCCGTTGTTAGTGTCTGCCAGACTGGGGGTAATGTGAATGGCTGTCCCTTGTTCTGGTGACAAGCCTTCGCCCAACATTGAAATTCCTGTTGCAGGCAGGGAATGAGAGTAATCATTGTTTCCAAGCTGTGGCAGTGTTGAGTCCAAACACTTTTTAGGTACCATTGAAGTTTCCTCATATGCAGTCTTGCATATGGAATCAGTAGGATGCAGGATGCCATGAAGCCCAAAGCCTGCAGAATTTTTCTTGCAGATAACTGGGCCTTTGTTGCCAACATTTTGAAATAGGTAGTCAGTTGCCTTTGTTTGTCTGGCGTGAGATAATCCATCTGGGCAGTTGTATTTAAGCTTGCACTCAGGTATATTACCTCTTGAGAGGGTACTAGATTTGATTTCTTTTCGTTGACTTTGTACCCTAGGCATGTTAGAAGTCTTTTCACAAACGCCAGATGCTGTAGAAGAATGTCCTTGTTCTCTGCTTGAATTAGACAGTCCAAGTAAGGATAAATTTGTATTCCTCTGTCTGCAAAATGCAATTACTGGTGCCAGACACTTTGTAAAGACCCTGGGTGCAGTAGATAAGCCAAAGGGCAGTGCAGAGAATTGGTAATGCATTGAGCCAGCCTTGAATCTGAGGTATCTTCTGCACGACTGTCTGATTGGGACATGCAGCTATGCCTCTTTTAGGTCTAAAGTCACAAGCCAAGCATTCTTGGCCAGCATGGGCAGAAGCTGCTGCAAAGTCAACATTTAGAATTTTGGTATATCCAGGAATGTGTTCAGAATAGATAGATCCAGTACTGGTCTCCAGGCCTTGTCCTTTCTGGGTACCAGGAACAGTCTTGAGTAAAATCATTGTCCCTGCTCTTGCTCTGGTACTTGTTGAATGGCCCCCATGGCCATGAGGGATGAGACTTGTTTTTGTGCCTCTGCCCATTGATTTTTTGGCAGATCTGGCCAGCCATCTGCCTTTGGCAGGGTATGGAAATGGAACTTGTAGCCTTGTGACACTATTTAAAACCCACTTGTCTTGGGTTATAATGTGCCAATTTTGAGAAAAAAGTGCTAATTTTCCCCCTAAGGGTGCTGACAGGAGATAAGTGCGTGGTGCAGGCAGGGGGGAGTCATTGGGACTGTTTCCTGTATGGTTGTGATTTGTCTTCTCCAACTTTGGAGGTAGAAGCACCCCATTGCATTGACCTGTATGAACCTTGTGCCTGGGATCTGCCCCCAGGGCATCTGGATCTGCCACTTTGAGGTCTGTCTGACACAGGAAAGGACCAATTCTTTGTAGGCCAGTGTCTACTAAACCTAGGTGGCTGTACTTGTAAAAAATCTTTGACAGTTCGCATAGATTTAGCTTTGTCCACCATTTTCTTTAACACCTCTTCTGCCTTAACACCAAACAAAGTATCATGTTGTAAAGGTGCATCTAATAATTTAACTTTGACATGATCAGGAAGATTTTGTTCCTTTAACCAAGCATGCCTCCTAATTACAGAACCCGTAACTGCGGCCCTGCAGGAGGCCTCCAAAGAATCAAAACCACATTGCAAAGTATGCTTTCTGACTTGTTCAGCTGCATGCAATAAATCATGCATTTCCTTGTTTTCTGCACATTCAGAGTTTAAAACATTTTCTGTTTAAGCAATGCCATGACATGTTGCTGATATCTGAGCATATGAAACTGACAGTTTAAGGCCCTTATAGGCAAGGTAGGGGATGTGTAAACCTTTTTTCCCCATCTATCCCGTGCCCTAGAATCTCTGTCAGAGGGGGTAGGGTTTTTTGCTGCGGAAGCCCTTACTCCTTTGGGACCCTATGAAATAGTTTCTGGGTCTGCAGAACGGTTTTTAAAAAGGAATTTATGGGAGTCAGGAACCCTGTAATATCTGTCAGTCTTAACAGGAGCTGGGGTTAAGGAGTCAGGGGTAAGACTAGACTCCGAAAACACATCATCTACAATGTCTAACACAGGTGGAATGGCTAGAGGCCTGTGTTGAGGTAGTAAAAGGAAATCCCTGAGCCTCTTTTTAGATTCTGAAAAATCTTGGCTCTCCCAGTGGAAATGCTCCCTCATGGTATGCAAGGTTTCCCCAAAAGAATAGTCCTCCTGAGGAGAAGCTGAAGGTATAGATTCTTCAGCATCAGAATCCTCAT
Organism: Protopterus annectens; assembly: GCF_019279795.1. Taxonomy (NCBI): domain Eukaryota; kingdom Metazoa; phylum Chordata; order Ceratodontiformes; family Protopteridae; genus Protopterus; species Protopterus annectens. The sequence continues at coordinate 293,997,111 of NC_056730.1, read as the reverse complement.
AGGGGGAAGAGAATATTTCTGATCAGAAGCGGAATCAGAAGAAATAGAAACCTGATCTGAAGATTCATAGTCAGTCTCTTGCCTAGGCCTCTTATCAGGAGGGGGATGGGAACCCCTTGATCAAGGTAATCAAGTCTTTGGCCATTTTGAGCATCTGTTTTTTGGGCATAGAGGCCTGTCCATGTGGCTCTTGAGTTTGTTTCTTTGCTTTAGAAGGTGCTTTAGTCTTTGCCTTTGAAGCTGAAGTCAGTTTAATGTAAAGATGTTTAGGTCTGAAAACACCCTCAGAAGCCGGTGCCTGCTCAGCGGCTCCGGACCCATCGGAGGGAATAGTATCCGAGGCTCCAATACCTTGAGTTTCCAGCGGCATGGCTGACTAAAGTAGCGGGCGTCAGGGGCTGCGAAAGCACCTCAATGAGAACCGGCAAACTGGTGACTGGCTTTGGAGAAGCTTTGTCATCGGTTTTGGACCTCGGTTGTTTATCTCTCTCTTTTTCTTTGCGTTTTTTGTGAACTCCGGTAGTCTGATGGCTATCCGACGACATTTCTGGATAATTAAACCAGCGTCCAAAATAGTTTAAAGCAAAATCATACTGACGCTTAATAGTGCGTTGGTTAAATCTAGCAGAAAACCGACAACCAGAAACGTTGTGATCAGGGCCTAAGCAAGGAATACAGTAAGAATGAAAGTCCTTATGAGGTATTTAGTTTCCACAAGAAATACAATTATTTACTTTTTCTGACATTGGTCTGGAGCAAGAAAAAAGTTTCCCCAATGGGGTACTTAGCTTTATTGAAGACTTCGGATATGAAATTCGAACACGAAAATCTCAGGAGTCGGCCGACCGGCACTTGCGAACTGCTTCTACTTCGGGCACCGCTCGGCAAGAAAGACTTAAGAAAATGGCGTCAGCTGCTTCTTTTATACCCCTGACGACCTGACGTCAGGGAAGGGGTGATAGCAGCAGACGCAGGACCCAAGACTTTGGAATTCAGGCCGACTGAGGGCAACCTGCCAGCAGGATTACCCAAATGTAATGACTGCAACAGTGAAACACGAAGAACATCTGTAACTGCCTGTGAACATCCAACTGATGAAATTTGTATTCTGCTGCATTAGAATGGTTAGGGAAAAACACAGGTAACTCTATAGTTTGGTTCAGGTTAGTTTGAGAGCAAACTTTAGGGATAAAGGAAGGAGTCATACAAAGAGAAACTCTGTTTGTGGAAAATGAGATAAGGAGGCTTTATAGACAGTGCTTGCAACTCTGACACTCGTCTAGCTGATGTGATGGCTACAAGAAACAAAGTCTTCCAAGACAGAAATTTCAGCGGACACGAATGGGCAGGCTCAAAGGGCAGTGAAGTTAGCTTGGACAGTGAAGTTAGCTTGGACAAGACAACGTTCAGTTCCCAGGAAGCTACCGGTTCCTGAAAAGGGGGGGGGGGGTCTCAGCAAAATAGCACCTTTAAGGAAGGTTTTACACAATCTGTGTGACATCAGGTTAGACTCACACAGGCCCAAATGAAAATTAGATATTGCTGCTAATTGGACCCTAATTGTGGCAGCAGCAGATCCCTGGTGGAAAACTTCGGACAAAAATTCTAAAACCATTGGGATGGATGCAGTGTAAGGATCTACATTCCTTTCTTCAGCCCAGACAGAAAACGTTCTCCATTCACTAGAGTATAACCACCTGGTGGAAAGTTTATGTGAAGACGTGAGAATATGGGTCACAGCAGGTGAAAAACCATGAAGCCTGACTAGGGATGGAATTGCAGGAGCCATGCTGTCAAGTTGAGGGTGTGTAGACTGGGGTGAAGGGAGCCTGACATGTGTGTCAAGAGGTGTGGCACTGAGTCCAGAGTCCATGGATTGTCGTAGATGAGGCCCGAGAAAGGGGAACCAAATCTGACAAGGCCAGTAAGAAGTTATGAGAATCATTTTGCTTCCTAACAGCTTCGCTTTCTGAATCACCTTGTATACGAGAGGAAAAGGAGGGAAAGCATAAAGGAGACCCAGGGGCCAATCGTGAACAAGTGCATCCCTCGGTGACTACCCAGGAGGGGGATAAGGGAAAAGTAGCTGCTGCATTTGTGTTGATCAGACTGACAAAGAGATCACAGCAAGGCCATCCCCATTTGTGGAAGATCTGTTACGCTATTTCTCGATTCAGAGACCACTCGTGAGGCATTAAGATTGCCCGGCTGAGTTTGTCAGCTATCACACTGGTTGTCCCTGGGATGTCCATTGCCACCAGAAAGCGCTGGGAAGATATCGCCCATTTCCAAACACGAATGGCCTCTCAGCAAAGGGGGTAAGATCTGGTTTCACCTTGTTTGTTGTGATACCATACCACTGACATGTCTGATTGGATTGCTATCATGCCTAGAGGGAGAGAGTCGTGAAGTGCTTGCAACACTAGAAGTACTGCCTTCATCTCTAGGACACTGATATGCAGGTGAGCCTCGTGATCTTGCCATGTGCCTTGGACAGTCCTGCCTAGATAATGCCCCCCCCCCCATCTGGGAGGCATCCATGGTCACAGTAGCAATGAGTTTGCGAGGAAGGAATGGGGTGCTTGCTGTGAGTTGGTCGGGTTGAATCCACCAACGAAGATCCTTCATGCAAGACTCTGTTATGATGTGGTGAGACAGAGGCAGTTGCTGAAAGACCACTGGGATGATAGAAGCCATTGAAGAATTTGCATATGTAATCTGGCGAGAGGGACTAACATTATGGTGGAAGCTATGGTCCCAAAGAGTTTCAGCACCGTCTTTGCCTTGACTTTCTGTAGAGGAAGTAGAAAGAGAATTTGTCGTCTGAGGTTCTGCTCTCTTTCTGCGTGAAGACGAGCTAACATGGCAACCGTCTCTATTTCTGCGCCTATAAAAGTCACAGATTGAGAGGGCGATAAGGCAGACTTTTCCCAATTTACTGTAATCCCCAACTGGGAACAAAGCTGGATAGTGGAATCTCTGGTTTGTAGGAGTAGATGCCTGGTGGGAGCGGTCAGGAGCCAGTCATCCAAATATGGAAACACTTGGAATCCTAGACGTCTCAAATGAGCTGTCACTACCGCCATACATTTGGTGAACACCCTGGGGGCTTTGGTGAGACCAAAAGGCAGTGCACGAAATTGGTAATGACTGGCTCCCAGCCGGAAGCGTAGAGAACTCTTCGACACTCTGTCCATTGTTATATGGCAGTATGCATCTTGGAGGTCTATGGAGCACATCCAATTGTCTTTCCCTAAGACAGGGAGTATAGACTGCAGTGTCACCATTCAGAATTTGGCCTTCTTTAAGGATTCGTTTAGCTTGCTGAAATATGGGCCTCCAGTCTCCTGTACGTTTTGGCAATAAAAAGAATCTGGAGTAAGTTCCGGATCCTATCTGGTCTGCGGGGACAGTTTGGATGACTCTGCTTGCGAGCAACTTTCTCACTTCTACAGTTGCTTGATCCCTGTGATTGGGTAAAACATCCAGGATCTTCCTGGGAGCATGGGGTGGATGAGAAAAGGGTATGCAGTAACCTCTGGTGACTATTCTTTGTACCCATTTGTCTTGGGTGATGTTTAGCCAGACTTCTGGATACAAAGATATGAGACCCTCGACTGGCTCCAGAGAAGCACAGTCGGGCCCCATATCTGGAGCGCTGTTAGAGATGGCCTCGAAACGAATCATGGTCTCCCTGTTTTGCGGGCCACCCCTGCATCTAGGGCAACGTCTACCATTTGCTCCTCCTCCTCTGCCTCTGAAGGAGGAGTCACCCTGTGCATCCAGGAAAAATCTCTGGGACTTCTTGAATCACATCTTACCACATCTCTGACCCTTAGGATATGGTCTAGAGGGGACGTTAAAACGTACTCCCATGGCAGAGAGCGTTTTCCCTTCTTTCTCGCACCTGGTGAGTGTATCTTTTACCTTAGGTCCAAATAATGAAGAACTGTCAAAAGTGGCGTTGGTAAAGGTAGACTTGAAAGGCTCCTCAAAATTACACAAGCCCAGGAATGCCCAAGGGAAACTCCTAAACCTGTTGCCCTGTTCGCGTCGTCGGCTGCATAAGAAATCAGCCTCAAGGAGGAGTTAACGATGGAATTTAAGGTGGACAACTGAGCAGACACCTTATCAGGGACTCCTTCAGTAGATGCATCTTGTAGAGTATCTCCCAACTCCTTAAGGAGATCGCTTTGAAGCCTCGTAAAATGTGTAAGAGAGTTCAGCAATATGAGTGTGAATGCCACTGACGAAAAGATACACTTCCCGTATCTGTCCATCATTCGAGACTCCTTATTCGGCGGATGGACAGATGAAGCCTCCGCTAGCTCCTTAGTGGCCGCCGCCGCCACCACCATGGCATCTACAGGCAAGCCCTTGGACAAGAATTATTTCTCTTTGGGGGCAGACAGAAATCTTTTGGTTCTTCTGCGAACTGGCTACATGGCATCAGGAGTCTCCCACACCTTCTGACTAACAAGGTCTAAAAGCTCATCAAAAGGTGGAGACACCCAAGAGGCTGAAGGTTGAGACCCGAAAGCCTTCAGATACACTGACTCCTCATCAGAAGGGGTAATAGTGGGCCAGCCGCCTCTCTGCTTAATGATCTCTAAGATGTCTACAATAGAGACATCATCAGAGGATGACTTGGGGAACCCTTCTGACACCTAAAGGTCAGTGTAGGCAGTAATGGACTCATCCTGGGAGTCTACATGCTTCCTCTTACATGTCCTCTTCCGATGGGGTGCCTCAGAAGGATAGTCTGGGGAGGGCTCGGAAGACTGGGGACCACCAACCAAGGGCTTCTGAGGCTGCAGGTCTCTGCTGTCATGAGAGAAAGTAGGTGCTGAGACAAGGGTCAGTGCCCAAGGGGGAAGAGTGTCGGTACCCTTGTGTCGAGCTAATGAGCGAGATAGCACACTCCATCATCTCAAAGGCAGATCTCTCCAGCTCCGAAGACCACCTCGGCTTCAAGGAAACTGAGGACGTCATCGGCTCTAGAGCTAGCGGCTCTGAGATGGATGTAGGGTCAGAGCTCACCCTAGAAAACGCACCGAGAGGGAGACTTGGAACAGAGGAGGTTTGGGTCCAAGTGTTCCTGTCGGGGATGACCGGTAAGCTTCGGCTCCTAGACAACACGGATGGCACCGAAGGTGTCGGAGCAGAAAGTGGCTCCGAGACAGCCTCGAGGGGAGCAAGAATCAAGGGTTCCACAAGTGGTACAGAGCACTCTGGCTCTGAGGGCACGACACAGCTCGGAGGTACCACAATGGAGGGGTGGACTCAGGTGGCTCTAGAACCGACTGGGTCGGAGCCAATGACATTTTTGGCAAGGCAGACAAATTCACGAGTCTAAGCACTACTCTCTCCACATCTTCCTCTGACAAGCTCCTGGAGGATCTGGATGACAGTGTAGGCTATCTGGATCTCTGCAGAATTGGAGATCTTAAGGTTGGGGAGACCAGCAAGGGATCTCTGGACCAGCTCCGATGTAGTCTCTCAGTAGTCGGCTCCGAAATGCTTGGGGCTGAAACTGAAGTGCCAATATCAACAACCTCGATCGGCTCCGAGGACAGTGGAGCAGAGGAGGTAGAAGTCTTATCCGGTTTAGATATTTTTTGAGGAGGTTCCAATACATTAGACAGCACCACCGAATGCCTTTTGGCCGCCTTAACCTTCGCTTTCTTAGAAGAATGTGATTTTGAAGAGGAAGATGAACTGGCCAAGTCTTTCTCGAAGGAAGGCTTGAGGAGACCTTTCAAAATTAACTTGTTCTTCTGCTCCTGGCGAACTCTGGAGCTGAAGGAATGGCAGAATAAACAAGTTTCCTGCAAATGAATGGCTCCGAGACAAACTAATTGACATCATCTGGGAGCACTTTACACATCTTTTTGAAACTTGAAGGTTTGTGATCTTTAGACTCTTTAGACATAATAACTAGGGTAAGCAGGAGCACACAAGCACAACGAGGACTAGATCCTCTAACTTCAATGGGCCTAGCTCTAACCACACACACACACACAAGGAAGAAGTAGAGAGACTAAGTCCTCTAACTTAAACGGACCTAGGTAGGTAGGCTAAGTCATAGAAAGAAGGTCAGAAACTATCAAACTACAGTGCACACAAGCTAAAATTCTATATAAATTTCTTTCTAAATTAGAAAGGTACGGTGAAAAGGTGGACTAGCAGAGAAAAATGCTGTAATAATCAAGAAAAACACTGCACCAATACAATAGCAAAAATAAGCACAAACGCGCAACGTTAATAAAAAAACTAGCACACAGCATACCAAAAAGGAGAACAACAAGGGCCAATGGCCAACCAGTTCTCAAAACCAACTAATTTAAAAGTCAAAAACATTCCAACCAGTCAGAAAAAACTCCTAACACTACTAAACTCTATCTGGAACAAGATAAATCGCTATATGTAAACAGTAATGTAATAATAACACAGAAAATTTTAAACTTAGCCACGGCCAAGCAAGAAGCACATCTGAACTCATAGATGCATCAGACGAGATCTGGGGATTGTACTGGTGCACTATGGGATACCTACCTAGCCACGAGCCAACTAAGAGACTTTGTGCTTGTAATAGGCTAAGTCGGAGCAGAGGATCAGCTCCAAACCCATATGCAAGAATGAAGGCGGGATAGGACTACAGAACATTAAAGGTTTACCACAGAAATGTGTAGAGATCTGACAGAATTATCAACCAAACTGAAATACCATTAAGTTTGTTGGCAGCACTGGGTTATTTTTTTTTAGATATGCTCAATTTAAAGCACAAAGGCACATTTTCTCCAATTTATTTCAAGAGAGTACACATCAAAAGAAATACTTATTGGCAGTATTAAGTCTAAACATTTTGTGGCAGTACGTACACATATGGAGACATTAAGAATGCAAACAAGTGCGTCAACAAAACTGCTAGCAAAATGTTGACTGTTGAATTGACTTTTAAGTTAATTTTGATTATAAATTAGTAATAAAGTACAGTTGTGTACAATTACCATAAATGTAGATGTCCGAGTGTATTCACGGTTGCAGTCATCACACTTGCGTTATCTGCCTGCAGGTAAGCCCTCATTTGGCCTGAATACCAGAGTCTTTGGATTTCTTTGTCAGATGCTGTTGCCTCACCCATGACGTCAGGTCGTCAGGGGTATAAAACATGCAGCCGATGCCATTACATCTGTTTTTCTTGCCCCAGATGTCAGGAGCCCCCAAAATAGGAAGCAATCAAATGGTGTGGAACACCTCCAGTAAAAAGTAAATACCATTTCCATAAGATATGGCCAAAAAAGAGGATAGGTAGAAAGTATAGAAAGACAGGGGGCAGGAGGGAGGGTAACCAGGACTGCAACAGTGAATACACTCGAACATCTACATTTATGGTAAGTGTACACAACTGTACTATGTTCTTTGTGTTTCACTGTTGCAGTCATCACACTTGGGTTGATTCCCAAAGATGAGGAAGCATGGAGGCAGTCAAGACGTAGTAGGGCTGGCTAGTAGGCCTTGTAAGACTGTTGTGGCAAATCCAGCTCTGGATTTAGTAAAGATATGAAAGTGGTAATGCTTGGTGATGGTGTGTACAGAACTCCAGGTTGCAGCTTCCAGGATGTCCCTGGTAGGGACTCCCCTGAGAAAAGCTGTAGAGGTTGAGGTAGCCCTAGTGGAATGAGGCCTGATCCCCTGTGGGGTAGGTTTTCCATGGTGTTTGTAGCAGAAATGGATGCAGTGTACTATCCATTTAGAAATGGTTTGTTTCGAAATGGCCTTGCCCTCTGCTCCTGTAGCAAATCTGACAAGCAGCTGGTCAGATTTTCTGAAAGGTTTAGTCCCGTTAAGGTAGAACCTGAGCTGTCTGTGCACGTCCAAGGAGTGTAGGATCCTATTCTGAGGATTAGGAAAGAAGATTGGCAAATGGATGGATTGGTTTAAAGCCACACTGTATACCACTTTGGGCATAAAAGATGGGTTAGTCCGGAGGGAAAACCCTGTCCGCATGGAAAATAATGAAGGGTTCCACAGACATAAGGGCCTGTAACTCAGACACGCTTCTTGCTGAAGTGATGGCTAGCAGTAAGGCTGTTTTCCAAGAAAGGAATTTTAACTCTGCTGTAGCAGCAGGCTCAAAATGGGGAAGCGTGAGCTTCTCTAGTACAAAGTTAAGGTCCCAGGCAGGAGTGGGAGCTCTCCTTGGGGTGTCTTAAATTGTCAGCTTCTCTCAGGAACTGTTTGATCAGAGGGTGAGAAAAGAGGGGTGGCTCAGTATTGTAATGAGCTGAGAAGGCAGAGGCATGAATCTTAACTGATGAGAAGGATAGGCCTTTGCGGAGTAGCTCTGCTACGTAATCTAGGTTTTGAGGCAAGGAGGGCACGGCTGTGTCCTTCCCTTGATACTGGCTCCAAGAACATTATCTGTTCCACTTTTCTGAATAATATTTCCTAGTACTGGGCCTCCTGGCCTCAAGGATAACGTCCAGCACCTGCTTGCTGAGGGTTGCTGGTGATGTATTCAGGGAATAAGCCAGGCTGCCAGGTTCAGGGTTTTCAGCTAAGGATGCAATATCTGTCCCTCCTGCTGGGACAGCAGAGAGGGGGTCTGATGTAGGTGCCAGGGTGGCACTGCTGTCAGACTGCGTAGGAGTGGGTACAAGTGTTGGCGTGGCCAGTGTGGTGCAATAAGGTTTGTACCTGGCATGTCCTGTTTGATCTTGAGGAGTACTTTGGAAGGAGTGGCAGAGGAGGAAAGGCACAGATTGAGAGGTTTTCCCATGTGAAGGATAGGGCATCCACTTTCCAAACTTGGCTGTGGGGAATTCTGGTGCAAAATTTGTTTAGTTGATGGCTTTGGGGTGACACAAAGAGGTCCACCTCTGGTGTCCCCCACCTGTGTATTAGAAGGTTGAATGAGTTTGGTTCCAGTTTCCACTCATGTGGGTGCATTAGATTTCTGCTCAAGTCTGCCAGTGAATTTTGTTTGCCTGGCAGGAATTGAGCTTGCAGGTGCACTTGGTTGCTTAAGGCCATGTTCCACAAAGCCATGACTAACCTGCAGAGTGGGTAGGAGTGAGTTCCCTCCTGCTTGTTTATGTACCACATAACTGTGGTGTTGTCTGTATCAGTTGTTGTCCTGGCAGGATAAGGTGAAGGCTGTCAGTGCATTCTCTACAACTAACATTTCTTTTTGATTGATATGCAGGTAAATTTGTCCTGGGCTCCATTTGCCTTGAATGCATTTACCTGCCATGTGAGCCTCCCATGCATAGTCTGATGAGTCTGTTGTCAGAGTTTGGACGGCAGGGGGTTGTGAGAAAGGGAGTCCCTTGTTGTGGTTGCAAGCCTCTACCCACCAAAGGAACTCTGTCCTTAGGCAAGGAATGATAGGAATCACTGTTTCCAGGTCCTGGGAATGTTGTCATCAGAGACTTTTTAAGTACCATTGAAGTTTCCTCATATCCAGTCTTGCATATGGAATCAGTAGAATACATGAGGCCATGAACCCTAGGGCTTGCAGTAATTTTCTTGCAGATAGCTGGGTTTGGGTGGCCAGTAGTTTGAAATACGTTGTCAAATAAACCTGCTTTTCTGGAGTGAGGAATGCCATCTGGGAATTTGTATTCAAGCTTGCTCCCAGGAATACAATCTTTTGGATGGGTACCAGATGTGATTTCGTTTCATTGATGGTATACCCCAGAGAAGTTAGGAGTCTCTTTACAAACATTAGGTGCTGAAGTAGCAATTCCTGACTGTCCGGCTGAATCAGGCAATCGTCCAAGTATGGGTAAATTTGAATATTTATCTGCCTGCTGTAAGCAATGGCTGGAGCCAGGCACTTTGTGACTACCCTGGGTGTAGTAGATAAGCCAAAGTGAAGTGCAGAGAACTGATAGTGTAAAAAGCCAGCCCGGAAACGTAGATATTTCCTGCAAGATCCCCTTATGGGGATGTGCAGATAAGCTTCTTTTAAGTCTAGGGTGACTAGCCAGGAGTCCTTGGCTAGTATAGGAAGGAGCTGCTGGAGTGTAAGCATTTTGAATTTTGGTACCACCAGGAAGGTGTTTAGGGTTGACAGATCCAGAATAGGGTGCCAAGAGTTCTTTTTCCTGGGCACCAGGAACAGCATGGAGAAGAAACCCTGTCCCCTTTGCTCTGTTGGCACAGGTTGAATAGCCCTGATACTGATTAGAGAAAGTACTTGCGTTTGGCCTCTGTCCACTGGTTTGGAGGAAGGTGTGGTAATCCACTTGGGGTTGGCAGAGAAGGAAATAGAATCTGTATCCCTGGTACACAATGTTTAAGACCCATCAGCCCTGGGTAATTTACTCTCATTTTTTTCCATGCAGGGCGAGTTTACCTCCTAGGGGTGCAAGTACTTGGGCATGGCTGGGAAGGATTAAGGACAAGTCATTGTGAACTTTTTCCATAGGGGAGTGGCTTACCACTCCCAGGAGCACTTCATTGTTTAGATCACTGCATACCCTGAGACTGTAGTCTGTTACCCCTGGGTTTGGGTTGAGGAGGTTTGGAAGGGACCAGTTTTTTGAAGACCAATGCCTACTGAATCTAAGTGGCTGTACCTGTAAGAAATCTTTAACAGTTTGCATGGATTTAGCTTTTTCCTCCATCTTTTTAAGAACAACTTCTGCTTTATTGCCAAACAAACATTCTTGGTTTAATAGAGCATCAAGTAATTTTGCCTTGACATGGTCTGGCAAGATTTGTTCCTTCAGCCAAGCATGCCTTCTCAGAAGAGACCCAGTGGCGGAAGCCCTGCAAGATGCTTCTAAGGCATCAAAACCACACTGCAAAGTATGTTTACCAACTTAGTATGCAGAATGCATTAATCTTGTAAGTCCTTATTTTCTGCACAATCAGGAATCAGCAACATTTTTTGTTTAATTAGAGCAATAACATGCTGCTGATACTTCAACATGTAAAACTGGCAATTTAAAGCCCTGATGGCAAGAGTTGCAGAGGTATATACCTTCTTACCCCATCTGTCTAGCGCCCTAGAATCTCTGTCCGAAGGGGTAGGGTTTTGGCTGAAGAAGCCTTAATACCTTTAGGTCCCTGGGAAATGGCCTCTGGATCTGCAGTGGGATTATTTAAAGAGAAATTTGTGAGAGTCAAGTACTCTATAGTATCTGTCAGGCTTTCTATAGGAGCAGGTGGTAAAGTATCAGGGGTAAGGGCTGGATTCCATGAAAACATCATCTACAATATCCAGGTTAGGGCGGAATAGCTAGAGGCCTAGGCTGAGGCAAATCTAAAAAATCCCCAAGTCACTTTTTGGACTGTGGGTAGTCCTGGCATTTCCAGCGGTGCTCTCTTAGGGTATTCAAAGTTTCACTGAAAGAAAGGTCCTCGGTGGGGGGGGGGGCTGAGGGAATTGAATTCTCTGCATCAGAGTCCTCATAGGTAGATAAGGGTATGTTCCTGGTAATCAGGGGTCAGAGTCATCAAACTCACGGTCTGAAGAATCAGAAGGAAAATCAGTTCTTTGTCTTTTAGAGGAGGAAAGCTGGCTTCCCCTAATTAAAGTAATAAGGTCTTCAGTCATTCTAAGCATTTGTTTCTATGGCATGTGAGCTTGAGGATGTGCTTTGGCCATCAGTTTCCTACGCGTAGTGCGAACGCTAGGCCTGGGAAATTCGGTAGATTTAGTCATTAACGAAGTAGTCGGTTTGATACAAACATCGGAAGGTCTGAATACACCTCTCAGAAGCTGGTGCCTGCACAGCGGCTCCAGACCCATCCAAGGTAGAGACATCCGCAGGTTCCATAGTCCATAATTTTTTTTGCGGTCATTTCAATGATCTTCCAATTATTCAATTACTATATTGTTACCATCATATATATGTCAAAAGTTTTTTACTTGCATTGTTCTGAAGAAGACTGGGAGACAGTCGAAAGCGCTTAACCTGTACTGTTGTGTTGTGTTGTCCATTAAATATACGCTTGAGTTTACTGTCCTGTTGTACGAGCAGTTCCATCTTCAACCATCCACTTGTTCCTGAGTTGCTGTAGTTCCACATTCGTAATCGGAAGGTCTGAATACACCTTTCAGAAGCTGGTGCCTGCACAGCGGCTCCAGACCCATCCAAGGTAGAGACATCCGCAGGTTCCATAGTCGAAGAATTTTGCGGCATACCGGACTCCGAATGGGTCTCAGCAGAGGCCTGCCAATCTGTAAAAGCGGGTAACAGGGGCTGCGAAAGCGCCTCACTGAGTACCGGCGGACTGGCGACTAGCTTAACGGAAGCGTCGGCGGCAGTTTTGGACCTATGTGGTCTGTCTCTATCTTTATCTTTACCTTTTTTTTTGGAAGATCGGTAGTCGGATGACTTACCAAAGCCATTTCAGAATACAGAGAACGAAAGCGAAAGAATTTAGAGACAAAAATAGCCCAACAACGAATAGTTCCGGCGTTGAACAAGGCACAAAACCAACAGCAAGGGACGTCGTGGTCTGGGCCTAAACAGGTGATGCAGTAAGAATGAAAATCTCTGCGAGGTATTTGCTTTCCACAGGCAAGACAATTGTTAACTTTTTCTGACATCGGTTAGAGCAAGAAAAAAGGATCCCCAACGTGGTACTTAGCTTTAGAAGACTTCAGGTTTGAAACTTGAAAAACAAAAATTTCAGGTAGCTGCCAACCGGCACTTGTGAACCGCTTCTGCTTCGGGCTCCCTTGCGGCAAGAAAAGCTGATGTAATGGCATCGGCTGCAAGATTTATACCCTTGATGACCTGACATCATGGGTGAGGTGACAGCATCTGACGCAGAACTCCAAAGAATCTGGTATTCAGGCCGAATGAGGGCTACCTGCAGGCAGATAACCCAAGTGTGATGGCTGCAACAGTGAAACACATAGATCATCTGCCAAACGGTGAGCAAAGATGACCATTCAACAAAAATAAGAATGTTTGTGATAACTTGTTATAGCTTTACATGAAACTGCTAATAGCTATGATTTAAATAATATTTCTTTTTTTTCTTTCTTGATAAATATAATAAAGGTGTCTAAAAACGTAAATGCACTTAAGTAAACAATGACAAATGATTCAACTTTACCTACTTTTCAGGCATAATAAAATGAAGGAGAGACCAAAGTTCTTTAAGGGAATTTTGCAGAGGTGTTCCAGTTATAAGCAGACGGTGATTTGATCTGAACTCCATAAGTGATTTATAAAGAAGAGAGTCATCATTCTTTAAACGATGAGCTTCATCCACAGCAATAAAAGCCCAATTGATACCACCAAGGAAAGCCTTGACAAGAAAAAATACCCACATTGTTAAATATTTTCAATGTGAAAAGAAAACGTTTTCACTCCTGAAGTTTAAAACATTAAACATTAAAACTGTTCTTAAGGTGCAACTGGCTCATAAAATGGTAACATTTTAGGATAGTAGTACATCGTAATGAAACTGGGAAAAGAAACTAAAAACAAGTCATGCTACATTAGTCTTGTTGAACGTATGAATACCACTATAACAATCACAAAAATAAAACATGAACTTTCACAAGAAGCAGAACCGAAAACACTGACAAGAGCTGATGTACTTAATGTAACAGATATGGATAAGCAGGCCCATCTTTAACAAGTATCAGAACTCAAACTACAACTCATTTGTCAGCTCAGTAGCTAAAACTTTCCCAGACTACTACACCCACCCCCTCTCACCCACACAAGCATCTCCAAAACTATAAAGGATCCTCCAAGGCTTCCTCTAACGTAAGGCAGGGGAAGAAAGGTGGGCATGCAGATGAGTGATACACTCATACAAATCTATCATTGTTAAATACTTAAATTTTTGTTTCTGGTGTGAGGCCCATCCTCTTCATCCAGAAGGACAGATCTTATAAGCTTATCCTGTGTGTGTGTTTTTATGGGGCTATGCCTCTGATCACTATGGCTTGGAAGGAAGCCCAAGGGCTGAAGATCATATTCAGCTTACAGTGTGCATGGAAAACGTTCAATGAAACCAAAGTAGTAGCTGCACACATACCCAGGAATGCATTTCTGCAAAGTTTACTTAAATGTACACCATATGTACAGATGACAACTTCTTACAACTTTCATAACACAACTGATGGAGTCAGTCAGGATTTGTACCTTTAGAATAGTTTTTTTAATGGAAAATGAGACAAAGTTGTGAATCTTCCCTGACTGATTTAGTTTTGTCAACAGAATATCAGATGTCAGTGGTTCTCCATGCAGTTTAATAAACTTTCACATCAGTTTGAGTGATAAGGAAGGAATACAGGACGATGGATGGACTCGGTAAGGCCTGCCTTGATGGGTACTTCAGGTATAAAAGACTGATAACAGTAGATCTATGGATGCGCATGTAGGAAGTCTCTGCACTCACACAAGACTTGCAGATTCAGATTATTCCATTCGAAGCAAAGGCTACTAGAAAGTCTTCTAAAATGGGTACTTCAAATCAGTTTAGCAGTAGACTCAAAAGAAGGAATGGTTAACTCTTCTAAGCTAACCATAAATCTCATGGAAGAAAGGCACCTTTCAAAGGAGACTAAATCTGGATAGTGGCTCTCAACAGTGCTTAGCAAACTTATAGAGAAGCCAGAGATAAGGTGTTGTAGCCTTAAAGTAGGTACGTAGGTTATAGATGCAAGGTGGAATACAAAAGAGCAACTTAGGCTTGCATCAAAAAACTGTCAAAGTTAAACTACAAGCATTAAAGGGGGGGGGGTCATCCACTTACTCTTACACACTGTACTAGCATTGAGTTCTGGGCAAGAATGAATATGTGGTACGATACGTTTCCGGCCATTAATGGAACTGGACTAGCCATTTGTTTAGATGGACAGTGAAGGTCTGGGGAGGCTAACTACAGGAGTGTCTCAGCAGGATTCTAGAAGGTCTCAGATGTAGACAGGTCTGCAGAATATAAAGCCAGAAAAAAACAATCCTGCACTTGGATCTGCTTAGCTTTCAAAATCATCTTCAAGCATAAAGCAGTCCTGGGGAGCCATATCTGGATGACAGCACCCTAGGGAACTTCCTCCAGGGAAGGACTGAAAGGTCACATGGGCAAACCATCTGAAAGCCCCACACAAGCAAAAGTTTTCTAAGTATTTTTGGGTACATGGAGGCCAATAAAGCCAAACACCCTAGACATGCCACATTTTGGCCATTTCTTGACCTCGTCCTCTTATGCTGTACTAATATTGTTTCAGCCACTCATCTCTTAAAACCGGCAAAAGGTACTCTATCCCAGGAATACATTACAGTGCCTAGCACAAGCCAGATGGCCCATGTTAGAAAGACCATTCCACCACAGCGTGCCCATCTGTGATTCAAAAACATGTTACCATGAAGAGGTAAGACTTCATTATTAGCTAATTTGCATGTTACTTGAAATGCACTTAATAGCTGCTTGTGTAGCCAGTGGCATCCCCCATCAGTCTCACACAAACATATACACACACACACACACACACACACTCACACACACACACCACAGTCCCCTATACCAGTCCCTACCCTATCTGCCCTCTTGTAGATCATCCCACCCCTGTAAGACTTTCAGTGCCATTACAGCACTATGTATTAGGCCCTGGTGGTCTAGTGCACTCTCCCAGTCTCAGATTTCCATACTACCAGTGTTGCCGGTATGGAAAGTACAGTTGTGTACACCTACCATAAATGTAGATGTTCGAGTGTCTTCACTGTTGCAGTCATGACTGTAGGGTTCTCCCCTGCCGGCAGGCAGCCCTCGGTCAGCCAGAATCCCAAAGTCTGGGTCCGGCGTCGGCTGTTCAACCATGCTCCCTGACATAAGAGCGCCAGGAGTACAAAGCTGACAGCCAACGCCATCTTCTCCAGTTTTTCTTGCCCCAGATGTCAGGAGTCCCAAAATGAAAAAGGTCCCATAACCTTTGCAAATACACCTCAGAAGAATGGTGAAAAAAGGAAATACACAAAAGTAAAATTAAGAGGGGACAGGAGGGAGGGAAACCCAGACTGCAACAGTGAAGACACTCGAACATCTACATTTATGGTAGGTGTACACAACTGTACTATGTTCATCGTGTTTCACTGTTGCAGTCATGACTGTAGGGTAGAATCCCAAAGCTGAAAGCAAGGGAGGTGGTCATAAAGAGGAAGGGGCGGCTAAAAAGGCCCTGCAAGACTGCAGAGGCAAAGCCTGCCCTAGACTTAGAGTAGAGAGGTAGATTGTAGTGGTTAGAAAATGTATGCACTGAACTCCAAGTTGCAACTTCCAAAATGTCCTTGGTAGGAACTCCCCCGAGGAAGGCCGCAGAAGTGGCAGCAGCTCTGGTGGAATGAGTCCGTATACTCCCTGGGATTTGCTTTCCATGGTGAGAATAACAAAATCTGATTCCATGAGCAATCCATTTAGAAATGGTCTGTTTTGAAATGGCTTTACCTTGGGAACTTGAAGCATAAGAAACAAACAACTGCTCTGATTTTCTGATGTCCCTGGTTCTGTTCAGGTAAAAACGTAGCTGTCTGTGTAAATCCAAGGAATGTAAGATCCTTTCCCCTTTATTTTGAGGAGTGGGGAAAAAGGTTGGCAAGTGTATAGTTTTATTTAAAGCCACTCTGGAAACCACCTTAGGCATGAAGGCAGGATTAGTCCTCAAAGATACCCTGTCTTGATAAAAATAATATAAGGTTCCACAGCCATAAGAGCTTGTAACTCTGAAACTCTCCTGGCAGAGGTAAGGGCTAACAGGATAGCTATCTTCCAAGATAAAAACTTGATGTCAGAAGAGGCAGCAGGCTCAAAAGGAAGCAAGGTTAGTTTTTCCAAAACATAGTTGAGATCCCAAGCAGGAATAGGAGGAGATCTAGGAGGTCTTAAGTTCTTAGCTCCTCTGAGAAACTGTCTCATAAGCTGGTGGGAAAAGATGGGAGGGTCTGCATTATAATGAGCAGATGGGAGGGTCTGCATTATAATGAGCAGAAATAGCAGAGGCATGTATCTTAATGGAAGAGAAAGAGAGACCCTTATGTAAGAGATCTGTCAAGTAAAGTAAAATTAAAGTAATGTTAGGAAGAAGAGGATCAGAATCCTGAGCCTGCATCCAGGAACAAAATTTTTTCCATTTTCCTGCATAAGATTTTCTAGTGCTAGGACGTCTGGCTTCTAAAATGACATCCATAACCTGCTTGGGCAGTAAAGAAGAAATCAAAGGCCCTGGATTAACCAGGCCGCCAGGGTGAGAGTTCTGACATGAGAGTGTAGAACCTGACCCTGATGTTGAGACAGAAGGTTTGGAGATTGAGGTAAAACCCAAGGGGGGTCCAGGCATAGGTTTTTTAGAGTTGGATACCAAAACTGCCGAGGCCAATTTGGAGCCAGCAAGATTATCAACTTGGGCTTGTCCTGTTTTATCTTCAATAAAACCCGTGGAAGAAGAGGAAGAGGCGTAAAGGCATATCCCGAGAGGTTCCTCCAACTGAATGACAGGGCGTCCACTTTCCAAGCTTCTCTGTGGAAAGTCCTGGTGCAAAAAGTCTGTAGTTGATGACTGAGATGGGATGCAAACAGGTCTATGTGAGGACATCCCCAGACTTCTATTATCATCCTGAATATTTTGGTGTCCAGCATCCACTTGTGTGGATCTGAAAGATTTCTGCTCAGACTGTCTGCCAGGAGGTTTTGTTTCCCTGGTAGAAACTGAGCTTGAAGATCCAGATTGCAAGCTAGAGCTGTGTTCCATAGATCCATGGCTAGTCTGCAAAGGGGGTAGGAATGAGATCCCCCTTGCTTGTTTATGTACCACATAACTGTGGTGTTGTCTCTGTCCGTATTAACAGTTGTCCTGGTTGTAAAAGATTCCTGAAGGCCAATAGAGCTTTCTGAACGGCTAACATTTCCTTTAAATTGATATGCAGGAGCTTCTGATCCTTTGTCCAAAGGCCCTGCAAACAATTGCCCTGAAAATGGGCTGCCCAAGCATAATCCGAGGCATCCGTGGTTAGAATCTGAGAGGCAGGAGGCAGACAGAAGGGCTTCCCTTTGTTTAGAGCACATGCCCTGGACAACCAAAGAAATTCCTTTTGAAGGCAAGGAAGGATGGAGATCAGTATTGTCTAAACTGTGACAATGCTGAGACCATACACTTTTTAGGTACCACTGTATTTTCCTCATGTGTAGTCTTGCATATGGTACGAGAAGGATGCAGGAGGCCATGTAACCCAAAGCCTGCAGGAATTTCCTTGCAGATAGATGAGTTAGAGTTGCCAAGGTTCTGAAAGTTGAAGCCAGCTGTAACTGTTTTTCGGATGTCAGAAATGCCATCTGGGTTGTGGTGTTTAGAAGAGCACTCAGAAAAGTTATCTGTTGTGATGGTGTCAAATTTGACTTTTTTATGTTTACAGAGAATCCCAGGAACTTGAGGAGGTTCTGTACAAATTCTAGATGCTGGAGTAAGACATCCTTGCTGTCTGCCTGAATTAGACAATCATCCCGATAAGGGTAAATTTGAATTCCCTTGAGTCTGCAGTAAGCTACTACTGGAGCCAGGCATTTGGTGAAGACCCTGGGCGCAGTAGATAATCCAAAGGGCAGCGCAGAGAATTGAAAGTGCCTCGATCCGGCTTTGAACCTGAGGTATTTTCTGCGATCCTGCCTGATGGGAATGTGTAAATATGCCTCCTTTAAATCCAAAGTTACCATCCATGCATTTTTGGACAGCATTGGGAGTAGCTGCTGTAGAGTAAGCATCTTGAATTTTGGAATCTCTAGAAAGGTGTTCAAGACCGACAGATCCAGAATGGGTCTCCATGAGTTTTGCTTCCTTGGGACTAGAAAAAGCCTTGAATAAAAACCTTTTCCCATCTCTGAAAGAGGAACCAGTTCTATGGCATTCATAGCCAAAAGAGCTTCCACCTGGTTTAAGGCCTCTGTCCATTGATGCTTTGGAAGGTCTGGCCATCCGCTTGGCCTTGGCAAGGTATGAAAATGGAATTTGTAACCTCTTAAAACCACATCCAAAACCCATTTGTCTTGGGTTATTTGAGTCCAATTTTGATAAAAAAGAGAGAGTTTTCCTCAGAGAGGGGCTTCCAGGCAAGATGTTCCTGTAGCCCAACAGAGGGAGTCATTGAGTTTGTTTCCTTTGAGATTGTGACCTGTCCTCTCCTCCCCTAGGGGTGGAAGCAGTCCACTGTCTTGGTCTATAAGCAGCTTGCGTTTGAGGCCTCCCCCTGGAATGTCTACATCTACCCCTCTGAGGCCTGTCAGAAGCGGGAAAGGACCAATTTTTAGAAGGCCAATTCCTGCTAAATCTAGGAGGCTGTACTTGTAAGAAATTTTTAACTGTTTGCATGGATTTCGCCTTATCCTCCATCTTTTTAATCACCTCTTCAGCTTTAGATCCAAACAAAACATTATGCTGAACAGGAGCATCCAATAATTTAGCCTTTACTTGTTCAGGTAAATTTTGTTCCTTTAGCCATGCATGCATTCTGATGACTGTGCCAGAGGCCGCAGCCCTACAAGAAGCCTCCAAGGCATCAAATCCACAGTGTAAACCATGCTTCCCAACTTGTTCAGTGGCATGCAATAAGTCATGTAATTCCTTATCATCTGCACAGGCAGAAATGGAAGTAAGCTTTTGTTAAGACAGACAATAGAAATTGCTGGTATTTAAACATATGAAATTGACAGTTTAAAGCCCTAATGGACAAAGTAGCAGAAGTGTACACCTTTTTGCCCCATCTTTCTAAGGATCGAGAATCCTTTTCAGTAGGAATGGGATTTTTGGCAGAAGCGGCCTCAACTCCCTTGGGACCCTGAGAAATGGTTTCAGGGTCAGCAGAAGGGTTCTTGTATAAAAACTGATGGGAATCAGGAACCCTGTAATATCTATCAGGCTTAACAGGAGCAGGAGGAAAAGAGTCAGGGGTTAAGTTAGCCTCCGAAAAGGCATCATCCACAATACCCAAAACAGGAGGAATAGCCAGGGGTCTATGTTGGGGAAGAAGAAGAAATTGCCTCAGTCTTTTCTTGGATTCCGAAAACTCCTGTCCTTCCCAGTGGAAATGTTCCCTCATTTCATGCAAAGTTTCCCCAAATGAGAAATCCTCAGGGGGAGAAGCAGAAGGAATGGATTCTTCAGCATCAGAATCCTCATAAGGAGGGAAATAATATTCCTGATCAGAAGAAGAAACTGAGGAAACAGAAGCCTGATCAGAGGAATCATAAGAAATATCCTGCCTAGGCCTTTTGTCTGGAGGGGGATGAGAACCCCTAATCATAGTAATTAAATCCTCCGCCATCTTGAGTAACTGTTTCTGTGACTTGGGAGCCGGTTCAGAAGAGGCCTGTGTTGAAGTCTTTGATTTTGAAGGAGTCTTTGCCTTTGTCTTTGGCTTTGCCTTTATTAGTAGCTGAGTAGGCCTGAAAACCCCTTCGGAAGCCGGTACCTGCACAGCAGCTCCGGACCCATCCGAAGGAGCATTGTCCGAAGGTCCTGCCACAGAAATATTTAAAGGCCTGGTTGGCTCCTCACGAGAGTCCGTTTCGGCCGTCTGTTCTGAAATGGCCGACGACAGGGGCTGCAAAAGCGCCTCACTGACGAAGGCCGAACCTGAAGCTGGCTCCGCTTGTGCGCTATCATCAGATTTGGACCTCGGAGGCCTGTCTTTATCCTTGCGACGTTTGTGAACTCCGGTAGCCGGGACTGTATCCGACGACATTTTGTAGTTAAAGCGCCTACCGAAGTAATGAAAAGCAAAATCGTACCTTCGCTTAATTGTACGTTGATTGAATCTAGCACAAACCCGACAACTAGCTACGTCATGGTCAGGGCCCAAGCAAGGAATACAGTAAGAATGAAAATCCTTATGAGGTATTTGCTTCCCACATGAAATACAATTAACTTTTTCTGACATCGGAGTGGAGCAAGAAAAAAGTTTCCCCAACAGGGTACTTAGCTTTGAGTGGAGAAGAAAGTCTTCGGACCGAAGTATATCAGTAAAATTAGTCAGGAGTCAGCCGACTGGCACTTGCGAACTGCTATCACCGCACGGCAAGAAAGACTGGAGAAGATGGCGTCGGCTGTCAGCTTTGTACTCCTGGTGCTCTTACGTCAGGGAGCATGGTTGAACAGCCGACGCCGGACCCAGACTTTGGGATTCTGGCCGACCGAGGGCTGCCTGCCGGCAGGGGAGAACCCTACAGTCATGACTGCAACAGTGAAACAAGATGAACATCTTTATTGGGTCATCCCCAGTCTCCAGTGGTTCCCCCTTCACCCACCGATCTCAGTTATGGAGTCGGTGCAGATAAAGATTAATCCCTGGTTTTCAATGTATCCCCCGGCCCATTCAATCCCCATACTACCGCTGATGCCATTATGGCACTTTAAAGAGTAATCCATGGTGTCTAGTGATTCATCCACTATGTTAATGTTGGGTGGCTGAACACAGCCTTCTGGTTATGCTCAATACTGTGACATGATGGGATGGCCATGCATATGTCTTCCTTTAGCTGGTTCTGGGGTGACCACAAATAGCTAATTAGTATACGCCTCCCCCCAAGAATGCTTCATTAGCACGAGGCATGGCCATAGGGCCAGGCCTTTGTGATGTTGTAAGTATATGTTAGAGGACCGTGCAGTGCCATACAAGGATGGTTGCCAAACTGGGGAAAAATATTGTGAAGTGTATACCTTCATGTGCACAATACAGTGCCTTAAATTAATTCAGCCCTATTTCTTTGGAACTAAAAATAATCTGGAGAAATAACCAAATCTTTTCTGGTTGGGTCTTGTCTTCTGGATGACTCTTCTGTCAAGATACAAGACCTCTTTTCCTGCTGCAATGGGGCCATCTGGCACTGAGAAATGGTGGAGTAGAGAAAGGGAATTACGTAGCTTCTGAACATTACTTCACAACTTCTCTTGTTATGAGTGATGGTCAAACTGCATATGTAACTGGAGGAAGAGATGACCTCTAACTGCCTCTGGAGTTGTAGTCAGGCAAGGCTTTAGGGATTACACTGCAGTCTTTATGAAGGATAGACGCAGTACTCTTAGTGCAGATGGTTGTTCTTGCCTTTGAAACAGCATTCATTCTAAAAGTTTCCACTTCAATGTTGGTTCCACTCCCAGATCTTGATTCTTTTGCTATATCAAGTCCCTGCCTCTCCATATTTTCCAACTTCTTAAACCTTTGGTCTAAACAGTGTGGAGTCAAAGGGAATGTTAAGGAAGAATACCATACAATTTCCTTCAAAATTTTAAACGAACAACCAGGTGTGTCAAAAAAGAGCTAATACAGCACAGCTATTTCCCCTAGCACCACCCACTAAGTTAAGTTTAAATTCCATTCTGAACTGCCATTTGAAACTTCAACTTGGTTTTCAGGACTCCTTCAGTTACATCCAACAGCAAATTTGGACACCTCATCTGTCAATTCCCAAATGAAGTGTAAAATGTGTGATTCAATGAGATCGTGCAAGATTTGTACACATACTTCTTAAACCTGTTCATCACTCTTGACTCACAAGGGATTTGGACAGCTGGACTGCATATAATAGGAGCCTTCTGGGTACTAGCAGCATTAGAGACTACACTTGGGAAGTCTCCAAAACGCAAATCCAACCCTTGGAAGGCCCATGTGGTCCTAACTACAAGAAGCACAATACTGTTTGCTGGAGAACTCACCCAATGGGATAGGAGAGTAATCTGAATGGCTTCTTACAGGGTCTTCATGGGACAACTGTACAAGACATGAGGTCTATGGGCCATCCTGCACTCTGACTCAATTTCAAGTGGAGTTCTCCAAACTGGGATCATCTGGAGGGGGAGGGACTCATCAACATTCCTATTGTCATTACTTAATTTATTCTCCACTACAGGTTTCTTACCATACCTCTCAACTGTCCAGATTTTCGCAGAATGTTCAGGTTTTTGGCCAATTTTTTGGGCTGTTCCTCATAAAATATGCGGTTTTCTAGCAAATCAGTGGGATAATCTGAGGACTGGAGTCACTAAATAATGACATACATTTGAGTTTCAGACTTCAAATCCTTCAGAAAACATATGTTAGCACAAATCGTGTTACTCTAGCAACATTTTAAGTTTGTTTAAAATCTGTCCCTATTTTTGGGCCTTTGTCCAGATTTCTTGCACTAAGAAGTTGAGAGGTATGTTTCTTACTCCCACTTAACCCAGGAGGGAACCGATCAGAAGTCAAAAAAGCAACAAAATGTGATCCCAGTAGACATGGCTGACCACACAAAAACACTTCAGATCCTCTGTCCTGTTGTCAACTCAGATAGGTAAGCCAGACAGACACACAGAAAAATGCCTCTGGTTGAGGCAGCAGCAAACATTCATACAGAAATAATAGGCAGTGACTGCAGCACTGATTGCATCACTGATGTCAAAATCCAAGTAAAAGCGCACACACACTGGGCAGAAAGCACCATCTTTGGCTGTCCAAAACTGAAGCCGAAGTAGAAATGAAAAATCAGTAGTGAACTCAAACCCAACTGTTTGACAATGGCGCTCATGAATCCACTGATTTAATCCTAGATAAAGAGCTCAGAGACAGAGGAACTGAATACTAACCCGGCACTGATAAGAGTTGTGTGGTTAACCTACCATACATTAAATGTTCAAACAGATCACTGTTGCAGCAGCACTGCAGATGGGTTGTATCCTGACAGAGATACAATAAGTCTGGCTAGTCTATAAAGCTTCAGGGTCCTTCCTCATACGCCATACATCCACCCTTAGCATGACAAGATATTATTACTAGAGGGATACATGGAGACAACAAACACTTTGCCCAATGCAGGGAGGCAGAAACCTAAAGCTCAGAGTAAAGTCTTGTCAGAAAATAAAAAGGGAGGATACCCTAACGCCAGCGGGGGAAGATATTAAAAAAAAAGGGGGATTAAGAATGCTAGTACTACATGTGTGAACTATTCAAACATCTACTTTTATGCTAAATTAAAGGAAAGTTGTGTAAAACCTCACCATAACCACAGATGTCCTTATCTTCCAAGTTGCAGTATTCTACATGTGGGTTTAGCCTTCTTCCTTTCCAGTTCGTCTGGCCAGAATTCCAAAGATTTTCTGTCCTTCTAGGTGCGTCAGACGTCTTACGTGGAAGCAGGAATGAGGGCCATAAAAATGACGTCTGCACGCACCAGCCCTCAGAACAGAGAGAGCCTGGTCCAGCTTGCACTGCTTGGTGAAAGTGTGCACAGAGGAGCAAGTAGCTGCTTCAAGGATGGTGTTGGTGTCTAGCTCCTTAAAGAAGGCTCCAGAAGAGGCCATTGCTCTGGTGGAGTGGGCTTTGATATTGCCCTGCAAGGTTTTCCCATGGTATAGGTAACAGAAGGAAATGGCCATGGAGATCCAGGCTGAAATGGTCTGTTTGGTCACTGCTTTCCCCAGGGCTCTGGGGTGGAAGGAAACAAACAGTTGGTCTCCCAATGGACTTGGTTTTATGTAGATAAAACCTGAGCTGTCTGTGGACATCCAGGGAATGAAGTTTTCTCTGACCACCCCCTTGCAGATTGGGGAAAAAGGTGGACAGGTGTATGGCCTGGTTCAAAGACAGGTCATTCACTACCTTGGGCGTGAAGGACAGGTTAGCCTTGAGAGTAACCCTGTCCAGGTGGAGGACTAGAAAAGGTGGTGCAGCCATTAGAGCTTGTAGCTCTGAGACCCTCCTGGCTGAGGTCAGGTACACCAATAAAACAATTTCAGGTGCAGAATTTTAGGGAGGCTTTGTCTGCTGGCTCAAAATGGGGCTGCTGTGAGTTTTTCTAATACATAATTAAGGTCCCAGGGAGGAGGGGACAGTTTCCTGGGAGGTCTCAGGTGAAGTACCCATTTGATGAAGAGTTTCTGGATGCAAGGGGTGGATCCAGAGGGAGACGGGCAGAAATTGCAGGCAGTGTACATCTAAAGATGAGTAGGCCAGTCCTGTCTGCAATAGTTCACACAGGGTAAAACAGGATAAGAGGGATGTCGCTTTCCAGCGGGTCCAACTGTCTCTTGTGACACCAAATAGAAAACCTTTTCCACTTTGAGAGAGGATTTTCTTGTGTTAGGTTTCCTGGCCTCCTGCAGGACATTGAGCACATCCTTGTACAGGTGTCTGAAGGGTATCAGAATCCTATCAACCACTGGGTGAGGTGCAGGGACTGCCACTGTGGGTGTATCGGTGTTGCCTTGTGCTGTGTGAGCAGGTACACTGGGGGGGGGGGGTAACTTGTGGTGACTGCCCTTGGATAAATAAAGAGAAGGGGGAATCAGTGCTGACTTGGCCAGTACGGAGTCACCAGCAAGATTTTTCATGACTCCTGCTGACTTTTCAGCAGCATCTTTTGAATCAAGGGGAAGGGGAGGAAGGCATACAGAAATTTCCCCTTCCAGGACATTGAGAAGGCATCTGTTGCCAGTACCTTGGGATCGGGTGTCCTGGTGCAGTATACCAGGAAGTTGCCTGTTTATGGAGGAGGCAAACAGGTCTATTTGAGGTGTACCCCACTTGTGGACTAGATCCAGGTAAACATTTCTGTGAAGCGCCCATTTGTGGTTGTTTGAGATGGTCCTGCTTAAATCATCTGCCTGGGAGTTGTGCAGGAAGGGTATGTAGGCTGCTTGTAGGGTAAATCCTTGTGAGGTGGCCAGTTCCCACACCCAAAGAGCTAGTCTGCATAGGAGGTAGGATTTGGTCCCTTCCTGCTTGTTGATACACCACAGGACTGTGTGGTGCTGTCCGTGAATATCTTGAGAGGGCCTTGCTCTAGGTAGGGTTGGAAGGCTTGTACAGAAAGGAGGAATGCCCTCATCTCTCTGACATTTATGTGCTCCAGTTTCTGAGAGTCGGTCCACAAACCCTGCACGTCTCTTTGTCCTAGTGTTGCTCCTCATCCCAGATCGGAAGTGTCTGTATGCATGGTCATGGTGGGTGCAAGTGTTTGGAGAGGGAGGCCTAGGTTCTTGGTCACCTGAGTAATCTACAACTGAATTTCCTGTTTCAAGCAGGGGAGAAGGGGGACCCTGAATTCCATGGGATGGGAGTGCTGATTCCATACTGACCGAAGATACCATTGCAGTTTCCTCATGTGCAGTCTTGCTAAGGGTAGCATGGGTATGGTGGCTGCCATGTAACCCAGAAGTCTCAGGAACTGCCTGTCAGTTCTTATGCTTGAAGGGCGCAAAGTAGGTGTTGTGTCAGACACCACCTTCTCTGGTGGCAGGAAAGCCTTCATCAGGTCTGTCCGGTTTCTGCAACCCAGGAAAACAATGTCTTGTGTGGGCTCCAAGTGAGATTTTGGGAAATTTATTTGAAATCCTAGAGACTGCAAGAGGTACAGAAGGGCTGGAGTGTGAAGGAGGGTCTCGTGATTGTCTGCCTGAATTAGCAGGTCGTCTAGGTAAGGGAATATTTGGATACCCTTTGTCTTGCAGTCAGCAATGACTGGAGCCAGACATTTTGTGAATACCCAGAGGAACAGTGGAAAGCCCAAATGGCAAGGCACATAATTGAAAATCGGATGAGCCTGCCAAAAACTTCAGTTATTTCCTGAAACTGAGCTTTATTGGTATGTGCAGATAAGCATCCTTTATGTCCAGAGTTACCAAGAAACCTTGAGGTAGGAGAAGGGGGAAGAGGGTGGGGAGAGTGAGCATCCTGAAGGTAGGAACTTTTAGGAAAGAGTTGAGGCGTGAGAGATCTAGTACAGGTTCCCATGGCCCATCCTTTCTGGGGACCAGAAAGATTCTGGAGTAGAATCCCCTTCCTTTTGTTTCTATAGGCACTGGTTCTATAGCGCCTTACACCAGCAGAGTTTGCAGTACCGGTTATAGGAAAGGTAACTGACTGGTGGGTGGCTGTGGAGTGCCTAACCTTACCGGGGGGGATCCAGGACAAAGTAACTGTTTTGGATGATGGAAAGAACCCATTTGTCTGAGGTAATGTGGGACCATACAGGGAGACAATGAGAGACGGGCAGACAGGGGTAGGGATGTGGGAGGGATGGGAAGTGAGGTTGGCAGGTAGACAGATGCTACCTTCCCTATCTTGAAAGGGAGGCCTCTGGCTGGAGGGGGCTGTTTTCTAGGGGGTCTCCTAGACCTGGAAGGAGCCATAGGCCGAGAAGGTTTTCTAATGAATTGAGTCTTGGCAGGGTAGTTCCTACAGAACTTGGGGATGGGCAAGACAAGCAGGTGTTTGAGGTCCTGCAATTCTTTGCCTTTTTGTTGGAGGGACTTAGAGAGGTCAGCCACTTTGCCACCAAACAGTGCAGAGTGATCTAAAGGGGTGTCAATAAGCTTAGCCCTTAAGTCATCAGGGAGGGGCTGAAGGCGTAACCAAGAGCATCTCCTTAAAGCAGAAGCTGATGCAGCTGACCTAGCTGAGGCTTCAGCTGCATCATAACTGCATCTTACAGAGTGTCTATTTACCCGAGATGTGAATGCTAGCAGGGAGGACAGAGAAGCTTTGTCTGTACAGTCTGGGATGTCAGCCAGTTCCTTAACGGCTTTGTCCAGCAGGGCTAAGGAGTACTTGGTCATGGGGTAGTTATCTGAATTTTTCTTAATCTGACGTCCACGAGTAGCAGGAGCACCTGGTGTACGACTGGCAGCTGAAAAGTTCTGAGGGCTGGTGTGTGCAGACGTCACTTTTATGGCCCACGTTCCTGCTGCCACATAAGACGTCCGACACACCTAGAGGGACTGAAAATCCTGGCTGGACAAACTGGAAAGGAAGAAGGGTAAACCCACATGTAGAATACTGCAACAGTAGAATAGAAGGACATCTACATAACTGCATTACATTTCACATTAGATCACTTGCAATATTCATTACATGAGTGATAGCTGCCAAAACTCAGGAAAAAAAGTGGACAGAGAATCACATTAGATCACTTGCAATATTCATTATACGTGGGATGGCTGCCAAAGCTCAGAAAAAAAAGTGGATGTAGAATGTCCAGAGTCCAGGATTCCCTGAAGAACAGCATGGTGAAGCCTACTATGCTTATGGCAGCAGAATCTAGCTTGTAATGTTTGGTAAAGTACGAACTGAGGAACAAATTACTGTTTCTACACACAAAGATCATCCCCTTCAAGTGAAGCCCACATGTGGAAAATGCTCTAGAAGAATGAGCCTTAACATTCTGAGGTAGCATTTTTGCCATGTCCAGAATACTAGAAACAAAATGAAATGTGAAAGCCATCTACAGTTTGCTTAGACACCGGCTGCCAGTTTGTCTTACCTTCATAAGACACAGCACACAACGTAAATAATCAGTATTAGTGTGCTGACAAGTCAGGAACTATAGAAACCAGTCAAATAGAAAAAAACAACCAGGGTCCTGAACCATGAGCAGCTTAAAAGTAGATTTAATTGAGTTCCAAAGCTGACAAACACTTCACACAGAGTTCTGTAAAATCCAAGACATGTAAAATAAAATCCAATAAGGCAGACAAAGGTATAAAATTCCATACCACGCTAGCACAATAGCAGTACACTTTCACCTTAGCAGGCTTCCTCATGCATGTAATACTAAATTAGGAAACTGGAATGCTTTGACTAGGTAAAAATCAGTCACATGATATAAAAAAGTCACATGATATAAAAAAAAGTCACATTCGCTAAGAATCTAAGCACTAAAGAATGTAATTCTGAAAGAATGGTTACATAAAAATGGATGCATAAAATGTACTGAGTTTACGGTAGCAAGGTATGGTGATAAAGTTATATTATAAACATTGAAAACATGAAAAATATCTAATTAGTGAAGTAAATGTATCTGGTTATGGAGATGCTTTAGATGGGGCTTAATAGTAACTATGTCATTTACTCCAGGAAGGATGTGTGATTTAAATCTGAGGGTCCATTGGTAACACTCCTAAAATAAAAAAAAAATAATATATCGAGATATTGGTCAATTTTACTGGGAATATTAGAGCTACGGACAACAGTCACTGAGCAACCATCTTTCAGATAGAAAAGGTCAACTAATCCAAAATATATGCTTTGTTACTTTGTTACTCGTTTTCAAAGTAATAGACACAGAACACTTACTTGTGTTAACTGCATCCACTGTAGTTCTATAAATACAGAAAAGACCACTTTACATCCAGTGACGCATGAATCCTTTACTATCTTAGTACACGTCAATTGCAATTCCAAAAATTTAATTTAGCAACTTGCACTAAATGTTCAGCTTACTACATACGAAAAACTAAAAGAAAGCTTAAGGAAAGAATAAGTCAATATCTGTCAAAGATCAAGAGGCAAATTTTAATTTATTCACTACATAAAGATATAAATGAAATGGATCAAACTCATTCCTTTAAATTTCTTATTTAAAAAATTATTTTATAACCCATAAGGGGAGGTGAATTACACTGTTAATTGAACATAAATAACTCCTATGATTAGATACACAAAACTCTAGTTTTGTCTAAATAAAATCTCAGCTCTCTGAAAACATTCAAGCAATGAAGAATCCTTTCTCCTTTGTTTTGAGGGTCATAATAAAAAAACAGGAAGCTGTACAGTAAGAGTAAATTCACAGACAACTTTAAACATATAGGAAAGGTTGGTTCTGAGATTCATCACATCACCAATCCTAACTCATATCAGGAAAACAGACCTAAACAAACTAGAGTCATGTTACAATAAAATTGCAAACTTCGCTAACAACTCCACTTTCAGAAGTCATCACTGTCTTATCTGAAGCAACTACAGTGGTTAGAACTCCCTCAGCTAATTAGCTATCACCAATTAGTCCTCATCTTCAAAATAAGGAACCCTCAGAAAACCCCAGCCCTAAACCAACTTCTAAACCAATATTCTGCAAATCGCCCTCTACGCTCATCCAACAAAACCCTGCTCTGCATAAAGTACAGTTGTGTACACTTACCATAAATGTAGATGTTAGAGTGTATTCACTGTTGCAGTCATCATATTTGGGTTATCTGCATGCAGGTAGCCCTCAGTCGGCCCGATTAGCAAAGTCTTGGGTCCTGCGCTGGTTGCGGTCTCATCTTCTATGATGTCAGGTAGTCAGGGGTATAAAGCATGCAGCCGACGCCATTACATCAGTTTTTCTTGCCCCAGATGTCAGGTGCCCCCATAATGGGAAGCAATTATATACAAGTTTACACCTCCAACAAAAAGCAAATACACCAGAAAGCTTTAAGCATAATAAACAAGAACAGAGGTATAGTCAATAGAAGTCAGGGGGCTGGAGGGTGGGTAACCAGGACTGCAACAGTGAATACACTCAAACATCTACATTTATGGTAAGTGTACACAACTGTACTATGTTCTTCGTGTTTCACTGTTGCAGTTATCACATTTGGGTACATTCCCAAAGCTAAGGATGGGAGGAGGCAATTAGATAGCATTAGGACCAGCTATAAGGCCCTGCAAGACTGCAGTGGCAAGCCAGCTCTGGATTTAGAAAAAACTGGCAAGTAGTAATGCTTGGTGAAGGTATGTACAGAACTCCAGGTAGCAGCTTCTAGGATGTCCCCGGTAGGGACACCTCTGAGAAAGGCTGTAGAGGTAGATGCAGCCCTGGTGGAATGTGGTCTTATCCCCTGTGGGATATGTTTTCCATGGTGCTTATAGCAGAAATTAAGGCAATGGCCTATCCACTTAGAAATGGTTTGCTTTGAAATGGCCTTCCCCTCTGCCCTTGCAGCAAATGCAACCAAGCAGTTGTTCAGATTTGCGAGTCTTAGTCCTGTCCAAGTAAAATCTAAGCTGTCTGTGCACGTCTAAGGAGTGCAGTATTCGTTCCCCTTTGTTCTGTGGATTAGAAAAGAAGGTTGGCAAACTAATGATCTGATTAAGGGCCACACTGGATACCACCTTGGGCATAAAAAAAGGATTGGTCCTGAGGGACACCCTGTCCACATGAAAGTTGATGAAGGGCTCCACTGCCATGAGGGCCTGTAATTCAGACACCCTTCTTGCTGAAGTGATGGCTAGAAGGAAGGCTGTTTTCCAATAAAGGAATTTCAACTCTACATTTGCAGCTGGCTCAAAGGGAAGTAGAGTGAGCTTTTCCAATACAAAGTTAAGGTCCCAGGCTGGAGTAGAGGCTCTCATGGGTGGTCTTAAGTTTTTGGTCCATCTGAGGAATTGCTTCAGCAGTGGATGAGAGAAGATGGGTGGCTCTGTATTGTAATGTGCTGAAATGGCAGAGGCATGAATTTTGATGGAAGAAAAGGAAAGGCCCTTGTGAAGCATCTCAGGTAAGTAATGAAGAATGTGCGGTAAATTGAGCACTGCTCCCCATCCCCTGAGTTTGGCTCCAGGAACAGAATCTTTTCCATTTTTCAGCATAGGATTTTCTAGTAATACGCCTCCTTGCCTCCAGAATGACATCCATCACTTGCTTACTGAGGAATGGTAACAGAGAGATCAGGTAATGAGCCAGGTTGCAAGGTTCAGGGTTCGAAGCTATGGATGCAAAATCTGGCCCTCCTGCTGGGACAGCAGGGCAGGGGTCTGAGGCAGGTGCCATGGTGCCAGCAGTGACACACTGAGCAAGATGGGGTACACCAATGTTGGCGTGGCCAGTCTGGTGCAATCAGTATTTGTCCTTGGTTTGTCCTGTTTGATCTTTAGTAGCACTTTGGAGAGGAGAGGCAGAGGGGGAAAGGCATAAACTGATAGGTTTTTCCAGGTGAAGGACAGGGCATCCAGTTTCCAAGCTTGTTTGTGGGGAGTCCTTGTGCAGAATTTGTCCAATTGGTAGTTCTGAGGGGAGGCAAACAGCTCTATCTCTGGGCTCCCCCCATTTGTTTCTCAACATGTTGAATATCTTTGGTTCCAGCTTCCACTCGTGTGGGTCCATGAGATTTCTGCTTAGGTTGTCTGCCACTGTATTTAGCTTGCCTGGCAGGAATTGAGCTTGTAGGTGCACTTGGTAGCTCAAGGCTGTGTAACACAGAGCCATGGCTAGTCTGCAGAGAGGGTATGAGTGGGTTCCCCCCTGCTTGCTTATGTACCACATAACAGTGGTGTTCTCAGTCTTTACCAACAATTATCCTGGAAGAATGTGGTCCTTGAAGGCTGTCAGTGCATTCTGTACAGCTAACATTTCTTTTTCATTGACATGCAGGTGCATTTGACTTTGGTTCCATTTGCCCTGAATGCACCGCCCTGCCAAGTGAGCCCCCCATGCATAGTCCGTCGTTAGGGTTTGGGCGGCAGGGGGTAGAGTGAATGGCAGTCCCTTGTTTTGGTGGCTGGCCTCTGCCCACCAAAGGAATTCTATCTTTAGACAAGGTATGATAGGAATCATTGATTCTAGGTCCCGAGAATGTTGACACCATAGGCTTTTTAGATACCACTGTAGTTCCCTCATATGCAGTCTTGCGTATGGAATTAGTAGAATGCAAGAGGCCATGAACCCCAGGGCTTGCAGTATTTTCCTTGCAGATAGCTGGGTCTTTGTGGCCAGAAGTTTGAAGTAGGCTGTCAAATGAACTTGTTTCTCTGGCATGAGATAGGCCATCGGAAAACTGAATTCAAGCTTGCTCCCAGGAATACAATTTGTTGGCAGGGCACAAGATGTGATTTATTTTCGTTTATGATGTACCCCAGAGAAGTTAGTAATTTCTTTATAAATGCCAGATGATTTAATAGTATGCCCTGGCTTGCTTATAGGTTCATAGGTTGGTACTAGGCTATCAGCCCTAGGGCCTATACAAGCCTAGCCATAACAATTCCCTGGCTATTTCTTTCCACACTATTTACTTCCCTGGACCCCTCTCTAGCAGGGCGACTGACGTGATCCCTGAGGTGAATTTCCTTTCTCCCATCCAATCGTCAAGGTTCCTTTTGAAGAGGACCAAAGAGGCACTCTGCTTGACATGTATGGGCAATCTATTCCAGAGTCTAGGGAGTCTCTGGGTCAGGAACCTATCCCTCCAG
Organism: Protopterus annectens; assembly: GCF_019279795.1. Classification (NCBI taxonomy): domain Eukaryota; kingdom Metazoa; phylum Chordata; order Ceratodontiformes; family Protopteridae; genus Protopterus; species Protopterus annectens. The sequence continues at coordinate 293,964,163 of NC_056730.1, read as the reverse complement.
CATGTTTTGTTTATTGTGATGACAAGGTTTAGATCCCTGGAGCGTGTGGCTCTGAGGGATTGGGATTTCTTTAAGTGTAGCATGTCCAACAGCTCTGGGTTTGACATGGCCTTGTATGTTAAGCAAAGATCGACTCTGAGTAGCCGATATGCAACAGAGTATAGCTGGAGTTTTTTAAGGCGGTCAGCGTAGGGCATCTGCTTTAGGCCTGTGATTCTTTTAGTGAGGTATTTCTGCGGCCTTTCCAGTTGTTGCAGATGTCTTGAGAGGTACATACCAAACTGGGCGTTGTATTCTATAATAGGTCTAATGAGGGAGGAGTACAGTGGGACAATGACCTCCTTTTTTCTGGATGAAAAGCCCTTAGTGATGAGGTGTGCCACATAGGATTTCCTGACTGTTGTGGCGATGTGGTTATCGAAGGTGAGACCACTGTCCACCTGTGTCCCTAAGTCTGCCTGAATTAGTCTAGGTATGGGTATATCTGAATACTTTGCCTGCAAAATGCAATGACTGGAGCTAGGCACTATGTGAATACCCTGGGCGCAGTAGATAAGCCAAAGGGCAGTGCAGAGAACTGACAGTGCATGTAGCCTGCTCTGAAGCATAGGTATCTTCTGCAAGATTGATTTGGGGGTAGGTCTGGCCAACCATTTGGGGTTGGTAAAAAGTGGAAGTGGAATCTTGGGTAATGAGTTCCCAATTTTTTGCATGCAGGGTGATATTTCCACCTAAAGGAATGGTCAGTTGAGCAGGGCTTGGAAGGTTTAAAGTTATGTCACTGAGACAGTTTACCATAGGGAGGAGTCTTACTATTCCCAGCTTTGGAAGTGGGAGCCCCCCACTGCTTAGGCCTGTGAGTACCTTGAGATTGAAGCCTGGGTGCTCTGCTGGTTCTGGGTTTGAACTGAGGAGGCAGGAAAGGACCAATTCTTAGAGGGCCAATGCCTACTAAATCCGGGAGGCTGTACTTGCAGGAAATCTTTAACAGTTTGCACAGATTTAGCTTTTTCCTCCATCTTTTTAAGTACTACTTCTGCTTTGTTGCCAGTCAGGCGGCCTTGGTTTAAGGGAGCATCCAGTAATTTAGCTTTAACATTATCTGGCAAAGATTGCTCCTTAAGCCAAGCATGCCTTCTAAGTACAGACCCAGTGACAGCAGCCCTGCAAGATGCCTCTAATGAATCATAACCACATTGCAAAGTATGTTTTTCAACTTGTTCAGCAGAATGCATTAAATCTTGTAATTCTTTATTTTCAGCAAAGTCAGGAATCAACATCATCTTCTGTTTAAGCAATCCAATAATATGCTGCTGATACTTTAACATATGAAACTGGCAGTTTAAGGCCCTAATGGCCAAAGTTGCAGAAGTGCATATCTCCTTACCCCATCTATCCAGGGCCCTGGAATCTCTATCACAGGGGGTAGGGTTTTTGGCATTAGTAGCCTTAATGCCCCTGGGTCCCTGTGAAGTGGTCTCAGGATCCGCAGTAGAATCTTTAAAGAGGTACTTGTGAGCGTCAGGTACCCTGTAATACCCATCGGGTTTTCTGGGAGCAGGAGGTAAAGTGTCAGGGGCCAGGCTAGATTCCGAGAAGGCATCATCTATAATGTCCAGTACAGGAGGAATAGCTAAAGACCTGTGTTGAGGTAGGAGTAAGAATTCCCTAAGCCTCTTTTTGGAGTCAAGAGCAATCCTGGCTTTCCCAGCGGAAATGCTCCCTAAGAATATGCAAGGTTTCACCAAAAGAGAAATCCTCTGGAGGGGAAGCAGAGGGAATGGAGTCCTCTGCATCAGTATCCTCATAGGTAGATAAGGTCAACTCCTAGTCATCAGAGAAAACAAAAATTTCAGAATCCTGACCAGAAGAATCAGAAGGAAAATCGGTCCTAGGTTTCTTAGAGGGAGAAGGGTGGCTTCCCCTGATTAGAGTAATAAGGTTTTCAGCCATTCTTATTTGTTTTTTAGGCATAGGGGCCTGGCCATGCGGTCTGGGCGTCAGTTTTCTAGGCATGGATCGAGTTTTAGGCCTTGAAGAAGAAGATGCCGTCGGTTTAACATGCAAGTCAGTAGGCCTGAACACACCCTCAGAAGCCGGTGCCTGCACAGCAGCTCCGGACTCATCCAAGGTAGACACATCCGCAGGTTCCACCGTCGAAGAAGCATCTCACGGTATACCGGACTCCGAATGGGTCTCAGTAGAGGCCTGCGAATCAGAAATAGTGGGCATCAGGGGCTGCGAAAATGCCTCACTGAATATCGGCGAACTGGCGACTAGCTTAGGAGAAGCGCTGTCGGCAGCTTTGGACCTATGCAGTCTGTCTCTGTCTTTATCTTTGCGTTTTTTCTGAATGTCGGTAATCGGGTGGCTTACCGAAGCCATTTCTGGATAATTGAACAGAGTACCAAAATATTTAGATGCGAAAATGAACAGACAACGAATAGTATGAGGTTTGAATAAGGCACAAAATTGACAGCGAGTTAAGTCGTGGTCTGGGTCTAAGCAAGAAATGCAGTACAAATGAAAATCTTTATGAGGTATTTGCTTTCCACAAGAAATACAATTGTTAACTTTTACTGACACTGGTTTAGAGCAAGAAAAAGGATCCCCAACGGGCTACTTAGCTTAGGTGGAAGACTTCGGATCTGAAACTAGAAAACGAAAATTTCAGGAGTCGGCCAACCGACACTTGCAAACTGCTTCGGCTTCGGACACCGCACGGCAAGAAAGACTGATGTAATGGTGTCAGCTGCATGCTTTATACCTCTGATGTCATGGAAGATGAGACAGCAACCAACGCAGGACCCCAAGACTTTGATAATCAGGCCGACTGAGGGTTACCTGCAAGCAGATAATCCAAATGTGATGACTGCAACAGTGAAACACGAAGAACATCCAAAGTCAATAACACTGCAGGAAAAAGTCTGTTCTCCCACACCACTGCTAGGGAATGGAATAACCTCCCCAAAGTATCTCCTCTGCACCATCCATCTCACTTTTCAAGACATCACTAAAGTCACACCTCTTGCAATCATGGCTCTGTCCCTGTATCACAAAATATTTTCTGCTCTCCTCCTAACTTACCACACCTCACCTCTTCACTGCTTACCTCAGCTATTCTGTACTACTCAAATACTCCCCATCAGAAACTACTATTCTACAAACTATTTCTCACTCTATGACATATCTCCCGAATAGCATTATTTTCCAGATTCAATTCTTTCATTTTTATGCTTTGTACTACCAATAGGGAATTCAAAGTTAGGCTATCTATATACCAAGCTTGCTCGAATCAAACTAAGGTAAAAAAAATCTCTTTGATTGTACATATGCCACTGTATAGAAATTTTCTGTCATTCGTGGATTATGTGTTGTCATATAAAGACATGAAGCTCTGATTGTATATATGCCTCTGTATAGAAATTTTTTTTGTCATTTGTTGCATTTGTACTGTTATGTTATGGCGCTTTTCTTCCCGGGCTTCCGCTGTAAATGGACCTTGTCCCAGTCGGACTTTTCCCGGTAAACAAATGTAAAATAAAGAAATAAAAAAAATAAAATCTTAGCCTTGTAAAAGATCAAAAAAGGCTAAAGAGACATAAGGACCTGCAATTCAGACACCCATCTAGCACAAGTTAAAGCTACTAGCAGTGCAGTGTTCCAGGTTAGAAACTTTAAAGAGCTGACTGCAGGCTCAAGGGGAAATAGAGATGGGCATTTTTCCCCTCAAACAAAATTCAAATCCTAAAGCAGAGACACTTTTGTTCAGAGTCTTGTGTGTAAAAGTACCTTTAGAAATTGGCTGACTTGATAAAAACAAGGAAGATGGGGATCGCATGGCAAGCATGCTGAAATCAGAGAGAGGTATACTTTTACTGAAGTGTAAAAAAAAAAAAAAAAAAAAAGCCATAAATGAGTACCAGACATGTTCCTGCTTCAGATGGGTCCTTTCCCTCATTTCAACAGTGAAGAGAAAACCTCTTCCTTTGATTTAATGAGACTTTCTGCTAGTGGGTTTTCTTGTTTCCTTCAATACCTGTTCCACAGTTTCAGAAAAAAAAGGTTCCTTAAAGGGATCGAAAGCTTATTATCCATACATACAGAGTGAAATTTTGAATACTGGTGAGCAAGTCCACTCTGCGAGGAAGGTTTTAACTGTCACTGGCCAGTTGCACGAGATGGGAGAAAGTACAGTTTTGTACCTACCATAAATGTAGATGTTCGAGTGTATATACTGCTGCAGTCATCACACTTGGGTTATCCTGCCATCAGGCGGTCCCGCAGTCGGCCGAATCCCAAAGTCTTGGTCCGGCGTCGGTTGTCGTCACTTCTTCCCTGACGTCAGAGCGACAGGGGGATAAAAGAGGCAGTCGACGCCATTTTCTTCAATTGTTTTTGCCCCAGATGTCAGGTGCCCCCAACTAGGAAGGCAATACAAATAACTATGCAAAAATACCTTAGTAGATAAACAATAGTACTAGCTGTTAGCAAATACACCATATAGACATGCATCCAATAGATTGATGTACATGGAGTTATAACTAACACCCTGGTATGTAGAGGGGATGGTGGGAGGGTAACCTGGACTGCAGCAGTATATACACTCGAACATCTACATTTATGGTAGGTACAAAACTGTACTACGTTCATCGTGTTATACTGCTGCAGTCATCACACTTGGGTTGAATCCCAAAGCTATGGATGGGTGGCTGGTACTAAACTGGGTTAGGTGAAGCTAGGATGCCCTGCAGAACTGCAGTGGCAAAACCAGCTCTGGTTTTTGAGTATAATGGAAGGTGGTAGTGCTAGGTAAAGGTGTGCACTGAACTCCAAGTAGCTGCCTCCAGAATGTCCTTGGTTGGAACCCCCTGCGAAAGGCTGCTGAGGTTGCTGTAGCCCTGGTAGAATGGGACCTAATATTAACAGGCACTGCTTTCCCATGGTGCGAGTAGCAAAAACGGATACAATGTGCTATCCATTTGGAGATGGTCTGTTTTGAAATAGCCTTTCCTTGTGAATCTGCAGCATAGGATGCAAAGAGTTGGTCAGTTTTTCTGAGGGTCTTTGTCTTATCCAAATAGTAACATAGCTGTCTGTGAATGTCCAAAGAGTGAAGGAGTCTTTTTCCTTTATTCTGGGGGTTTGGATAAAAGGTGGGTAAATGAATGGTCTGATTCAAAGCCACACTGGATACTACCTTTGGTATAAAGGTAGGGTTAGTTCGTAAAGAGACTCTGTCCTGATGGAAAATGATGAAAGGTTCCACTGCCATAAGTGCCTGTAGTTCTGAGACCCTGCGTGCTGAGGTGATATAGCCAGCAACAGAGTTGTTTTCCATGACAAGTATTGTAGTTCTGCTGAGAAGGCTGGTTCGAAAGGAGGCAGTGTTATTTTTTCTAAAACGAAGTTGAGGTCCCAAGCTGGTGTTGGGGGTTTTCTGGGGGGTCTTATATTCTTAGCCCCTCTGAGAAACTGCCTTAGTAAAGGGTGTGAGAATATGGGAGGATCCGTATTATATTGAGCTGAAATGGCTGAAGCATGGATCTTAATGGATGAGAAAGAAAGGCCTTTGTGTAGCATCTCAGTTAAGTATTGCAGTATTTGAGGAATGTTTGGTATCCAAGGATTTTGGCCTTTAGCCTGGTTCCTTGCACAAAATCTTTTCCATTTGTCTGAGTAAGTTTTTCTGGTGCTGGGCCTCCTGGCCTCCAAAATGACATTCAGGACGTCCTTTGAGAGAAGTGTTGATTGATAATTCAAGGTATTCTCCATGCAGCTAAATTTAAAGTCCTGAGCTGACTGTGAAGGATCTGAGAGTTTTGCTGAGTCAACAGAAGTGGGAATTGAGGTAAGATCCATGGAGGGCTGCGAGTCAAGGTCCTTAGTAATGGGTACCAGTGCTGACGTGGCCAGTCCGGAGCAATGAGGATCACTTGTGGTCTCTCTGATCTGACTTTCAGTAATACCTTGGGGTCAAGAGAGGTAGTGGTGGGAAGGCATAGACTGTCAATGCTGTCCAATTGAATGATAGGGCGTCCACTTTCCAGGCTAGGGAATGTTAAGTCCTTGTGCAAAATTTCTGTAGTTGGCAATTGTTGGGGGAGGCAAATAGATCCATGTCTGGGCGGCCCCCACCTTTGAGTTATCATTGAAAATACCTGTGGGTGTAGTCTCCACTCATGAGGATCTGCCAAATTTCTGCTTAATTCGTCTGCCAATATGTTTTCCTTTCCTGGCAGGAATTGTGCTTGCAGTTGTATTTGGTAAGTCAATGCTGTGTTCCACAAGGTCATTGCCTGTCTGCATAAAGGGTAGGAGTGTGTTCCTCCCTGTTTGTTTATGTACCACATAACTGTGGTGTTGTCTGTCCTTATTAGTAGTTGTCTTGGATGCAAGAGGTCCTTGAAGGCTGTCAGTGCATTTTGCACAGCTAGCATCTCCTTTTGGTTGATGTGTAGATGCATTTGTTTTGCGGACCATTTGCCCTGCATGCACTGTCCTGCCATGTGTGCTCCCCAGGCGTAGTCTGAAGAATCTGTTGTCATAGTTTGGTTTGCTGGAGGTAAGACAAAAGGAAGACCCTTGTTTATTTGACATGCTTGAGCCCACCATAGGAACTCTTTTTGAAGGCAGGGAATGAGAGGTATACTTGTTTCGAGGCTGTGCCTGTGTTGAGTCCATACACTTTTCAGGTACCATTGTAATTTCCTCATATGCAGCTGTGCATGTGGAATTAGTTGAATGCAGGATGCCATAAACTCCAATGCCTGCAGGATTTTCCTTGCAGTGAGCTGGGTAAAAGTTGCCATTTTTTTGAAGTATTGAGTCAGTTGTATTTGTTTGTCTGGCGTGAGATAAGCCATCTGGGCCATTGTATTTAAGCTGGCACCCAGGAATATTATGTCTTGTGAGGGTATTAGCTTTGACTTCTTTTTGTTTACTGTGTACCCTAGGCAACTTAGCAGCTTTGTTACAAATGCCAGATGCTGTAACAGAATGGCCTTGCTGTCCGCTTGGATCAGGCAGTCGTCCAGATATGGATAAATTTGTACTCCTCGTTGTCTGCAGTATGCAATTACTGATGCCAGGCATTTCGTAAATACTCTGGGTGCAGTAGATAAGCCAAAGGGCAATGCAGAGAATTGATAATGTGTTGTACCTGCCAAAAATCTGAGGTATCTTCTGCAATCTTGTCTGATAGGGACATGCAGGTATGCCTCTGAGGTCCAACGTTACCAGCCAAGACTCCTTGCCCAGCATGGGAAGAAGCTGTTGTAGTGTGAGCATTTTGAATTTGGGTACCTCCAGGTATGTGTTTAGAATTGAGAGGTCTAAAATGGGTCTCCAGGCTTTGTCCTTTCTTGGTACTAGAAATAGTCTTGAGTAAAAACCTTGACCTTGCTCCTTTGTAGGTACCTTTTGAATTGCTTTCATATCCATGAGAGCTGAAATTTGCGTTTGTGCCTCTGCCCATTGGTTTGGAGGCAGATTTGGCATGCCTCTCATCCGTGGTAAAGTGTGAAAATGAAATCTGTAGCCTCGGGTAATAATATCCAGAACCCATTTGTCCTTTGTTATGATGCGCCAATTTTGTGGAAATAAAGCCAGTTTTCCTCCCAAAGGTGCTGCCAGGGCAATTTTGCTTGGCAGGCGAAGAGGGAAGTCATTGTGTTTGTTTCCTGAAGGGTTGAGATCTTTCGTCTCCACCTCTTTGAGTTGTTGTATGCCATTGTCTAGGCCTGAAAGAACCTTGTGGCTGGCCTCTGCCCCTTGGGCGTCTGTACCTACCCCTTTGGGGTCTGTCTGATGCAGAAAAGGACCAGTTTTTTGATGGCCAGGTTGTACCTGTAAAAAATCTTTAACTGTCTGCATAGATTTTGCCTTTTCTTCCATTTTCTTTAAAACTTCCTCTGCTTTGACACCAAATAACACATCTTTCTGCAATGGAGCATCCAATAACTTTGCTTGGACATGTTCTGCTGCATGCAGCAAGTCCTGCATCTCTTTGAAATCAGGATGATCTGTCTGAGGGATCATTTTCTGCTTTAACCGTGTAATCAAGTACTGCTGGTATTTTAGCATGTGGAATTGGCAGTTTAAGGCCCTCATGGCCAAAGTGGCAGACGTATACACTTTCTTCCCCCATCTTTCTAATGCTCTGGAATCTCTTTCAGAAGGTAGTGGATTCTTAGCAGTAGAGGCCTTAACCCCTTTGGGACCCTGGGAAATGGTTTTGGGGTCTGCAACAGGGCTTTTACATAGAAACTTATAAGAATCAGGAACTCGGTAGTATCTGTCTGGTTTAGCTGGTGCAGGAGGTAAGGAATCTGGGTTTAGACTAGATTCGGTGTAAACATCATCCAAAATGTCTAAAACTGGAAGAATTGCAAGGGGTCTATGCTGTGGGAGAAGAAGAAACTCACGGAGTCTTTTCTTAGAGTCAGAGTAATCTTGGCCTTCCCAGTGGAAGTGTTCCCTCGTGGTGTGTAAAGTTTCCCCAAAAGAGTAGTCTTCAGGGGAGGGGGGAGACAGAGGGAATGGACTCTTCAGCATCTAAGTCTTCATAAGGAGGGAAGGAATAATCCTGGTCCTCAGAGTTAGCTGAGGAAATGGATGCTTGGTCAGAGGAAGGATAATCTTCCTCCAGTCTAGGCCTTTTGTCAGGAGGGGGTTGTGAACCCCTGATAAGGGTAATTAAATCCTCAGCCATCTTAAGTATCTGTTTTTTAGGCATAGGGGCCTGTGGGGGAGTCTGTGGACCCGGTTTCCTAACTTTTAAGGGGGCTTTAAGTTTAGCATAAGACTTAATAGAGATAGTTGTCGGTTTGAAGACACCTTCAGAAACCGAAGGCCTGTCCAAAATCTCCGGATCACCGTCAGGGTTGGCGTTCGAGGGGTGAGATGGAACCGGTTCCTGAAGCCCAGCTGATTCGGTCTGGGAGGCCGTCAGAATTTCTAATTCAGCAGTAGTCAGGGGCTGCGTAGGCGCCTCACTGAAAACCGGCGGCAGGCCTTGCTGAGGCCTCGGTATCTGGTCTTGGCCTTGGTTGCCTGTCCTTATCCTTGCGTTTTTTAATCATTGCTGATGTCGGTTGCTCCGATGACATGCTATAGTTAAATTTTCTGCCAAAATAATGTCGGGCGAAATCTGCCCGACGCTTGATTGTATGTTTGTTGAACCTAGCACAAAACCGACAACCAAAGACGTCGTGGTCTGGGCCTAGGCAAGGAATACAATAAGAATGAAAATCCTTATGAGGTATTTGCTTCCCACAAGAAATGCAATTATTAACTTTGTCTGACATCGGTCTGAGGCAAGAAAAGTTTCCCCAACGGGGTACTTAGCTTTAGAGAAAACTTCAGGCTGAAATTCGATTCGAAAATCTCAGGAGCTAGCCGACCGGCACTTGCAAACTGCTTCTGCTTCGGGCACCGCGCGGCAGGAAAGACTGAAGAAAATGGCGTTGGCTGCCTCTTTTATCCCCCTGTCGCACTGACATCAGGGAAGAAGCGACGTCAACCGACGCCGGACCAAGACTTTGGGATTCGGCCGACTGAGGGACCGCCTGACGGCAGGATAACCCAAGTGTGATGACTGCAGCAGTATAACACGATGAACATCCAGTGTTGTACGGGTCAAAAGGGCGTCACTTGTTCAACTATGGTAAGTTATTGCCATCTTTTGAATGATTTTGGAAATAAGAGGAAAGGCATATGAGGAAACATTCCTGTCCAGGGAATGAAGAATACATCCACCTTCAGGCACCTTTGCAGTGTCCTAGAACAGAAGAATTTCAGCTGTGTTTAGAGTGAAGTCAAACAGACCCATTTTGTGGAGTTCCCCACTGGTGCACTACCTGTAGGAAGACTTCACATTGCAACATGTGCTTGAGAGTGTGGCCTATCCTGACCTGTTCAAAGAGTCTGCTACAGTGTTCTGTTCCAATAGGATGCAAATTGCCAAAATAAATAAATGGTGCTAAAAACAATGACCCAAGCAGTCACAGACAGTCTGCAAGTGAGGTAAGATCCTGTTCCACCACATGTATTTAAATACTCCAGCAGTGTTGTTGGCTGTTACCAATAACAGAGTTCCTAGAAACCACGGCTGATCCAGAGCTTTATGCTTTTATCAGAACCAGGTTTCTTCAGGTTGAGGTGTTTGTGCTGGTGTTGTGGTTCTCCCAGATTCCTTGTACAGAACACCATGCAAAGTTTAAAGCATCTGTTACCACAATGTTGAAGGGCTGGCAAGACAGAAGGGGAACTCAGACTTTCAAAGAACTTGACTGGTTCACTGAAGTTCTTTCTTCACAAACCTGAGAACTGGAAAGGAAAATGAAGGGAAGTGGTGGGCCCAAAATGGTTTGAAAAACCATTAGATTTTTCTCATGTTAAGTATGACAAGTGACACTACAAGAATACGAAAGGCTATGAACCTTCAGAACTCTTAGAAATTCTCTTGCACTGGAGACTGCCTGAAGAGAAAGAATGAGGAAATGCTAACAAGTTTGCATTTTCCTTGCAGGAGTAAAGACTACCATCAGTCAAGTGTCCAGAGGGCATGCCAAGTATATTAATCTGTGAGTAGGTTCAAAGGATGGCCTTTGAGAATAAAAGTGAATCCTACAGCCAAGAAAATATTCATGCTATTGCAAGTGAATCCTACAGCCATGAAAAGATTTGTAGTATTATGAGTGTTTTGATTAGTTGATGCTAATAACAATCATCCATGTTAGGGAAAATGTGTATGTCTTAAAGCCAGCAATAAGCTACCACAGGAGCAAGCCACTGGATGAAGACTTCAGGAGGTAGAAAGACAAAGGGCACAGAGGTAAACTGATAATGCAATGCCATCATACAACCTTAAAAAACATCTATATTTTTTAATAATGAGAATATGTAAAATAAGCATCCTTTAGATCCAACCTGACTGGAAAAGTTTGACGGGAAAGAGGAGGGGAAGTCTGAAGTGTTAGTTACTTTAAATGTTGAAATGAGAAGAAATGTGTTTAAGTTGGACAAATCTAAAATAGGCTTCCACATTCCTTCTTTCCTGGGAACCAGAAAAAGTTTGGACTACAAGCCTGGTCCTTAATGCTTGGAAGAAACTGGGTCTATGACTCAATGACAGCAATTCTGCAATAATTTGGAGTTATACAAGATACAGCTGGTCTTCTGAAGGTAGAGGAATCCCTGATAGTATGAGGGAATGACCACTGTAGTCTGTATCCATGCTCTACAAGGCTTAGTTCGTAAGAGACTGTACCAGCAATTTTCTAAGGAAGACCAGGGTGAGAAGGAGAAAGGTGGCAAAAAACGACAGATTCAGTGCCAACGTTACCCCCCCCAACGGACCAATCTCAATACCGGAAGAATGCCAGGCACCCAGCATGACTGCAGCACAAGTTAAAGCTGCATTGTTCAAGGACAAGACTACAGCTTCCATGGGACCCGACAATATCCCTGGCTGTGTTCTACATGAATTACAAAGTGAACTGGCACAGCATCTGTGTGCCCTGTTCACTCACAGCCTCACCTCAGGCTTTGTCCCTTCCGAATGGTGTACTGCTACAGACATCCCTCTCCATAAAGGAGGAGCGACTACAGACCCTGGAAATTATCGCCCCATTAGCCTATGAATCTGATATGCAAGTCTATGGAGCACATCATCATGGACCTAATTAAAAGGATACAGGGCATCTCCAAACTCGAGATCCCACACAATTTGGTTTTGTGAAAGGTAGATCATGCCTGGTTGACTTCTTTGAGTCAGTCATCAGAGCTGTGGGATGAAGGTAAGGCAGTTCATACAGCCTACCTCGATCTGGTCAAGGCCTTTGATACCATTCCTCACTCAGGAATTATTGTTAAACACACCAAACTAGGCATCAACCCCTATATCCTTAGGTGGGTTGCAAATTGGCTCTCGGAACTCACAGTGTGAAAGTAGCATACTCCAAGTCAGACTGCCGACTAGTCATGAGTGAAGTCCCACAGGAATCGGTCCTGGGTCTTCTCCTGTTTGGCATCCACTTCTCAGAAGTCCAGGCCAACATGTAGGGATTCTGGCTGACCAGGTTCGCAGATGAGTGCAAGCCGGGCCCCATTATTAACTCCCCAAGTGATGCAGATATCCTACAGAAAGGCCCCACTAAGACCAATGACTGGTGTCAAAACCATGGCCTTAAGCTTAATGCCAAAACATACATTGCCAACCTCTTTGGGAAAAACTCAGTTCCCACTAATTACCACATCAATGGGAGCCCACTGAACGAGTTATAAGAGCTCTGGGGACACAGGTTGACAGCAACCTCTCCTTCAACCATCACACGGCCACTGTGGTCACAAAGTCCTTCTGTGGCACATCTCATTACTAAGGGTTTTGCACCCAAGAAGAAAGAGATAATCACTTCTCTCTACTCTACCCTCATCAGACCAATCATAGAGTATAATACCCCATTTGACATGTACCTCACTAGATACCTGAAACAGCTGAAAAGGCCACAAATGTACCTCATGAAGAGGATTCTAGGCCTTAAACACATGTCCTACACGGACAGACTCAAAAACCTCCAGCTATTCTCCGTCTCATATTGTCTACTAAGAGGCAATCTCTGCTTGACTTACAAAGCCATGTCTGACCCAGCTCTGTTAGAAATGCTACATCAAAAGAAATCCCAATCCCTCCACAACACATGCTCCAGAGACCTCAATTTTATTACCACAATCAACAGAACATGCTGGAGGGACAGGTTCATAACCCAGAGACTGCCCATGCTCTGGAATAGACTTCCCATACATGTCAAGCAGAGCATCTCACTGGCCCTCTTCAAGAGGGATCTTGATGAGTGGATGGGAAATAGAAATGTCCACTTCGGGGATCACTCCAGTGGCTCTACTTGAGACACTGGGAACTGACATCAGGCGGCACAATGTCAGGCCACGTCTATGGGCTAGGCTTGTAAAGGCTCCAGGTCCAATAGCCTAGTACACACCTATGAACCTAAAAACAGTCAAAAGTTGTTTTAACTTAAGAGGACCTTTAGGGACCCATCAGCTTTCTTTTTGACATCACCTTGCCATTTCTTGCTGAACTGTTATTTAGGAGATTTTTGTTGACCTGACTTGAAAGATTTATGAAAAAGAATGGTCTTGGAATGAAAGTATAATTTCTCTAAAATTTAGGAATCTGAGATTAGAATAGCAGCTCGACCCCCCCCCCCCCCAATGCATAAGTTTACCACTTGCCAAGTTTTTTGAGAACTTCAGCAGAGGAATTACTGAACAAACAGCCCTAATCCAGATGGAAACTTAGCAACTGGGCCTTGACATCCTCTGGAAATGTTTGAAATCTAATCCAACCATGTCTTATCATTATTCCAGTAGCAGCAGACCTGGAAACCGCATCCACTGCATCACCGGCATATAAAGTGCATGCTTAGTCATCTGAAATGCAGAATTAAGCATTTCCATAAAGATTTGTTAAAGATTGCGCCACATTAGACAAAATGAACAAAAAAGATACTTAAAACATACAATTTGGCACTGTACAGCTCTGAAAGCCTAAGTGGAAAATGTAAACTTTTTTTTTTTTTTTTTGCCAGATCTGTCAAATGCTTTATTATCCTTATCATTAGACATTGGATTATGTGAAAAAAGGTTCTGTACCTTTCTCTGTATCAAAAGAAATAATCACAAGGTCAAAAGTGGATTGGGGGGGGGGTTATAAAGGCATAAATGTGCGAGTCAGGACTTTTGGGAGCTAGAAGTTGTGAGTCTGATGGCATAGACGAAACTGAGAATGCATCCTCCAAAGCTCACAAAAGTGGATGGACAACCACAGGTTTAGGGGTGTCAATAATGAGTATTTTATAGTATCTTTTCTGAAAGCCAGATACTTTTTTTACCCTCAAGCTGCTAAAAAAAATTGTTACTGGGTCATCAAAGGATATTTACTTATTAAGGAAATCAGATGATAAAGTAACCTCTGCCTCACGTTCACAACCTGAGGCAGAAGGAATCTGTGAAGCATAACCTATGCCCCTCATTAACCAGGTCAGATAAATCCTCTTCTTCAGAAGAGAAAGGAATGCTCCTCCTCTTATCAGGCATGCAAAAGGAAAAAGCCCACCTCATAAGTAAGGGTATTTCATCCAGGAAAAAGGAGGTCATAACATCCCTGTACTCCTCTCTTATCAGACCCATTATAGAGTACAATGCCCCCTTCGGCATGTTCCTTGCCAAGCACATGCAGCAGCTGGAGAGACCAAAGAGGTTCCTGACCAGGAAAATACAGGGTCACAAACACATATCCTATACAGGTAGGCTAAAAGCCCTGTCCCTCTACTCAGTCTCATACAGACTACACAGATGTGACCTGTGTCTGGCATACAAGACACATCTCAAACCCAGCCTTGAAGGAGCTGCTGCATATATCTGTAAGCCAGACTCCACTCGCGCAACCTGCAAGCAAGGCTCAACCTAGTCTGTGACATTAATGTAACTTATTGGCAGGGTAGATTTGTGTCCCAAACACTCCCCCATCTGTGGAATAGACTCCATCTCAAGCAGAGTACCTCTCTAGACTTCCAAGAGAAACCTGGACAACTGGATGGGAAACAGAAAATACACCCATGGGATCCCACCTGTGTCCCTGTTGGACAGGGAAACAGGTACTGACTTTGTGGGAACATAGGTAAAATTCTTGGCTAAGCTTATAAGGGCCTCCGGGCCAATAGCCTAGTATCATCCTATGAACCTATAAGAAGCAGGTAAAGAATGAAAAGACTGTGGCTTTTAACATTCATTAGGCAAAATCATACTAATCCTCCTTACCCCCCCCCACCCCCGTTCTGAAAAGGGGTAGGGAGAATACTTGCTTTGGCTTCTGAGTATGCATTTTTTTGGAGTTTCCAGATGTATACTCTTAGATACTTAAGCCATAGGTATGACCTCCATGAGCAGACCATAGTCTCCTCTCACCAGAATGTGATGGATACCTCTTTCACCCTTATAACACACTGCCTTTCCTTCCCATCTGACTCTACCAGATGGTCTGTTAGGACTTGCAAGGGTCCTCAGTCATATCAACTTTCAAAGGAGACATAACTGTGGGCACCAGACAAGCAGATTATTGATCCAAAGGCTGCAAATATGCCTCTAAGGAGTCATCAGGCACAGACCATGTGAGAGATACAGATTTACTATTACTTACTTGCCACTCTCATCAACTTTTTTTCTTTTGGTTATCTGATAGGAAGGTCTGCCACAAGGGAACACAATGATATGGTCACTCGCACCAAGTCCCACAAATGTCTGTTCTCAAGAAAAATATGAATGCAGTTATTTCTACTCCTAATGGTCTTTGTCATAAAACACGGACAACTAGATTACAACCTGTCATGGTGTTCAGTCCCCAAATACCACACTCAGCTAAAATGGGAATCTTTATATGGAATCTGGCACCCATACCTGCACTTGCCCAGAGAGACAAAAGCAAGTATTAAAAAAGATTATTTTAAGGAAAAGGAAGTGTCCCCAATGGGGTATTTATCTACCTGAACACAATGAGTTATATAGTACTGCACAGCTGCATCAGGCACAAATATGACAACATTCTGCATAAGGAAAGTTCCAAGTTTTGACAAGACCGTACCTCACTCTTATGCTAATATGTCCCCTCATGCTAAGGGTGGGTGTACAATGCACAAGAGAGAAGACTGAAATTTTGTAGACTGGCCAGATGAATGACATCCTTGGCAGGATACATCCCATAAGTAATAGATACGGCAAAAGTGATTTACTGAAGAACATCAACAACACCTCCAAACAATGTTAGAGCAGAGAACAACCCACCCACCACCTCCACCCTAGTCAAAGAAATTTCAAGCATTGTCATTATCTCAAATAGCAGTGTTGAAACCATTGATTCAAAGGCATCATTGACACTGAAGACAATGACCCCAATGGGTTTTTGTCCCAAGGGACACCCACCTCATCAAAAAGGAGCACAGGTAAAAGGTCAACTTGTGAGAGTAGCATGGATGACCAAATTGGATACTCCCCTTTAGGGAGGAATGTTTAAAATTAACAGGTATGTTTACCAAATAGGGTTACCCTTTGGACCTCCTGAATGAAGTATGGAGATCAACATGAGAGAAATGGGTTATTTTGTACTTATTTTACATACGCCAGTACACGATAATAGCATTCTACCAGTGAATTCACAATGTAGAGAGGGTTATGTACACCCAGATATTATGAATAGCTTCATTACTTCTTATAGTCTTGACAGTGGCAAGCTTTGATGGCTAATAAACAAAAATTGGTGCATTACGTGTGAAGATATACAAACTAAACAGAAGGTGGGGGATAATCCAATTGTGGTGTATAAGAAAGGGGTAAACTTGAAAAGCATGTTTGAGAATCAGAATGGACATGAAAGAATTCCCAACCCCATTATGAAGAAATGTGGCCACTGCAAGTACTGCAAATACATAAAAGCTTGGGCTTCATATATCATTAAGTAAAAAAATATATATAAACTGAAAGGGAGATTTGATTGCGAGACAGCTGGGATAGTTTATGTAGCCCTGGGTCAAGCGTGTACTCATTTTTATGTCGAAAAACAGAGAGAAAATTACGGAAATGCATTTATGAGCATGAATACGACATCAGAAAAAGCAAAACAATTAATGCGTTGTTTAAACATATTTACATGGTTTCAGGGCACGAGTTTAAAATTGTTATAGCTGAAAAAAAGATAGACAAAACATTAGCGGTGGGCCAAGGCTCTTGCACCTGGAAAGGAGGGAATTGCATCGGCAACTACTTTTGAATGCCAGGACTCAATGAATATTCATCAATTAAGCAGTATTTTGAGGTTGAAAGCATTGATGAGATAAAATCAAACATGCCTGCATCTATACATATATTTTAAACTTACGTTTAAACTTATTTTAAGTCATTTTAATAACATATTTATTATTTTTATTAACAAAAAACTGTTATTTTGCTATTCAAATGCATAGATTTGGTTCAGTCTAATGCACTTGTCTGAGTATTCTTAAGCTTCTGGTCTATCACTTCAAAATTTTCACTTCCTATGTGCATCATGATTGTAGGTTTTATTTAAACTAGCATTTTAGTACCACTGTTTATCTAAAGAATTCTTTATCTGTTATAAGGATGAAAGCGCTTATTTTAAAAAGTCTATTGTTTTTTGAATAAAGTGAACCAGTTTTGCTTTATGGGGGACGTAGGTCTTTTTGTTTTTAATTAGTTTCAGTTTGTGTATTTCTTGCATTTATATTTACAGAACAGCCAAAAACATAAACTGTTAACACTTCTTTACACCTCCATTTTTTTTACAAATACACAAAACATTACTTAACCTCGAAAAATGCTACTATAAGATAGCAAAATTTGCTGCAAACTTGCCAAACAAAACACATCATTGCTTACCTCTTCAGGACCTAAATGGGTCAGAATTTAGCCACACTCCCAACTTCACCAAGTTATTTTAAGACATTACAGAAGTTAGCAATCCTGAAAGGAAAATTGGATCAATGCACCAAAATCAACTACTTACCATTGAACTTTGAAAGCATTACAGACTGTATTTACTCAGTCTATGTACCCAACATATGGAACTCATCTAAAAACTTAAGACAGAATACTAAAATGTTTGCTTATGCTAAAAAAGCATTTCGCACATAATTGGAAAGAATAGTTGTGTAAAATCTTACCATAACCATAGACGTCCCTCTTTTCCAAGTTGCAGTATTCTAACATGAGGGGGATCCTTCGTGCAAGGTGACGCAAATGCCCGGCTCACGTACAAAAGATTAGCCTGGCTGCTGTATGGGTGCATGGATCGTCACATGTAGGGACCATAAACCGTGGGCCATAAATGTGACGTCTGCAAGCACAGACCTCAGAACTGAATGCACCAGTAGGACAATAGTCTAAGGGTAGCTAATAAGGATGCCATCGAGGTGGGGGTAAAAAAAAAAAAAAAACAAGGCAGAAAACCAGAGGTCCTAGATGGGGGTAGGAGGGAGGGATAGGAATACCGCAACATGGAACAGAAGGACATCTATGGTTATGGTATGATTTTACACAACTTTTCTATGCCCTTCTATTCTCATGTTGCAGTATTCTAACATGAGGTAGAGTACCAAAGCACATGTGTTATGGAAGATGAAAGAAGATGCACGCTCTAAGAATCAAAGGATGATGGCTTTAGCAAATCCTGCCACAGCCTTAGAGATGCAGTCCAGTTTATAATGTTTAGTGAAAATGTGGACTGAAGTCCATGTGGCTGCCTCTAAAATGGCTGTATCTAGTCCTTTAAAGGATGCCCCTGAGGAGGCCAAGGCTCTGGTGTATCACAGTGTAAGGTAACTGTTTGCCATGGAAGGAATATCAGAATGATACTGTGCTGGAAATCCAAGAAGAGGTAGCTTGTTTGGATACAGCTTTTCCCAGAGCGCTGGGGTGAAAGGATACAACCAACTGGTTGGACTTTCTGATGTCCTTAGCCTTGTCCAGATAGAATTTAGGTTGTCTGTGAACATCAACGGAATGGAGTACTCTCTCACTGTCATTCTGTGGGGAAGGAAAGAAAGTGGGTAAGTGGATAGATTGGTTAAGGGATAATTCATTGACCACTTTAGGCATGAAGGAGTGGTTTGTTCAAAGAGAGGCCACAAGTGATTGTAGCTCTGAGACCCTTCTGGCCGAAGTTAAGGCTACAAGAAGCACGGTTTTCCACGTGCACATCTTTAAGGTGGCTAAAGCTGCTGGTTCAAATGGAGCAGTAGTGAGTTTTTCCAGAATAAAATTCAAATCCCCAGGATGAGGGATGGGTTTCCTTGGTGTCTGATGTGAAGGACCCCTTTAAGGAAGAGTTTTACCTCTAATCTGGATAGTAATGGCAGACTGAGAGGTAAGCAAGCAGACATAGCTAACAAATGGACATTCACTGAGTATGACAGTTCAGATTTAAGGAGCTCACACAAATAAGACAAAACTAGAGGGACATCCGCCTGAAAGGGGTTGAGTTGTATGTGAAGACACCAACTGGAGTTTTCTGGCATCCAGCAGGACAGATAGCACATCCTCTGAGTAAAGGTGTCTAAATGGGATAAAAACAACCCACAGGGTTAGCCAGAGTTTGCAGGTGTGGGTGGATGAGGGATCCCCTCTGTTGTGTGAGGAGGTCCACCTTGTGAGGTAACTTGCGATGATTGCCCTTGGCTAGTGAAGAGAGTAGGGGGAAAGACTAGCTGTGTAAAATATTACCAAAACCATAGATGTCTTAATATTCCATGTTGCAGTAGTCTCACATGTGGGATCCTCTGCGTCAAGCTTCCTGAACGTCCAGCTCATCTACCAAAGCTTAAGCGGGGTTGTTGTCAGATGCGTGGGACATCACATGCAGGGCCATAAACTGTGGGCCATGAATGTGATGTCCGCATGCAGAGACCTCAGAACTGACTGCCCAGTCAGACAATAGTCTAAGGATAAAGGAAGGATACCATCCAGACAGGGGAAAAGGTCCTCTAGGGGGGCAAGAGGCAGGGAAGGAATACTGTAACATGAGAACAGAAGGACATATGTGGTTCTGGTAAGATTTTACACAACTAATCTATGTCCTTCTATTCTCATGTTGCAGTACTCTCGCATGTGGGAAGAGTACCACAGCTTATGCAGTGAAAAGGGTGGAGAAAGAGATAGCAGCCTCCAGGAATCCATGGAGGATGCCTTTTGCAAATCCTGCCCTAGTTCTGGAGAGGTTATCCAATTTATAGTCCTTAGTGAATGGAGACAGTGTGGCTGACTCTAGGATAGTAAGTGTATCCAGGCCTTTGAGAAAGGCCCCTGAAGAGGCCACTGCTCTGGTGGAGTGGGCTTTAACTGCGTGGGGTAACACTACCATGGAAAGAGTAGCAGAACAGTATGGTTTTCCAGATCCAGGAGCATACTGTGTTTGGATACCGCTTTCCCCAGGGCCCTGGAGTGAAATGATGCAAAGAGCTGGATGGACTTTCTAATGTCCTTAGTCTTATCCAGATAACACCTCAGCTGCCTGTGAGCATCTAGAGAATGGAACACTTTCACACGGTCATTCTTTGGCAAAGAGAAAAAGGTGGGTAAATAGATAGATTGGTTAAGGAACAGTTCATTGACCACTCTGGGCATGAAGGGGTTAGTACGAAGAGAAACCCTGTCCCTGTGAAAAATAGTGTAGGGTAGAGTAACCATGAGTGCTTGTAGCTCAAAGACTCTTCTAGCTTAAGTAAGGGCTACTAACAAGACAGCCTTCCAGGTACACATCTTTAAAGTGGCAGACGCAGCAGTTTCAAAACGGGGCAGTGGTTACGTTTCTCGAGAACAAAGTTCAGGTCCCAAGGAGGAGGGAGAGGCTTCCTTGGTGGTCTGATATGGAGAACCCCTTTAAGGAAAAGTTTCCCCTCCAATCTTGATAATAGGGGAGGATCAATAGGTAAAAGCAGGCTGAAATGGCTGACAAATGGACTTTCACTGAAGATTATGAATGACATACAGGCTAGAACTACAGGTACATCTGCTTGGAAAAGGTCAGGTTGCCTTTGAAGACACCACCTGGAGAACCTTTTCCATTTTGATTAATAGGATATCCTGGCAGTAGGTTTCCTGGCCTCCTGTAGGACAGATAACACATCCTCTGAGTAAAAGTGTCTGAAAGGGATCAGAAGTTTATCACCCACTGGGTAAGGCTGAAGGTTTGCAGATGAGGGTGGACGAGGGATCCCTTCTGTTTGTGAGAAGGTCTGCCTTGTGAGGCAACTTGTGGTGATTGCCCTTGGCAAGAGATAGAAGGGAGAACCAATGCTGCCTTGGCCAACAGGGAGACACCAGCAAGATTTTTAGTTTTCCCTGCTGAACTTTCAGCAGGACCTTTTGAATGAGAGGGGGGAGGGAGCATAGAGGTAAAGCCCCTTCCATGAGATTGAAAAGGCATCCACTTGCCACATTAGTGCCGAGGGGGGCCTGGAGTAGAACAGCCATAGTTGTCTGTTCTGAGGCGAAGCAAACAGATCTGTGGGGTGCCCCATTGGTGGACAATGTCTAAGAAAACATCTCTGTGTAACATCCATTCGTGATTTTGAGACAATGTTCTGCTGAGGGCATCTGCCTGATGGTTGTCATGTCATGGGATGTAGACTGCCTGCAAAGTTACACTGTACTAAGTGGACAACTCCATTGCTTGTACTGACAGCTTGCAAAGTAAAGGATCTCAACCCTCCCCCCTGCTTGTTAATGTACCACATCACTGTGGTGTTGTCTGTGAAGACTTGCAGGGGGACAAGGTTGTATGAGCAGCAGGAAGGTCTTTAGAGCTAGAAGAGCAGTAATTTCCCTCACAATGATACGTTTTTTTTTTTTCTGGAGGGAGGGTACCCACTGAGTCTGTACTTTGAGACTGTTCATAGTGGCCACCCATTCCAGATCAGAGGCATCTGTGTACATAAATTGGATTGCCTTGGTTGCCTGTAGAGAGACCTGGATTCTGGCTGATTTGTTGGATCCAGCACCCCAACTCTTTTTCTGGCAGGGCAGGAAGGGCACTTGAAAATCCAGAGGGTGATTGTGTTGGGAAAAGAAATTTTTCAGGTACCACTGAAACTTACTCATGTGCAATCTGGCAGGAGGCAGCATAGGAAGAGTAACTGCCATTAGCTGATGGAGTAATCGAGTGTCCCTGGGCCCTATATTGGTAGTCGGCAGAACATCAGATGGCAAAATGGCATCAGGAGAGGGCCTGGAAACCTTGCCCTTCTTCCTCGGTTGTTCGGACTGGAAGCCCAACTCGGGATCCATCCGGAGAGTAAGGCGTTTTAATAGTTGATCCTCTAAATACAAATTTAGTGCAGCCAGCCGGCTGCGTAGGGTTTTTGGCATGAAAGACTTGACGAATGGAGCAGACCTTATGGTTGTGCTCCTTACCTAAGCAAAACAAACACCGATTGTGAAGTCTTTGTGCAGTATCTGATGCCCACAATTACATTTGCTCTTTTTCTCAGACATCAGCTAAAAAGGAAACCTACAGCAACCAAGCTCAAGTATATGTAAGAGAAAAAAAAATCCTCAATGAGGTGCTTCTCTTTTGAAGTCTTCAGTCATAGGAGCGAAACTGTTGAAGCTAACTCATTTGCGGCTGAAAAGTTCTGAGGTCTGTGTGTGCAGACATCACATTTATGGTCCCTGGGTTTATGGCCCTGCATGTGACATCCCACGCACCTACAGCAGCCAGGCTCAAGCTTTTGTACAAGAGCCGACATCAAATCACCTGAGGCGGGAAATCCAACAGTATGAATACTGCAAAATAGGAACAGAAGGACATCTGCCATTAAGCCCAGGAGGCAGAAAAATTCCATGGCTGAGATGAGGGTGACCAGAATTAGGTATTGGAAGAAGCTGGTCAGAGAAGTGACCTTTTCTTGTGGGAGGAAGGCCTTCACCAAATCTGTCATTCTGCAACCCAAGAAGCTCTAATCTTGGGATGGAGTGAAGGAGGACTTCGGAAGGTTCAGAGTAAACCCCAGACTTTGTAGGAGAGACATGGTGAATTGCAGGTGTGCTTGAAGAGCATGTGACTCTTCTGCTTGGATGAGGAGGTCGTCCAGGTAAGGGTAAATCTGTATGCCTTTTGTTCTGCAGAAGGCAAATGCTGGGGCTAGACACTTTGTCTTTGCAAGGCAGTAAATGGATAGTACAAGGATGGCACAGCAAAATGCAGAAATCTCCTGAAGTCTGGGTGGATGGGGATATGGAGGTATGCCTCCTTCAGGTCCAAAGTGGCCATAAAGGTGCCGGGTGTCAAAAGTGGAAGAGTTTCTACGAATAGCATGCAGGAAAAGGTTTAACAAGGACAGGTCCAGTATAGGCCTCTAGGGGCCCTCATTTTTTTGGGACCAGGAAGGGCCTGGAGTAAAACCCTTGACCCTCTTGTCCTGTTGGAACCCTCTCTATGGCGCCCTGTGATAGTAAATCCTGAATGATCTGCGGTATCAGGAGGATTTGTTTTTTTTGGAGGGAGGGGTTTAACCACTTTATGGTCGGATCTTACAAGGGAGGATGTTACTGCAGGAATGATGCAGCGGTTACTCATGCTGGTTAATACCACGTCGAAGATATTATCATCTCTTGTGGAGGTATCGACTAGCTGATCCAAAGCATTTGCATTGACAAAATCGAGGAATCTCTGGTCATTTGTGTTCTGGCAAGAGTAGTTATTGTGGTCTATGTTTCGGTAGTTAAAGTCACCCAGGATCAGGGTAAATGGTTGAATCTTGATAGATTCAAAGAGGTCTAGATAGGCAGTTTGGGCATCTTGTGTCAGATTTGGGGGCCAGTAGCTAGTTAAGTCTTGTATAGGGATCTTGTCAATAGTTAACTGCACCTGGAGTGTCTCCTGTGCATCATATTGTTTGACCAGCCTGAAGATGTGTATGTCTAATATATACTGAAATTCTACCTCCTTTGGCTTTACTACCCACAGTTTAAGGTCTGAATGTATGATAGGATAAGTAAAGTACAGTTTTGTACCTACCATAAATGTAGATGTTCGAGTGCTAATACAGCTGCAGTCATAACAGATGGGGTTCTCCTGCTGTCAGGCGGGTCCTCGGTCGGCCGAATTCCCAATTCTAGGTCCGGCGTCAGTCGTCGTCGCTTCTTCCCTGACGTCAGTGCGACAGGGGTATAAAAGAACCAGCCAACGCCATTTTCTTCAGTTTTTCTTGCCCCAGATGTCAGGTGCCCCCAGAAGGAAGGCAATACATAAACTTATGTAATAATGCAATGCAATATAATCAAAGACCACTAGTTGCAAGCAAATACACCATAAAAGAACACCCCTAGAGGGGAAGGAGGGAGGGAAACCTGGACTGCAGCTGTATTAGCACTCGAACATCTACATTTATGGTAGGTACAAAACTGTACTATGTTCATCGTGCATACAGCTGCAGTCATAAGAGATGGGTAGAATCCCAAAGCTAAGAAAGGGGTGGTAGGCACTAGGTGGAGCTAGGAGGAGCCAAAATGCCCTGCAAGACTGCAGTGGCAAAGCCTGCTCTAGATTTGGAGTATAATGGTAGGTTGTAGTGCTTGGAGAAGGTATGCACAGAACTCCAAGTGGCTGCTTCTAAAATATCCTTGGTAGGAACTCCTCTGAGGAAGGCTGCAGAGGTGGCTGTGGCCCTGATAGAATGAGTTCTAATGCCTGTAGGTACAGTTTTGCCATGAAAGGAATAGCAAAAGCGTATGCAGTGGGCTATCCATTTTGAGATTGTCTGTTTGGATATTGACTTTCCTTGAGCTCCTACCGCATAGGCCACAAAAAGCTGTTCTGATTTTCTGAAAGGTTTTGTTCTGTCCAGATAATAACGCAGTTGTCTGTGGATGTCCAAGGAATGCAGTAATCTCTCCCCTTTGTTTTGAGGATTAGGATAAAAAGTAGGTAAATGTACGGCCTGATTTAAAGCTACCCTGGATACCACTTTAGGCATAAAGGACGGGTTGGTACGTAATGAAACTCTGTCCTGATGGAAGATGATAAAAGGCTGGACAGCCATAAGAGCCTGTAGTTCTGAAACTCTACGAGCTGAAGTGATAGCCAGAAGGAAAGCTGTTTTCCAGGACAAATATTGTAAATCTGATGAGGCAGCTGGCTCAAAAGGAGGCAAAGTCAGTTTTTCCAGAATGAAATTAAGATCCCAAGCAGGTATTGGTTGTTTTCTTGGAGGTCTTAAATTCTTAGCCCCTCTGAGGAACTGTCTCAAGAGGGTGAGAGAATAAAGGTGGATCAGTGTTGTATTCTGCAGAAATGGCTGAGGCATGGATTTTGATGGAGGAGAACGAAAGTCCACTGCTTAGCAGTTCAGCCAAATATTGTAGTATTTGAGGTAAATTCAGTTTTCCAGGGCACTGGCCCTTTTTCTCATTCCAAACACAAAAACGTTTCCATTTTGCAGAGTAAGCTTTTCTAGTTGATGGCCTTCTGGCCTCCAAAATGACATCCTGCACCTCCTTGGAGAGCAGGGCCTGCTGCGATGCTAAGGAATCTTCCATGCGGCCAGATTGAGTGTTTTCAGCTGAGAGTGAAGAGTTTTGAAGCTGTGCTGAGTCAGAAGAAGAGGCATTAGAGGCAGGGTCCATGGTGGGGAATGCGTCAGGCTCCTCAGGAGTGGGTACCAGTGTTGCCTTGGCCAGTCCGGAGCAATGAGGATCATCTTTGGTCTGTCTGCTCTGGTCTTCAATAGGACTTTGGGCAGCAGAGGAAGAGGTGGGAAGGCATAAACTGTCATTGATGTCCAACTGAAAGAGAGCGTCCACTCTCCAGGCCTTTGGATGGAAGAGCCTTGAGCAGAATTTTGTCAATTGATGATTTTTGTGAGAGGCAAAGAGATTTATGTCTGGCCTTCCCCATTCTTGGATTATTTCTGTAAAAACTTTTGGATGCAACTTCCATTCGTGTGGATCTGTCATATTCCTGCTTAGGTTGTCTGCCAGCGTGTTTTCCTTGCCTGGCAAGTACTGTGCTTGTAGTTCCATTTGTAAGTCCATGGCCATGTTCCAAAGTGACATGGCCAGTCTGCATAGGGGATAAGAATGTGTTCCTCCCTGCTTGTTTATGTACCACATAACTGTGGTGTTGTCTGTTCTTATCAATAGCTGACCTGGTTGTAGAAGGTCCTTGAAAGCTATAATAGCATTTATCACTGCTAGCATTTCTTTTTGATTGATGTGAAGGTGCTTTTCTTTTTGGGTCCATTTGCCCTGAATGCACCGGTCTGTCATGTGCGCCCCCCAGGTGTAGTCCGAGGCGTCTGTTGTGATGACTTGATTTGCTTGAGGCTTGCTGAATGGAAGACCTGTGTTTGTTTGGCATGCTTGAGCCCACCACAGAAATTCCTTTTGCAGACATGGAATTAATGGTATTATTGTTTCCAAACTGTGGCTGTGTTGAGACCATATGTTTTTTAGGTACCATTGTAGTTTTCTCATATGCAGCTTTGCACATGGCATTAGTAAGATGCAAGATGCCATGAATCCCAGAGCCTGCAGGATTTTCCTTGCAGTCAGCCTGGTGCAATTTGCTAGTGTTCTGAAATATTGAATTAGTTGCCCCTGCTTCTCTGGCGTGAGGTAGGCCATCTGGGTGTTTGTGTCCAAATTGGCACCCAGGAAAATTATCTTCCGAAAGGGTATTAGTCTTGATTTCTCTTTGTTTACTGTGTATCCTAGAGAGTTTAATAATATTATTACATAAGCCAGATGTTTCAGAAGAATGTGCTTGCTGTCCGCTTGGATCAGGCAGTCGTCCAAATAAGGGTATATTTGTATCCCTTGAAGTCTGCAGTAGGCAATTACTGATGCCAGGCATTTCGTGAATACTCTGGGCAGTAGATAAACCAAAGGGCAATGCAGAGAATTGATAATGGGTTGAACCTGCAAGAAATCTGAGGTATCTTCTGCAATTTTGTCTGATTGGGACATGCAGGTATGCCTCTTTGAGGTCCAATGTTACCAGCCAAGACTCCTTGCCCAGCATGGGAAGAAGTTGCTGTAGAGTGAGCATCTTGAATTTTCAAATGCAGTAGGAATGTGTTTAGGATGGAAAGATCCAAAATCGGTCTCCAATCTTTTCCCTTCCTTGGCACCAGAAATAGCCTGGAAAAAAAACCTTGACCTTGTTCGTGTGTAGGTACCTCTTGAATAGCTTTCATGTTTATAAGACCTGAAATTTGCTTTTGTGCCTCTGCCCTTTGATTGTGTGGCAGGTTTGGCATGCCTTTCATTTTTGGAAGGGTATGAAACTGGAATTTGTAGCCTCTGTTTATAATGTCTAGGATCCATTTGTCCTTTGTGACAATATGCCAATTTTTTGAGAATAGTGCCAGCTTTCCTCCTAAGGGGGCTGCCATTTGAGACCTGGTTGGCATGCAAAGGGGAAAGTCATTGGTTTTGCTTTCTGAAAGATTGCGAGTTGTCCTCACCACCTCTTTGTGTAGGAGCTTGCCATTGTCTGCCTCTGCACCAGCCTTGTGTTTGACCACTGCCCTTCGCGCGCCTGTATCTGCCTCTCTGAGGTCTGTCTGTGGCAGGAAAGGACCAGTTTTGGAAGGCCCATTTCTACTAAAAGCGTGGGGTTGGACCTGCAGAAATTCTTTCACAGTTTGCATTGATTTAGCCTTTTCCTCCATTTTCCGTAATACTTCCTCAGCATTTGCCCCAAATAGTACATCCTTTTGAAGAGGGGCGTCTAGTAATTTAGCTTTGACATGATCAGGCAAGGCTTGTTCCTTGAGCCAGGCATGCCTACGTATGACTGAGCCTGTAACAGCAGCTCTACATGAGGCCTCTAGAGCATCAAAACCACATTGTAAGGTATGTTTACCACTTGTTCTGCACTATGCATCAAATCCTGCAACTCCTTCATGTCTGGTTGTTCAGGTTGTGACATTTTACTTTTCGATTGAGATAACAGAAACTGTTGGTATTTTAGCATATGAAACTGACAGTTTAAGGCCCTCATGGACAAGGTAGCCGAGGTATATACCTTTTTTCCCCACCTTTCTAAGGATCTGGAATCTCTCTCGGAAGGCAATGGGTTTTTGGTAATGGAGGCCTTAACTCCCTTGGGCCCCTGTGAGATGGTTTCTAGGTCAGCAGCATTGCTTTTGTATAGAAATTGGTGTGAGTCAGGAACCCTGTAGTACCCGTCAGGCTTAACTGGAGCTGGAGGAAGAGAATCCGGGTTAAGGCAGGCCTCCGAGTAAACATCATCTAGGATGTCCAAGACAGGAGGTATAGCCAGAGGCCTGTGCTGGGGTAACAAAAGAAATTCCCTGAGCCTTTTCTTGGAATCTGAATAATCCTGGCCTTCCCAGTGGAAGTGTTCCCTTAAGGTATGCAGAGTTTCACCAAATGAGTAATTCTTAGGGGGGGAATACAGAAGGAATAGATTCCTCTGCATCAGAGTCTTCAAAAGGGGAGTAAGACTGTTCCTGATAATCAGAGTGCTCTGAAATAATGGAGCCCTGATCAGAGGAGGGGGAATCTTCCTCCACTCTGGGTTTTTTGTCCGGAGGTGGCTGAGAACCTCTGATTAGAGTAATTAAATCCTCAGCCATTTTAAGCATCTGTTTCTTAGGCATGGGGCCTGGAGATGGGCCCTGTGTAGCTGGTCTCTTAGGGTGCATGGTAGCTTTAGACTTGGTGAAAGCCTTGATGGAGAAAGAAGAGGAAGGTCTGAAGACACCTTGAGTGGAGGTGGACCTGTCCACATTCTGTGTTTCAACACCAAGAGTGGCTTCGGTATCTGTAGTCAGGGTGTGGGCCGAGGAGCCTGCGACCTCGGGTACAGGAGACACCGCCAAAGATGTGTCGTCGGTAATCAGGGGCTGCGTAGGCGCCTTGCTGAGAACCGGACGTGTAGTCGGCTTAGGCGTGGTGTCGGTAGAGGCCGGGGACCTCGAGTGTCGGTCCTTGTCTTTACGTTTTTTTAGACAAAACCGGAGTCGGAGTATCCGACGACATAGTATAGTTAAATGCTTTTCCAAAATAATGCTGGGAACTCACCGACGCTTAATAGTGCGTTTGTTGAATGTAGCACAAAAGCGACAGACCGAGACGTCGTGGTCTGGGCCTAAACAAGGTATACAGAGGGAATGGAAATCCTTATGCGGTATTTGCTTCCCACAAGAAATACAATTATTAACTTTGTCTGACATCGGTCTGAGGCAAGAAAAAGTTTCCCCAACGGGGTACTTAGCTTTTAAGAAGACTTCGGTTCCAAATTTTTCGTAATCTCAGGAGCTGACCGACCGGCACTTGCGAACTGCTTCTGCTTCGGGCACCGCGCGGCAAGAAAGACTGAAGAAAATGGTGTCGGCTGGTTCTTTTATACCCCTGTCACACTGACGTCAGGGAAGAAGCGACGACGACCGACGCCAGACCTAGACTTTGGAATTCGGCCGACCGAGGACCCGCCTGACGGCAGGAGAACCCCACCTGTTATGACTGCAGCTGTATGCACGATGAACATCCAAGTTAAGGCTGGGGTGTTCTCTGCAGCTTTGAACCAGATTTCTGTGACTGAACAGATGTCAGCATTTTACAGGGTTAGGAATGCTTGCAATGAGTGCAGTTTCATGTTTGGACTCCTAGCATTTAGCAGCATAACTTTTAGTTATGTACTCACCATAACTTCAGATGTTTGGGATCCATCTCGCCTACATTCTGACTGATGGGTTCGGAACCGATCCCTCGGCTCCGACTTATGCCAAAGAGCGAAGTCTCTTATTGGCTGAGCTTACTATATCCCAGGATGCACCACTACCAGTCCCCCAGATCTAGTTTGTCCGCATACATGCACACATGCACGCACTGCTTATATAACATCGTCAGATGAAACAAGATAAAAACAGTAGAACTCAAAACCGCTCAATCTCTTCTGATCTCCAAGGCGGGAAGGAGGGTGGGTATTAGGAATGTGGCAGATGGATCCCAAACATCTGAAGTTATGGTGAGTACATAACTAAAAGATGTTATGTGATCCTATCTCGCCTACATTCTGACTGATGGGACAGCCCTAGCACCTGAATCCTGGGTGGCTCACTGGAAAACACTCCTGAGTACCGTGGAACCAAATGATGCTCGCCTTTAGATGCCACATCCAATTTATAGTGGGAAATGAAAGTGTGGGTTGGACCAAGTAGCAGCACAAATCTCAGAAATAGCGAGCTTGGAATGAAAGGCGATAGAAGTAGCCATAGCTCTGGTAGAGTGAGCTTTGATAGATGTTGTAAGTTGCTTATTTGAAGAGGAATAAGCCTGAGTTATACAATCTCTAATCCATTTGGAGATAGTAGCTTTTGTGATGGTTTTACCCAATTTATTATCTGAAAAGGACACAAACAACTGGTCTGATTTACGAATTTGCTGAGTCCTGTCTAGATAGAAGCGCAATTGCCTGTGAACATCCAATTTATGGAGAGTGTACTCTGGAGAATTTTGGAAAGAAAACTGGTAGCTCTAGAGATTGTTGGAGACAGAGATTAGAACAAACCTTTGGGACAAAAGATGGGTTAGGCCTAAGTGATACTCTATCCTTGTGAAAATCAAGTACGGTGGTTTGATAGATAGGGCTTGAAGCTCTGAAACCCTTCTTGCAGAGGTAATTGCAACTAAGAAGGCAGTTTTCCAAGACAGATATTTTAACTCACATGTAGCAGCCGGTTCGAAGGGGAAGATGTTAAGGCAGCACCAAATCAAGATCCCACAGAGGCAGGATGAAAAACTGGGGTCTTAACAGCCCGCACCTTTAATGAAAGTTTTGCATAATCTGCTGCTCATCAACGGTGGATCCATGAATTCGTGAAATTTAGAGATAGCTGCAAGTTGGACTTTAATAGTAGAGACTGAAGATCCTTGATTAAACAAGGATGTTAAAATTTCAAAACCTCTGGAATCGGGCAGTGATAGGGTCTAAGCCCTGAGTTGAGCCCAGATAGCAAACCTCTTCCACTTACTGAGGTACAATTTCTTAGTGGTGGGTTTGTGGGCGAAGATAAAATGTGAATAACTTCTGGGTCTAAGGTGTGATTTCTGACTAAAGTCGGAAGTGGAGGAGCCAAGCTGTCAACTTCAACGGGACTGGTGTCGTCCCGACTGATGAATTAGCAGATCCGGGTTAGATCCAAAACCCAAGGATCGCCCCCCGCATGTTTCTTCAGGTAGGGAACCATACCTGACGAGGCCAGCAATTAGTATCATTGTGGACCCCAATTGAGAAGCTTTCTGAATGACTTTGGGAGAAGTGGAACGGAGGAAAAGCATAAAGTAGCCCTGTTGGCCAAGGTTGTGCTAGAGCATCCATAGCTGCCTCCCCCTGATGTGGAGTCAAGGAGAAGAACCTTTTGCACTTTGTGTTTTGTGGTGTTACAAACACCCCATCTTCTGAAAACCTGAGCTGCTACTGTTTGTTCAGGGACCACTCGTGAGGAGAGAGAATTGTCCTGCTTAATCTGTCTGCCAATATATTGATTTCCTGGAATGTGGGTCGCTACCAAGAAGCGGTTGGTAGCTACAGCCCATTCCCACACCCTCATGGCCTCTCTGCAAAGATCTGGTCCCTCCTTGTTTGTTTAGATACCAGACCACCAACATGTTGTCTGTGTGGATAGCGATAATGCCTTGAGGGAGAAACTTGTGGAGAGCCTGTAGGGACAGAAGTACAGCCCTCATCTCCAACACATTGATGTGGAGAAAGGTTTCGCCTGGAAGCCAGGAACCCTGAACTAACCTGCCCAGACAATGCCCCCACCCTGTCTGGGAGGCATCCGGCGTCAGGGGTGGCCACCGGTCAGGGATAACAAAGGTCTTCCCTGATTCAGATTGGACGGGTGAAGCCACCAGCGGAGGTCCCGCTTGCACGCGTTTTGCCGTTCTGTATTCATAATGGGGTGATTGAGGGGAAGATTCTGAAAGGACCATTGAGTCGATAATAGCCACTGAAGAATCCTCATGTGCAATCTTGCCAGAGGAACTAGGAGAACCGTGGCAGACATTGAACCTAAAAGTTGCAGGACCATCCTGGCTGGGGCTTTGGATCTTGAAAGCAGGGCTTGAACTTGACCTTGTAAAGTTAGAATCCTTTCGGTAGGAAGAAAGACGCATCAATTTTGAGTCTATCTCTGTTCCTATGAACCTTATGCTGAGAGGGCAGCAAGACAGACTTTGACCAATTGAATGTAATTCCCAGGGTAGCACCCAGGGAAAAGGTGGCTTTGAGGTTGTCCATTAGTAGATGCCTGGTGGTGGCAGTCAGGAGCCAGTCGTCCAGATAGGGAAACACTTGGAATCCAAGACTCCTCAGGTGAGCAGTCACTACTGCCAAACACTTGGTGAACACCCTGGGGCTGTGGTGAGACCAAAGGGCAGTGCACAAAATTGGAAATGACTGTCTCCCAGGCTGAAGCGCAGATACTTCCTGTATGTGATAATATTGAGATCTATGGAGCACATCCAAACATCCTTCTCCAACAATGGGAGAATGGATTGTAACGTGACCATTCGAATTTGGATTTCGTGACGGATTGGTTTAGTCTGCTGAGATCCAATATTGGTCTCAGGTCCCCTGTCTTTTGGCACTAAAAGAACCTTGAGTAATTTCCGGATCCGATCTGGTCTGTGGGGACCGGTTGGATGACTCCTTTTCTAGCAGCTTTAACGCCTCTGGGCTGCAATTTCCCTTTGACTGGGTGGTGGGTCCGGGATTTTTGGACGGTGGGGTGAGTGTGTGAAGGGAATGGTGTAACCTCCGCAGCACCCATCTGTCCTGAGTGATAGACTCCCAGGCTTTTAGGTGCTTGGCAACGGCACCCGACTGGCTCCGGAGCAGCACAGCCGGGCAATCCCTCATGAAGTGTGGGAGGCTGAAGAGCCACGAAAGGACTCGCGGTCTCCAGAATTGCGGGCCCTCTGTCTGGGACGGCGTCTCCCAGAAAAATTTCCCGTCCTCTGCCTCTGGAAGGGAATCTTCCTGCTGTTGAGGAAAAACTTACGTGATTTACGGAACCACATCTTCCTCCTCCTTTAGCCTTGGGATAAGGCCGAAGGGAGTGGAATAACGTGCACCTCGGCAGATAAAGTTTTTCCCTCTTGCTCACAGCGGTAAGAGTGTCTTTAACCTTAGGTCCAAACAAAGAGGACCCATCAAAGGGAGCGTCGAAGGAAGACTTGAAGGCCTCCATAAAAATGCACAAGCGGAGACCAGGCTTGTCTCCGTAGAGCCACGCCTGTGCTCTATATGAAATGAGCCTCATGGACGAGTTAGAAATTGAGTAAGGATAGCCAACTGAGAGCTAACCGACTGGGCTAGCTGCTCAGGTAGGTTACCCGAGAGGAATCTGACAGCTCCTTGACCAGATCCCTCTGTAGCCTGGTAAAATGTGCCAAATAATTCAGGGACCTTAAAGTAAAGGCCGCTGAAGTCAGGGTGCGCCTGCATCAGGTCCATGCTCCTAGACTCCTTATTAGGAGGATGGACGCCGGGAAGCCTCTGCCACGCCCTGTTGTGTAGCAGATGCCACCACCATGGCATCTACAGCCACGCCTTTAGTCAGGAACTCCTTCTCGGGTGGGGCAGACAAAAATTTGTTAGGACGAGAAGGTACTGGTTCCACGGTATCTGGATGTTCCCACGCCCGACAAACCAAATTCAGGAGCTCGTCGGCGGAGACACCCAGGAGGCGGAGGGCTGAGCCCCAAAGGCCTTGAGAAGCACTGACTCATCAGCAGAGGGGGGTTTGGACATCCAGCCGCCTCGTTGTTTGAGGATCTCTAAAATGTCTGCAAATGAGACATCATCCGAGGGCGACTTTGGGACCTCCGCATCATCAAGATCAGTGTCCGATGTAAGAGACTCGGGAGTCCACGTGCTTCCTCTTGCACGATCTCTTCCTTGGGGCTCCTCTGAAGACAACTCCGAAGAACCCTCAGGAGGAGGGAACCCCAGAGCAAAGAGGGTAACCTCAGGCCCCCGGCTCGCAGACAGGGGAACTGCCAAAGACCCAGTCTCCACGCCCAGGAAGGTGCCGGTAAAGCCGGAGAGATGGCGAAGACTTGGCCAAGGCACTCCTCATAGCTCTGAAAGCCGGACCCCAGAATTCTGGGAGTGTCCGGTCCCCGAGCCATGATAGCAGACGGAAGTCCCGCAGCCGGGCACCGAGGGAGGCTGAACCGACAACATAGGTCCCAAACGTCACCCCGGGTCCAGCCGAAGAAGTCCGTGTGCCGTGTGCTAAACTCGGACCCGGCCGGGTTGGAGTAAGGGTTGGAGCCGACCCTAAGACCTCCACCGGCTCCAACAGCACCTGCTCCGGCGGGGCAGCGGTCGGAGGAGGAATGGCAATGACATGGGCATGGGCTGTCGGCTCCAAGCCAACTGGGTCGGAGCCGAAACAAATTTTTGAAAGACGGGGGACTGGAACAGTCTTTGGAGCACCCTGTCTATGTCCGAATCTGACATCCTCGATGACCTAGAGGATACTGAACGGGTTCGAGATGGCCTCTCCAAAGGAATACCAACTAGCTTCCATCGGTACCGAGGAGGACTTAGGCCGAGGAGGAAGTGTCTGAGCGACAACCTTCATCAGCTCCGAGACCAGTGGAGCCGGCCAGAGGAGTCGAGACTGGTGGCATCGAGGCAGAAGCCTGCCTATGTCTTTGGATCCGGCGGACTGGTCGGAGCAGACGCCTTTCTTTTAGCAGGAGAAGGAGAGGATGCTAAAGCTTCTTCAAAGGAGGGTTTTATAAGACCTTTTAAAATAAGCTTATTTCCTCTTGGAGGACCCTCGAGGAAAAAGCGTGACACACGCTGCAGGACTCCTGCAAATGTTTTGCACCCAAACAATAAACACAGAGAGTGGTCATCTGTTATAGACATTTTAAAGTTGCACTTGGTGCACTTTTAAAGCCTGAAGGCCTAGGAACCGGAGACATTCCGTAAATTATTCAGTGAACTAGCCAAACACAGTACAAACACTGTAACTATGACAGAAAAGAAATTTTCTGCTTTGTCCTTCTTTTAAAGAAAGAGAAACTATCACCAGTATAAAGGATCCGAGATCCCTAATAGAACAGAAGTCACCTAACAACAAAAGACCGGAAAGGCCTTTCCACACAAGAGGTACTTCTAGTCAAACAACACTCACAAAACAAGAATTTACCAAGTAAATTTCTCCAAACGCACTCAAAACACAAGATAGTTGAAGTATAAAGAAATTCCTGACAGGAAGTTAGTGAAAATAATCACTACTTAGCTCAGCCAGCTCGAGACCACGTCTTCACTTGTTAGCGGCAAACGAGATCTGGGGGACTGGTAGTGGTGCATCCTGGGATATAGTAAGCTCAGCCAATAAGAGACTTCGCTCTTTGGCATAAGCGTGCCGAGGGATCGGCTCCGAACCCATCAGTCAGAATGTAGGCGAGATAGGATCACATAACATCCTTTAATTTGTTTTGTTGAAATTTTTATGTTGGTAGTTTTAACCTCATCACCTTTCCTAAAAAAAGCACTATAGGGGAGACAATAGCCTTTGCCAGAATATGAAGCCCAGGTGAGACAGATGCAAGCCATCTCTGGCAAATCATCATGGTCTGTCGATCATATCTATTTATTTATTGGCATTTGTTTACCGGGAAAGTACAGGGCTCGGAAGCCCATTTTCAGTGGAGGCCCAGGGAGAAAAGCTCCATAAAGTTAGTAATTAACATTTTCAAACAAGACATTATATAATATTTGAAAAATAAGAGAACATTACAGAGCAAATTCGCAGACAATTTCATGGTCATTACAAATACAGGAATAACAAAAAAAAAACAAGAGAATGTTAAAAATTTTAGAAGAGCAATTTCATAGAACAATATGTTTCATGGTTGTTACAAATACAAGAAGTTGAAATATTTACAATATATACAAAAAGTTAATATTTTGTGTGTGTGTGCGTGTGTGTGTGTGAAAGGAACAGAAATAGCAGGTTTGAAATTTTGAGAAGAGGGGAGAAATATAGGGAGTGAGGGGGAATGAAGGGAGCAGTGTAGAGGCTTAAGCACTATGGGAAGAGAGAGTGAAGGTAGGAATTTGTTTTAACAAATGCTTTAGCCAAACATAGGTATGCGTTTCATGATCATGACTTTAAATTTAGGGTACTACAGATAGTAAATGAAAGTAAACGCGAAGGTGACAACATGGGCTACTTAGAGTTGGTTGAATTAAATTGGATTATAAGGCTGAGAGCACATATTGAACCAGGGCTTAATCAGGCAGTAAGTATAAAGCCAGTATTGGCTAGGCGCAGATGAATTATGAGCATTGGCTTTTATCAATAATAATACATCATAACATTTGAGATGTTTTTAAACATATGTAGTTAGTTTGTACAAGTGCTTTTTTGATGTGCTGGATATTGAATTTTGATATGTATTTTAATTCTTCATGCTGTATGTTTTATGTTTGGAACCGTCAAGGAACTATATATATTTTTAGTTTTAAAGTAATAATTTTATATATATGTTCTTTGCAATGTTATTCATTTAAACATGTTAATATGGAATTTCTAGCGACATATAAATTGTAAGATTTAAATTTAGTTGTATATATATATATATATATATATATATATACACCATACATTTTGTATTTTTGTAGTGAATAAGTATTGAATTTAGGTATTTAATAATGATAAGCATTATTTTCATTTTTATTTTCACTTTTATATTATACTATTCTGATATATTTCATTATGCGTTTTACAAGCTTAATGAATTATGTAGCTTTAAAATGAAACAGTGGAATAGTTGAGTTATTCTGACTAACTGATTAATTGTTTAACTGATTTATTAGATAGAATACTTTGTATATAAATATTTGATAAAATGAATTGATTTGCAAACCTGAAGAAGCGTACCTTGGTAGTACGTGAAATTGCTTGTTCCGACAATAAATACAATATTATTTTTACTATTGTGGTGACTTCTACTTTATTTTGTTTGCAACAATATGTTTCATGGTTGTTACAAATTCAAGAAGTTGAAATATTTACAATATATACAAAAAGTTAATATTGTGTGTGTGTGTGTGTGTGTGTGTGTGTGTGTGTGTGTGTGAAAGGAACAGAAATAGCAGGTTTGAAATTTTGAGAAGAGGGGAGAAATATAGGGAGTGAGGGGGAATGAAGGGAGCAGTGTAGAGGCTTAAGCACTATGGGAAGAGAGAGTGAAGGTAGGAATTTGTTTAGATTAAGGGCAAGTAATATGATGGCAGAATTAGAGTGGGTTAGAGTCACTGGCTGAGTATACGTTTTTTACAATGTTAGAATAGGCTAGAGTCACTGTTTGTGTATAACTAGGTGAATTAGGTGATGGCAGAGTAAGTAGTTTGGATAGAAAATGATGGCGTAATTCCCTTTTAAATGTCTCAGGGCACTGTTGAGTGTGGATAGAAGGAGGGAGGTTATTCCAGACTTTGGCAATTTTCCACGAGTACAGTAATTGTCCTACAGGTAATCTTCCCAGGCTGTCAGGTACTGGATCCCCCTGGAATGACACCAGAAACTAAGCCAATTGTTAAAGTCAATTATTTTCTGTTTGTATTCAGCCATCATTCTGAGTGACGGTAGAATGCTGCTTAAGGCTAGGGACATACCTGCCTGGGACATGTATTCGGCAAGTTCAATCATGTCTCTCTTCATACAGTCCAGGGAGGTATGTCTCAAGTCATTCACATCAACATGGACTATGATTTTACTAGAAAGGCTCACCCAGACTCTGCTACACTTTGCTGTGAGGGAAAGGTTAGTTTGCTTTTTATTTGTTGTATTACTTTATTGCCTTTTTCTATTTTGAATACTGTGATTTGTCTTCTTTACCTTGTGTTTTACTTGTATTCTGCTTTTAACTGCATATTAAAACTTGGAGAGACCACAGCTCTGTCTCTTCTGAGTCAGGCAGAAATTTTTTTCCTCACTCTCCCACCCAGTTACTATTGTGTTCTTAAACACCACCAGCCTTTCCAGTTGCCTGCCCTTATGTTAATTTGACCATGTATCTGATTTCCTCTCTGCTTTTACTGGCTTGTGTGAGTAAGTGAAATCACTCCCCTTCAACTATTTCAATTTATTGGCCACACGGTCAACCTCCTCTTTGGTCAAGTCTGACCATAAGCTAATCACCCTTGACATCCACATCCCTCCCCCACCCCCCAGTAAGGAAACTTCCATAAAAAAATTCTCCAAAGCCAACTTCATGCTACTCAAGTCAGAAGTGAAACTTCATGACATCCATGCAGATGGGAAATGAAAGTTCGACTGCTGAATCTTACACTAAGGCACTGTATGAGCACATCCACTTGTGCATGAATTGTGCCATCCCAAATAGAATCAAGACGCTCTCCTCCAAAAAAAGTAAGCCAATCTGGTGGTCCCCTGCCATAAACAAACTTTACAACAAAAGACAAAATTGTTGCAGAAAAGAGGAAAATCCCAGGATGCAAAAAACTCCCTTACCAGTCTCGGTAAGAAGCTGAGATCCCTCATAAAATCCTCCAAAGTTAGTTACGAAAATAAAATTGCTAAAGATTCCAAAGACAATCACAAGGCATTCTATAGCTATGTCAAGAATCTAAATGGCAATGCTCAGATCTGCTCTGAGCTACAACAGAATGGCATGAAATATACTGATCCCAAGGATATTGCCAATATCCTGACAGATCAATGCAGTGCCAACTTCACCCCCCTCTCACACCCTAAAGGGCCCATCTCAATACCTAAAGATTGCCAAATTCCGGTAATAACGGCCACACAGGTAAAAACCGCACTCTCCAAAGCTAAGAATACAGCATCCATGGGACCAGACGACATCCCAGGCTGTGTACTACATGAACTATAAAATGAACTGACACCTCACCTAAAATGTCATGTTTAATCATAGCCTCACCTCAGGCTTCGTGCCCACTGAGTGGTGCACAGCTAGTTATCCCACTCCACAAGGGAGGATCTACCTTGGATCCTGGGAACTACTGCCCCATCAGTCTGACGAGCCTGAGCTGCAAGGCCATGGAACTTATAAACAAAGACATTGGCAACCTTCAAACACTGGACCCCACCCAATTTGGGCTCATGAAGGGCCGATCTATACTCCTGAACTTGAATGACTTCTTTGAATCGGTCTCCAGAGCTGTGGACAAGGGTATGGCAGTCCACACAGCCTATCTGGACCTTGCCAAGGCCTTCGACACCATCCCCCACTCTGGAATCATAGATAAACTTACTAAGCTGGGTATTAATCCCTACGTCACTCGATGGGTTACCAACTGGCTTACTGACAGAACCCACACTGTAAAAGTAGCTGACTCCAAATCCAGCTCCAGACAAGTGGAGTACCTCAGGGTTCAGTCCTGGACCGCTCTTGTTTGGCATCTACCTCTCTGAAGTACAAGCCAACACTAAGGGACTATGGTTAACAAAGTTCGCAGATGACTGTAAACTGGGAGCTATTACTGAATCCCCAAATGAAGTGGATATTCTACAAAAGGGTCTTACAGAAACAGATGCTTGGTGCCAGTGCCATGGGCTCAAGCTCAATGCCAAGAAATGTATCGTTATCCCCTTTGGGAAAAAAGAAGTACCTGTGAATTACCACATAGGTGGCAGTACACTAAACACCAAAAGTGTGATAAGAGACTTAGGCACACAGGTGGACAGTGGTCTCACCTTCGATAACCACAGCAGTCAAGAAACCCTTCTATGTAGCACATCTCATCACTAAGGGCTTTTCATCAAGAAAGGTCATTGTTCCACTGTACTCATCCCTCATTAGACCAATTATAGAATACAACGCCCTGTTTGGTATGTACCTCTTCAAGTCATCTGCAACAACTGGAAAGGCCGCAGAAATACCTCACTAAAAGATTCACAGAAGCAGATGCCCTATGCTGACCATCTAAAAAAAACTCCAGCTATACTCTGTCACATATCGTCTACTCAGACGTGATCTCTGCTTAACATACAAGGCCATGTCAAACCTAGAGCTGTTGGACATGCTACACTTAAAATAAATCCCAATCTCTCAGAGCCACATGCTCAACTGATCTAAACCTTGTCATTACAATGAACAAAACATGCTGGAGGGATAGGTTCCTGACCCAGAGACTCCTCAGACTCTGGAACAGACTGCCCATACATGTCAAGCAGACTACCTCTTTAGCCTTCTTCAAAAGGAACCTTGATGATTGGATGGGAGATAGGAAATTCACCCCGGGGTAGTGTGAAAGCAGCGGGGTCTGCGGTGGGAGTGACGGATGCGTTTAAGGTGGAGGTGGGATTACATCAAGGATCAGCTCTGAGCCCTTTCTTATTTGCAATGGTGATGGACAGGTTGACAGACGAGAACAGACAGGAGTCCCCGTGGACTATGACGTTTGCAGATGACACTGTGATCTGTAGTGAGAGTAGGGAACAGGTGGAGGAGACCCTGGAGAGGTGGAGATATGCTCTAGAGAGAAGAGGAATGAAGGTCAGCAGGACTAAGACAGAATATGTGTGAGAGAATGAGAGGGAGGACAGAGGAATGATGAGGACGCAGGGAGTAGAGGTGGCGAAGGTGGATGAGTTTAAATACGTGGGATCAACAGTTCAGAGTAATGGTGAGTGTGGAAGAGAGGTGAAGAAGAGAGTACAGGCAGGATGGAGTGGGTGGAGAAGAGTGTCAGGAGTGATTTGTTACAGATGAGTACCAGTAAGAGTGAAAGGGAAGGTCTACAAGAGGGTAGTGAGACCAGCTATGTTATATGGGTTGGAGACAGTGGCACTGACAAAAAGGTAGAAGTCAGAGCTTGACGTGGCAGAGTTGAAGAAGTTAAGATTTGCACTGGGTGTGACGAGGATGGACAGAATTAGGAATAAGTATATTAGAGGGTCAGCCCAGGTTGGAAGGTTGAGACAAAGCCAGAGAGGCAAGATTACGTTGGTTCGGACATGTGCTGAGGTGGGATGCAGAGTATATTGGGAAAAAAATGTGAAGGATGAAGCTGCCAGGTAACAGGAAAAGAGGAAGGCCTAAGATAAGGTTTATGGATTTGGTGAGAGAGGACGTGCAGGTGGTTGGTGTGACAGAGCAAGATGCAGAGGACAGGAAGAAATGGAAACAGTTGATCTGCTGTGGCGACCCCTAACGGGAGCAGCTGAAAGAAGAAGAATTCAAGACATGGAAACATTCCTACAGTGGGGCTAGGCCAGGCTCAGGGAGAAGGATGTTGAAGAAAGTAGTAGCCCACAAAAACTGACAGGCCAAAAAAGAGCCACAAAGATGACAGACTGGACTGCTGAGGATAAAAAAGAAATCATGCATTGTCTCTACTATACAAGCAGCCCAGAACTTCCAGATACAAAATATACAAAAAGATTGAAAGAAATTAGAAGAAAAATACTTGCCCAAGAAAAACTGTCATAAGCTTAAAAAAAATTGTGTTCATTAATACAACTGTTTTATGAAAAACATTATATAGACCAAACATTTGGGACCAATTGGAAAAAGAAGCAACTGAGGAAGTTTGAAAACAAAAGAACAAAATCTAGTGATTTTTGAAAGGTATAAAAAGAAATATGGGCATGGGATAAATAAGGGAGATCTGAAATGGTGCAATGTTTATGCAAAGGAGGAAGCTAAATTAATAAATATAAAAAGTAGCACCAAAGATATTTGAAGAGAAATATTCGCAAAGGCATCTGGATATGGAAAATTTTACAATACAAAAAATAAGAAAACAGAGAGGAAAAGTATAAAAGAGGATTAGTAATGCAAAAGTTAAAGAAATAG
Source organism: Protopterus annectens (assembly GCF_019279795.1). Classification (NCBI taxonomy): domain Eukaryota; kingdom Metazoa; phylum Chordata; order Ceratodontiformes; family Protopteridae; genus Protopterus; species Protopterus annectens. The sequence goes on along the minus strand of NC_056730.1, from coordinate 293,922,727 downwards.
AAACTGAGATTATGGATTACCTGTGAAGTGAAGGATTTAGTATAGAAAATCTAACTCTGATAACATCACATCAGAATAGAGCAATGGATCTCCAAATTAAGGAGAAACCAGTGATGTGGGAAACATCAGTTGCCATATGAGGATACTTTGAAGCCTTCCATAGGAAACCAGCACAAAAGTTCAGTTGGAGTTGCACAGCAAAGGAAGGAAGAGGAAACTCTGGCAACTTTGATGCAGTCAATGTTGTGCAGTGATTGGCCAAGTGAGTTCCTATGTGAAAGAGCATCAGATGACATAGAATATAACTGAAGAAAACTTGGCACTGGAAGATGCCCTGGAACTTTCTACAGAATGGCGGCAGGAAATGGAGAACAAAGAATGTGCCCTCAGTTTAGAAGAGAATGATTTAAGAGAAGTGTTGCTTGATTTAATAGAGATGGACAGACATATTAAGATCACTGAAAGAAATAAGACTACAGAAAGTCAATAAAACAGTTTGAAGTTTGATAAAATAAATGAACACAGTAATTAAGACTGTTCAGAGAGATTTGTGCGATATAACAGAGGTAAATAGGATACATTACTGTGCAGCTAAATTAATAAACTCTTACCACAAAAACACAGGGCAGCAAGGAAAAGGAAGAGGAGAAATTAAATGCTATCATAGCAGTATCAAATAGAGAAAACTATAAAGCAATTAAAATAAGTTTCACTGTTAGAAGAGTATAGAAGAGGGAACACCAACAAAACACTCAAAGATGGACATGACAAAAGCAATGCACAGTATCAGGAGAGATCAGGATCTATTGTGTACTATAGCAAAGAAACTAAAAGTATCAGCACAAGCAAAAAAAAAAAAAAAAACTTAGAAGAGACACAGATAAATATAAAGGGAAAGTACAAAATAAGCAATTTATTAATGACCGGAAAAAGTTTTACAGAAAATTGGGAAACAAGGCAAAAGGAATTGAACCACCACCAAAAAGAAAAAATGATACATTTTGGAGAATATCTATGAAGATCAATGGAACACAAAGATGTTGAATGGATAGGAGAATTAAAAGAAAAATAAGAAGTTCAAATTTACAGGATATGAAATGGGATGAAGTAACGGCCAAAGAGATTGAAACAAAGTTAAGGAAAGCTCCTAATTGGAAAACCCAGGCCCACACTCAGTACCCAAATTCTGGCTAAAAGTTTTGACATCTTTACATGGGTATTTAGCCATGAGTAAGAAAGCACAGTTATGTAAAATCTTACCATAACTTTAGATGTCTTTCTCTTCTATATGCTGCGGTATCCTTAACATGAGGGAGTCTGCCTCTGGTTGACTTGTATGTCTGGCCATTTTACAAAAGTTAGCTGCTACTACGAAGCTACATGCAACAGCCTGCATCACTCAGCTATTGTCGGCCATAAACGGATGTTGGTTACAAAGCAGACGTCAGCATGCACCTACCTCAGAACTGGACGCCGCTGGAAACCAGTGACTATGAAGTGGGTACTCAGGAGTCAGGGAGAAGGCAGGGTGGGGAACTATACAGCAGCATACAGAAAAGGACATCTAAAGTTATGGTAAGATTTTACACAATTATATGTCCTTCTATTCATATGCTGCTGTATCCATAGAATGAGGGAGAGTGCAAAAGCCAATACTATTGAGAACTGGGTGGAGGAACAGAGACATTTTCCACAAAGCCATTAAGAATGGCCCTGGTAAATCCTGCTCTGGACCTGAAAATGATGCCCAACTTCTAGTGTTTGGTGAAAGTGTGGACAGATGACCATGTAACTGCTTCTAAAATGGCAGCTGTATCAAAACCCTTAAAGAAAGGCACCAGAGGACACAGCCCTAGTGGAGTGTGCCTTCACTGGAAAGAGAGGCATTTTGCCATGGGCTTTGTAGCAAAATAAATAGTTTTAGAGATACAGGAGGAAATGGTTTGCTTGGAAACAGGGTGTCCCAGGCCTCTTGGGTGATAGGAGACAAACAGCCTATCTGATTTACGAATGGATTTGGTCCTGGCCAAATGGTATCTGATTTGTCTATGTACATCCAAGGAGTGTTGATCCTTTCAGCAGTGGACTGAGGCGAAGGGAGGAAGGTAGGAAGATTGATGGCCTGATTCAGGGAAAGTTCATTAACTACTTTGGGCATGAAGGATGGGTTAGTGCATAAGCAAACCCTGTCCTTGTGAAAAATTGTGAAAGGGGAAAGGCCATGAGGGCTTGCAGTTCGGTTCCGTCTAGCTGAAGTAATTGCCACCAAGAGAATAGTTTTCCATGTGCAGTGCTGGAAAGTGCAGTCTTTGGCTGGCTCAAAGGGCGGTAAGGTCAGCTTTTCCAATACAAAATTAAGATGCCAAGGGGGGAATGGGCTTTCTTGGATGTCTAATGTGTAGTACCCCTTTAAAAAGAGCTTGACTTCCAGTCTGGAAGCTACAGGAGAGGCAAGATGTAGGCATTCTGAGATGGCAGATAGGTGTGATTTAACTGAAGAGTATGAGAAGCCAGAGTTCTTCGGTTCACACAGGTAAGACAGAACCACTGGAGGCTCTACAGCCAGTGGCTGAAAATTTTGTTTTAGACACCAAACAGAAAACCTTTTCCACTTGGACAGGATTTTCTGGTAGAGGGTTTTCTGTCCTCCTGCAGAACCTGAAGCACGTGCTCGGTATAAAGGTGTCAGAAGGGAATCAATGGCCTATCACCCACAATGTAAAGCTCAGGGTGGATACTTGGGGGTGTATGAGGGTTCCCCTCCCTCCTGTGAGAGCAGGTCCATCTGGTGGGGTAACGTATGGTGATTGCCCTTGATGTAATAGGGGAACTAATGCTGCCCTGACCAAAGAGGGGGTCACCAACAAGATGTGAGGTTGTTCTCTCTGGATCTTCAGCAGAACTTTTTGTGAGAGGGAAGAGGAGGAATGCATAAGCAAACATCGCCTTCCATGTGAAGGAAACAGCATCCACCCTCCATGCCCCAGAAGAGGGTATCCTGGTGCAGAAAGTTGGGAGCTGTCTGTTAAGGTGAAAGCAAAAAGGTCTACCTAAGGTATACCCCATCGATGGACCAGGTCCAGGAACACATCCCTGTTTAGCATCCATTCATGGGACTGAGTCATAGTCCTGCTTAGAGAATCTGCCATCACATTTTCTGCAAAAGGTATATAGACGGTTAGGAGGTTTACTTGTCTCTGCTGGCCGATCTCCCACACCTGCACAGCGAATCTGCATAGGAGGTAGAACTTTGTCCCCTCTCTGTTTGTTGATGTACCACAGCACAGTGGTATTCTCTGTGTAACATCTCAGCACACCTGGTAGAATCTGAGCCTTGAAGGTTTGAAGGACCAATACCAAGGCTCTCATCTCCTTGATATTGAAATGTTCCCTCTGTTGGCCAAAGGTCCAAATGTCTCATTCTCCATTATCCTAAGGTTGCACCCCAATCGGAGTCTGAAGCATCTGTGTACAGATCCTGATTGGGGGAAGGGGATGCAGGGGAAGACCTGGATTAGCAGAGATCTGGGAAATCCACCAATTTAGTTCCCTGGAAAGGCAGGGAAACAAGGGTACAATACACTCCAGAGGGTGCAGGTGTTGTTTCCAGATTGTCCTTAAGTACCACTGGAATTTCCTCAGGTGCAGCCTTGCTAAGGTTACTATGGGAATGGTGGAGGCCATGAATCCCAGGAGCCTCAGAAACTCCTTGGCCAACAGGGTTTGGAGAAGAAGAATTTCATGGAAATATGAGGTGAGGGACAGGATCTTGTCTGGAGGGAGACAAGCCATCATTTGTGCTGTTAAAATCCTGCATCTTAAGAACACATGACCCTGAGAGGATGTCAGGGAGGATTTGTGAAGGTTTATGGTAAACCCAAGACGCCTCAAGACAGAGATGGTGAAGTCTAGGTGCTACTGGACCAACTGTGGGGACAATGCCTAGATGAGGATATCATCCAGATGGGAGAAGGGTTGGATCCCTTGCATTTGACCGAGGCCAGACACTTTGTGAACCATCTTTGGCTGTACAGAGACCAAATGGCAAAGCACAGAACAGAAAATGCACAGACCCAGTGACAAACTAAGGAATTTCCTGAAAAGTGGGTGGACTGGTACATGCAGGTAGGCATCTTTTATATCTAAGGACACCATGAAGGCCTGAGGGAGGATCAGGGGAAGGAGAGTAGGAAGGGTTAGCATCTGAAAGGAGGGGACCTTGTGAAATGTGTTTAGATGGGACAAATCCAAGATAGGTCTCCAGGGACCTTCTTTCCTGGGGACCAGGAACATTCTGGAGTAAAATCCTTTCCCTCTTGATTGTGGGGGTACCTCTTGAAGTGTGCCTTGAGAGAGGAGGGCCTGCAGGACTTAGGGAAAAGAAGCAATTTGGTCTAGAGAGGGTTGAGGATGCATCTAAAGGTAGGTCTGGTTTCCCACACTATGAAATAAGGCAGTTTTAACCTGCTTCCAAGCTGGGAAAGACAGGGAGAGATGCATGGAGAGGGGGATGTCTGGGCTTAAGGCCTGGTAGTTGCAGGCTACCAGGCTTGGCCTGAAAAGGCCGTTTTTGAACTTAAGTAGAGGGAGAAGACCTAGAGGTGGTCTGCTCCTTAGAAACTTTTTTCCCTTTGGGAGGTATGTGCCTGGAAGGCCTTCACACAAAGGTAATTTTAGCTGGATAGTTCTTCTGGAAGCAGGGAAATGGGGAGACAAATAAGTGCCTGAGGTCCTGGAGCTCTTTACCCTTCACCTGAAGGGCCTTAAAGAGTTCAGCAGCCACTGAACAAAACAAAACAGAAGTTATGTACTTACCATAACGTTCCATGTGAGTTGTTTATCTCGCCTTTATTCTCAATGATGGGTTCGGAGCCGGGCCGATAGCAAGCTCAAGGTTTGCCAGTAGCTTGAAACCAAGCCCCTTATCCCACAATGCACTGCTGGAATTACCTCAGATCTTGCTTGCTGCGAATAACAGTATATACAACATATACATATCCTCTTATATATATATATATATATATATATACACACACACACACACACACACACACACACACACACACACATACAAAGAACAGTTCCCAAAGGGGAAGAAGAAATATTGAATAACAAGGATGGTACTAGCCTCTAAGTCAACAGTCAGCCAGGAGGGGGAAGGAGGGAGGGACGTGAGAATAAAGGCGAGATAAACAACTCACATGGAACGTTATGGTAAGTACATAACTTCTATATGTGAAGTTGTTAAATCTCGCTGTTTATTTTCACTGATGGGTAGCGTCCCTAGCACCCTCAACCTTGGGTGGCTCATGGGAGTATGTTCTTCAGTACCGCAGAACCAAAGGAAGACCTGTCCCTTGAAGTCCTATCTACTTTGTAATGTGAGATAAAGGTATGAGGCTTAGACCAAGTGGCTGCAGAGCAAATATTGCCAAGGGGCAATTTAGCTTGAAAAGCAGAAGAGGTAGAGACAGCTCTGGTAAAATGAGCTTTTGGTTTGTGTGTTAAAGGCATTCTCATATTCTCATAAACAAAGGATATACAATCGGATAACCATTTAGATAAAGTTGTTTTAGCCACTGGAATGCCTTTTCTTGCTTCTGAGAAGGGTACAAAAAGTTGGTCTGATTTCCTAATATTCTTAGTTCTGTCAAGATAAAATCTGAGCTGTCTGTGAACATCAAGTTTGTGCAGCATATATTCCAATTTGCTTGAGTGGTTGGGGAAAAAGACTGGCAGTTCAATGACCTGATTGATATTTGACGCAGAGCAGACTTTAGGTAAAAAATGAGGGGTTTGTTCTGAGAGATACTCTAGCAGGATGGAAGATAATGTTGGTTGGGAGGGTGGCCTAACACTTAAGTTGTTTGCCTTACAAACACAAGGTGCAGGGTTTGAGTCTCACAAGGGATAATTGGCTAGGCTTAAAATGGCTTGCAAGGGCAGTTAGCTTAGTACTAACCTATGAATCTATGTAGGGTGATCTGATAGATAATGCTTGAAGTTCTGACACTCTGTGACCAGACGTAATGGCCACAAGAAATATTGTTTTCCAAGATAAAAAATTTTAAATCACAAGAAGAAGCTGGTTCAAAAGGGGGAAGAATAATTTGAGACAGCATAAGGTTTACATCCCAGGGAGAAAAGGGAATTTTGATCGGTGGTCTCATATGAAGAACGCCTTTAAAGAAGGTTTTAGATAATTTATGGCTCATAATATATGAGCCACCCAGACCAAGGTGAAAATTTGAGATAGCAGCTAACTGAACTCGAACTGTAGCAGCTGCTGCCCCTTCCTTGAAAATCTATTAGAAATTCTAAGATCAAAGATAGCGGAGCTCGGAAAAGGTCAATGTTCTGCGCGTTGGCCCAACTTGAGAACCTTTTCCATTTACTGCCATATAATTTCCTGGTAGATAGCTTGTGAGAAGACAAAAGAATCTGTCTTGTATCTTCTGAAATTGAATGAAGCCTGGCAATTAGGGGAAGTGGATTAGCCAAGCAGTCAGTTTGAGGGACTGCAGAGAAGGATGAAGATCCCCTGACGGGTGAGTCAGAAGGTCCGGAACTGGGTCCAGGATCCATGGATCTTCCAACAGATGATGGTGGAGAAATGGAAACCAAATCTGTCGAAGCCAGTAGGGGGCTATGAGTATAACAATCCTTCCCAGCGATTTTGCTTTCTGTAAAAATCTGGGTATTAATGGGAAGGGTGGAAATGCATAAAGAAAACCCGGGGGCCAATCGTGTAAAAGTGTATCTCTCGGGGGATGACCGGGAGATGGTATTAGGGCAAAGTAGCTTCTGCATTTTGAATTGATGTGGCTGGCAAAAAGGTCGCAGCAACGCTGGCCTCATTTGCAGAAAATCAACTCCACAACCTGTTGTTTGAGAGACCACTCGTGAGGGAGTAATATTGCCCTGCTTAGCTTGTCCGCGATCACGTTGGATTTCCCAGGGATGTGTGTTGCTAACAGAAAACACTGGGACAACACAGTCCATTGCCAGACCCTGAGGGCTTCTCGACAAAGGGGGTAGGACTTGGTTCCGCCCTACTTGTTCACATACCAGACTACTGACATGTTATCGGTCTGAATTGCAATAGTCCCTAGAGGAAGACAGTCCTGAAAGTACTGTAATGCCTGAAGTACCGCTCTCAACTCTAGAACATTGATGTGCAGATGTGATTCTTGATCTGTCCATGTGCCTTGGGCAGTCTTTCCCTGAAAATGCCCCCCCCCCCACCCTATCAGGGAAGTGTCCGTGGCTACTGGGGGGGGAGAACAAAGGGTCTTCCGATTGTGACATGAAGAGACGTCAACTACCACCTAAGGTCTCTCCTGCAAGAATCCGTGATAAGAATCATGTGGTGCATTGGTAGTTTCTGTTAAGACCACTGAGTGAAGAGGAGCCATTGAAGAATTTGCATGTGCATCCTTGCGAGTGGTATAGCCAGGATTGCTGCCGCCATCAAACCTAGTACTTTCAATACCTCCGCTGCTGTAGCTTTGTTCTTCAACACCAGTGAGCTGACATTTTGGCGGAGAAGAGACTCTTTTGATAGGGAGACGTAGAGTGGTAGTTGAGGTATCTAACTCTGCTCCTATAAAAACGGTATGCTGAGATGGCAATAAGGCAGACTTTTCGAAGTTGATTGTAATGCCTAATTGATGGCAGAATGTCAGAGTGTATTGTGTTGCCTGGGTCAATTGATGCCTGGTGGTAGCGGAGAGGAGCCAATCGTCTAGGTATGGAAACACCTTGAATCCTAGACGCCTCAGGTGAGCCGTGACCACTGCCATGCATTTGGTGAACACTCTGGGGGCTGTAGTGAGACCAAAGGGCAAGGCTCGAAACTGGTAATGATTGGCTCCCAGCTGGAAGCGCAGATGATCTCTGGAGCGTCTGTTCATCTTTATGTGATAGTACGTGTCCTTGAGATCTATGGAGCACATCTAATCACCTTCCCCTAAGAAGGGAAGAATGGACTGAAGCGTTACCATTCGGAACTTCTCTTTCTTTACGAACTGGTTGAGTCTGTTGAGGTCCAAGATAGGTCTCCAGTCCCTGGTTTTCTTTGGTACAAAAAAGAATCTTGAGTAAGTTCCGAATCCGACTTGGTCTGCAGGGACTGGTTGGATGAGACTCTTTTCTAGCAACCTGCGGACCTCCACGATTGCTTGTTCCCTGAGATTGGGTGTAACATCTGGGATTTTCTTTATTGGAATGGGAGGGGTGAAGAAAGTACAGTTGTGTACCTACCATGAATGTAGATGAAGTGTATTCACTGTTGCAGTCATTACAATTGGGTTATCCTGCTGGCAGGCTACCCTCAGTCGGCCTGAATTCCAAAGTCTAGGTCCGGCGTCAGTTGCTGTTGCCTCCTCCCTGACGTCAGTGCGCCAGGGGTATAAAAGATGCAGCAGACGCCACTTTCTTCAGTTTTTCTTGCCCCAAATGTCAGGTGCCCCAAAAATAGTAGGCTAAATTATGCCAATAAGCATGCATGCACAAAAAACGTTTCCTTCATCTACAAGCAAATACACCACATAGGTTGTTTAGGATAGAGAAGTACAGATAAATCCCAGCAAAGAAAGGGGGTATGGAGGGAGGGTAACCTGGACTGCAACAGTCAATACACTCGAACATCTACATTTATGGTAGGTACACAACTGTACTATGTTCATCGTGTTTCACTGTTGCAGTCATTACAATTGGGTTGAATCCCAAAGCTAAGGTTGGGAGGCTGGTGCTAATAGGATAGGGGAAACTATCAGGCCCTGCAGAACTGCAGTGGCAAAGCCTGCCCTAGATTTAGAGTAGAGAGGTAAGTGACAGTGCTTTGTAAAAGTATGCACTGAACTCAAAGTTGTAGCTTCTAAGATGTCTTTGGTTGGTACTCCTCTGAGGAAGGCTGCTGAAGTGGTTGCTGCTCTGGTTAAATGTGGCCTAATGTCCTTAGGCACTGATTTGCCATGACGTGAAAAGCAGAAACCAATACAGTGGCCTATCCACTTTGAAATAGTCAGCTTTGAGATAGGCCTTCCTTGTGATGCTGCTGCATATGACACTAGAAGCTGTTCAGTCTTTCTGATAGCTTTGGTTCTGTCCAAGTAAAAGCGTAGCTGTCTGTGAATGTCCAAAGAATGCAGATTCTCTCACCCTTATTCTGTGAGTTTGGATAAAAGGTAGGCAAATGAATTGTTTGGTTAAGGGCCACACTGGAGACTACCTTAGGCATAAATGTAGGGTTTGTTCTCAGAGAAACCCTGTCAGGATGGAAAATGATAAAGGGTTCCATAGCCATGAGTGCCTGTAACTCTGAGACTCGCCTAGCGGAGGTTACTGCTAGGAGCAGAGCTGTTTTCCACGACAAGAATTTTATATCAGCTGCAGAGGCTGGTTCAAACGGAGGCAGTGTAAGTTTTTCCAAGACATAGTTTAGGTCCCCATGCAGGCATTGGTGCTCTCCTAGGGGGTCTTATGTTTTTGGCCCCTCTGAGGTACTGCCTTAGTAATTGATGAGAAAAAATAGGTGGTTCTGTATTGTAATGAGCTGAAATGACAGAGGCATGAATTTTAATTGATGAAAAAGAAAGGCCCTTCTCCAGCATCTCAGTTAGGTATTGCAAAATCTGAGGAATATTTGGAGCAGTCGTATCAAAACCTTGTGCCTGGTTCCAAGCACAGACTCTCTTCCATTTTTCTGTATAAGATTTCCTGGTGCTAGGCCTCCTGGCCTCCAAAATAACATCCATCACTGCTTTAGAGAGAGGTGTGCCTTGAAAGGCTTATCTGCCATGCTGCCAGGTTTAAGGTCTTGAGTTGGCTGTGCAGTATCTGACTGTCTTGTTGAGTCAATAAGTGACGTATTTGAGGTAATGTCCACGGTGGGCATTGAGACAAGCTCTTTAGGATTGGGTACCAGTGCTGGAGAGGCCAGTCTGGGGCAATCAGTATCATATTGGGGTTCTCTTGTCGGACCCATCTGAGGGAATAGTTTCCGAGTGTCCAATACCTTGAGTATCCAGAGGCCTAGTCGGCTCCACGTGGGAGTCGGAAGCTGCCTGTGGCTCTGAGGCAGCGGGCGTCAGGGACTGCGAAAGCGCCTCACTGAGAACTGGTGACAGGCCTAGAAAGCCTCGTCGTCGGTTTTGGATCTCGGATGCCTATCCTTCTCTTTTTCTTTACGTTTTTTATATACTCCGGTAGTCAGTTGATCCGACGGCATTATATAGTTAAATCTTCTGCCAAAGTAATGGAATGCAAAATCGTACCGACACTTAATAATGCGTTGGTTAAATCTAGCACAAAACCGACAACTAGCAACGTTATGATCAGGGCCTAGGCAAGGAATATAGTAAGAATGAAAATCCTTAAGAGGTATTTGCTTCCCACAAGAAATACAGTTATTAACTTTTTCCGACATCGGTCTGGAGCAAGAAAAAAGTTTCCCCAACGGGGTACTTAGCTTTAATGAATACTTCAGATCTGAATTTCGTATTTGAAAAACTCAGGAGTCGGCCGACTGGCACTTGTGAACTGCTTTTGCTTCGGGTACCGCGCGGCAAGAAAGACTGTAGAAAAGGGCGTCGGCTGCATCTTTTATACCCCTGGCACACTGATGTCAAGGAGGAGGCAACAGCAACCGACGCCGGACCTAGACTTTGGACTTCAGGCCGATTGAGGGTAGCCTGCCAGCAGGATAACCCAATTGTAATGACTGCAACAGTGAAACACGATGAACATCGGTATGAAATATCCTCTGGAAATGATGCTTTGTACCAAAGTATCCGATGTTATGTGTAGCCAGGCTACTGGGTACAAAGACAAGTGACCCCCGACTGCCTCCAGAGCCGAACAGTCGTAGGACTGACCGGAGAACTGACCCCTGTCACCCTGTTGCGGACCCCCTCTGCCACGGGGGTGGCATCTTCCATTATAATCCCCTCCTCTGCCTCTAGAGGGGGTTTCTCCACGTGTGTCCTGAAAGGCTGCCTGAATTTTTCGGAACCACATTCCCCCCCCCAGGGCCCTTGGGGTAGGGCCGAGTGGGGGTGGAAAAACGGACCCCAATGGCAGATAAGGTCTTGCCTTCCTGTTCACAACTGGTTAAAGTTTCCTTTACTTTGGGCCCAAACAGTGATGAGCCATCGAATGGGGTATTAATAAAGGAAGACTTAAAGGGTTCTGCACAGGAACAGAGACGCATCCAGGCTTGTCTTCAAAGAGCAATGCCCGAACTAGCGGCTCTACTCGAACCATCAGCAGCATATGATATGAGACGCATGGACGTGTTCACTATTGAGTTTAGGGTAGCGAGCTGGGCGTTGACTTTGTCGGCCACTCCTGCAGCTACCGTACCCTGGAGAGTATCTCCTAGCTCTTTCAGGAGATCTCTCTGTAGTCTTATAAAATGGGTTAAGTACTTCAGTGATCGCAGAGAAAAAGTCGCTGAACTAAACATGCGCTTCCTATATCTATCCATAACCCTAGAATCTCTTAGGGGGATGGATAGAAGAGGATGTCTCAGATACTTCCTTTTTGGTGGCTGCAGCTACCACCATGGCATCAACAGGCACTCCTTTTGTCAAAAATGTCTTGTCCACTGGAGCAGATATGAATTTATTGGGTCTACGAGGGACAGGTTTACATGGCCTCCGGTGACTCCCATGCCTTACAAGAGATCAGTTCCATGAGTTCGTCGTAAGGCAGGGACACCCAAGAAGTGGAAGGTTGAGACCCAAAAGCCTTCAAGAGCACAGACTCATCCTCAGTAGGGGTCTTGGACTGCCAATCGCTGCTCTGACTAAGCATCTCTAGTATCTCTGCAAAGGAGATATCCTCAGAGGGGGATCGAGGGGACCCTTCTGACTCATCTAAGTCTGTGTCAGATGTCAAAGACTCCTGTGGGGAGTCTAAGTGCCTCCTCTTGCACAGTCTTTTCCTGGGCACCTCCTCAGTGGGGGGATCTGGGGAGGTCTCAGAAGAGCAGGGGATGTCCTGTGGGGGTATTTGAGGCTTGGGGTCTCTATGCTTAGAGGGATCAGCAGATGAAGAAGCAGACACAGGAGCTTGAGGGGAGAGGGAAAGCTGAACCGATGCGGACATCTTTGGAGACAAAACTCTCCTCATAGCATCAAAAGCACCACGGCTCCAACAAGAAGGAGTGGACGGACCCGACAGTACCGTCCGATACTCCCGCACAAAGACCCTGGGCTCCGAGCCTGAGGTAGGAGCAGAGCTCATCTGAGCCGAAGCCCCGAGAGGAAGAGTTGGCACTGACAAGTCGGTGCGACTATCCTCTCCGGACCCGACGGGAGAGCATCGTCTCCTAGAGTCCTCGATCAGCGCAAAGGACATCCGAGTAGATGGAGCTGATAACACTGGTGCGGGTATTGGCTCCAAGGGGTCGACCACCATCGATTCAATTTCCTTCGGCTCCGAGAGTCCAGTACGACTTGGAGGAGGAGTAGACAAGTCCGGTTCCATGGTCTTCAGTACCGATGAGCTGGTCGGGGCCGACAACAATTTGGCAAGTCCTGGTGCCTGTAAAAGCTTCTGCACTAGCCGATCCATGTCCAAATCTGAAAGGCTGACTGAAGACTTGGCTGAATGCACCGAAGTTGCTGACTGGAGCAGAGGTGAAGAAGGAACTTCAGAGACCGGCTCCAATACTGAGAGCTGGCTCCGAATCAAAGGTACACTCGGTTCCGATGACTGTGGAACCGATGACCCTCCTCCTGAAATCTTAGCCTTTTTTTGAGACCTTATCTGAACACTTGGATTCTGAGGATTTGGATTATGTACTAGCACCCTCATGGCTACTCAAGACTTCCGAAAAAGATTGCTGTAGCAATCCCCTGTCTATACGTTTCCTCCTTCTCTCTAAGAGAACTATTGAAGAAAAGGAGTGGCAAATGCTACCGGTGTCTTGGAGGTGTTTAGCCACCAGACTGAATCCCGATTTGGGATGGGATTTCTCCCTATCATCCGACATAGTTAAGTGAAAAAGGCAGTAAATTAGATACACAACAACTAAGCCCAAACCGGGCACTAACTATAACAGTATATATATATATATATATATATATATATATATATATATATATATATATATATATATATATATATTTATATAGAACAAAAAATATAGATACAAATGTAAGACTAAGAGGCCCACAGGAAGACCTGACTGTAATAAAGATTAATAGTAGAGAAAAGGGGCTTAAGGCCCACACAAACTAAGAAGCCAACAAGGCCCTAACTTTTAAACTATTTCTATCTAGAGAGTAAATATAATAGTACTAACGCACACTATATATATTAAACAAAAAAGAAAGCTTTTTTTATAGACCTGATGTTAACTTGTTTCTAAAATGGTCCGAGCTAACTGGAAGACCGAGATCTCTCTTGCCGCGGCAAACTAGATCTGGGGTAATTCCAGCAGTGCATTGTGGGATAAGGGGCTTGGTCTCGAGCTACTGGCAAACCTTGAGCTTGCCATCGGCTCCGAACCCATCAGTGAGAATAAATGGCGAGATTTAACTTTACATGCCTCTGATCTGCTGTGGCGACCCCTGACGGGAGCAGCTGAAAGAAGAAGACATGCCTTGTTATCTACGGGAGCATCCATAAGTTTTGACAATGTCATCAGCCTGAGGCTGTAGCCTAAGCCAGGAATATCTGCTGATGACAGAACCTGAGGCAGCAGCCCTTGATGAAGCCTTCACTGTGTCATAACTACACTTAATGGAGTGTCTAGTTACTTAACTGCAAGAATTTAACAGGCTAAAAGCTTTAGCTTTAATAGAGGAATCATGAAGGTCACCCAATTGTTTAACAGCATCAGTAAGAACGGCCAAGGAATATTTGGCCATACGACTTTGACAGTTTATGACTCTCATACCTAAAGTGGCACAGGAATAGATTTTATTTTGCCCAGTCTTTCCATTATTCTGCTTTCCTTATCTGAGGGAAGAAGGGAAGTGGAGGGGAGAAGTTTGGAAGCTTTCTCTGCAGCCACAGAAATAGTGGATGGATCTGCAGAAGGGGCCTTGAAGAGAAATTTTGAATCTTCAGGGATTTTATAAAATCTGTCTGGGTGCTTTGGTGCAGGGGGGGCTGGGAAAATGGGGCTTTAGAGACAGCCAGGAAGGCATCCAAAAAGGCAGGATGCACAGGAGGAAATGCAGACGGATTAGGGGACTCATTTCTAAAAGGTCATAAAACCTCTTTTGAGCTTGTCTCAGTAACCTGACTGCAGTCCCATTTAAAAACGTCCTTCGTTTACACGATTTTTTCCCCAAAGGTAATGTCTTCCCCAGGTAAATCCGTTCCATTTGACTCCTCTTCTGGAGAAGCATATCCCAGAGGGGAGGCAATTTGGGATGTGTTAGTGAGGGATTAATCTCCTGAAGAATCCTCTTCTTCAGAGGAAATATCAGCTAATAGTTTGCCCTTACGAGTACAGACTGAAGGAGCCTGGGCAGGGGCAGAGGCCTGGCATAATGCAAGAAAGGCAGTAAATAGGCCTTGAGTAAAGGCCTGCCAGTCAGGCGCTTGGGTCAGATGGTATGGATGGCTGAGAAGGTGCAATATGTTTTGTTTTTTGCCTCTTCTTTTTGGGAACATCCAACAAAGAAGTGTCTGTTATGTGATGCAGGAAAGAAGGACCGGACATCGGGCAGCACTCCACAACATCAGAGATAATGTCTTTGTGGATGACTATTTGGGAAACCCCACGCGAGACCCTGGAAATGATGAGCCTTGATCCCACCCCCCCGCCCGAGTCGGACACAAGTGACTCCCTCTGGGATGTGCTGCCGGCTTCTCTGACTGCTTCCTCCAGGGTACCCATCAATGGAAGGTCCATGGATTCTGACTCCAAGCCTTCACCAGGCCTCAAGAGGTATGGTTGGAATAGAGGGTCAAGCTGCAGGATCAGGCTGAGACTTCTTGGCCTTTTCTGTGGGCAGCTCTTCTAAGGTTCCCAATGTCAGGTTCATGTCTTTAAGCAAAGTGTTTTAAACACTGATTCTCAAGATACAATTTTAACGAGGCAAGATGGCTCCTAAGAGTTTTAGGAACAAAGGCCTGACAGACTGCACAAGTGGTGTAGTCATGGTCTTGGCCTAGACAGAATAAGCAGAGCTCGTGTGAGTCTTTATGTGGAATCTGCTTCCACAATGTAGCTTGCCCTTTCTACCTGAGATTAGCACACAACACAGTAGCAAAAAAGTAATAAAACCCCCTATGGGGTACTTATCCGAACACGGACAAGCACAAAGTCAGTTCTCCAAGCTAGAGATTGGGGCTGGCAGTCACACAGGCGGCAGAGAAGTTCTAAGGTAGGTGAATGCTGACGTCCATTTTACACCAGACATCCGTTTATGGCCAACGTACACAAAGTGATTTGGGCCACCTGTACCTTCGCTATAGCAACTAACTCTTGTAAAATGGCCAGACGTAGGGGTCAACCAGAGGCAGACTCCTTCATGTTATGGATACAGCAGCAAATGAATAGGAGGACATCTATTTATATGTGCTCCCTGAACAGACACCAACCTGGTTAACAAGAAAAACAATACTCCTACTTAACAGTGAACCTGCAAGCTATTCTAAAAACTGTAGACCAATAACTTGCCTTTTGTCAATGTATAAACTATACACTGGAATTGATGCCGACAGAGTTTATACTCATTCAGAAGAAAACTCAATCATGGCAATAGAACAAAAGAGTAACAAAAGAAAGTCATATGGAACAAAGGATCATTTACTGTTAAAGTCATAATGGAGAAAGTACAGTTGTGTACACTTACCATAAATGTAGATGTTTGAGTGTATTCACTGTTGCAGTCATCACACTTGGGTTATCTGCCTGCAGGTAGCCCTCAGTCGGCCCGAATACCAGAGTCTTGGGATTTCTGTGTCGGATGCTGTCACCTCTTCCATGACGTTAGGTCGTCAGGGGTATAAAACATGCATCCGACAGCATTACATCAGTTTTTCTTGCCCTGAATGTCAGAAGCCCCCAAAATAGGAAGCTATTACATGGTGTGAAACACCACCAGTAAAAATTAAATACCCCTGCCATAAAAGATGGCCATAAAGAGGATAGGTAAAGAGGATAGAGAAAGCCAGGGGGCTGGAGGGAAGGAAACCAGAACTACAACAGTGAATACACTCAAACATCTATATTTATGGTAAGTGTACACAACTGTACTATGTTCTTTGTGTTTCACTGTTGCAGTCATCACACTTGGGTTGATTCCCAAAGCTGAGGAAGGGTGGAGGCATTCAAAAAGAGTTAGGGCTGGCTAGTAGGCCCTGCAACACTGCTGTAGCAAATACTGCCCTGAATTTGGAAAAGATAGGTAAGTGGTAATGCTTGGTGGAGGTGTGTACAGAACTCCAGGTTGCAACTTCCAGGATGTCCCTGGTGGGGACCCCCCTGAGAAATGCTGTAGAGGTTGAAGTAGCTCTAGTGGAATGAGTTCTGATCCCCAGACGGGTAGGTTTTCCATGGTGCTTGTAGCAGAAATGGATGCAGTGTGCTATCCATTTGAAAATGTTTTGCTTCGAAATGGCCTTGCCCTCTGCCCCTGTAGTAAAGCTGACTAGAAGCTGGTCAGATTTTCTGAAAGGCTTAGCTCTGTCAAGGTAGAACCTGAGCTGTCTGTGCACATCCAAGGAGTGCAGGATCCTTTCCCCTCTATTCTGAGGATTAGGAAAAAAGGTTGGCAAATGGATGGAGTGGTTTAGAGCCACACTGGATACCACCTTGGCATAAAGGAAGGGTTAGTCCTGAGGGAAACCCTGTCAGCATGGAAAACAACGAAGGGCTCCACCACCATTAGTTTCTCTACCTCAGACACTCTTCTTGCTGAAGTAATAGCTAGAAGTAAGGCTGTTTTCCAAAAGAGGAATTTTAACTCTGCTGAAGCAGCAGGTTCAAAAGGGAGAAGTGTGAGCTTTTCCAGTACAAAGTTAAGGTCCCAGGCCAGGATGGGAGCTCTCCTAGGGGGCCTTAAATTGTTAGCTCCTATCAGGAAAGTACAGTTTTGTACCTACCATAAATGTAGATGTCCGAACTGGATAGCATCTGCAGTCATAACAAGGGTTGTGTCCTGTCCGCCAGGTTATGCCAGTCGGCCGGCCGGAAAGATTCCCCCGGCTTCGCTTCGTCGCACTTCCACCCGACCATCTCGCTCTTCGGGTGCAGCATCAGCAGCAAGCATTTTTTTTCCTCAGTTTCCCCCCAGTGCCAGCAGCCCCCCCAGATGCCAATAAATTGATACGCTAATGTTTCCAAATAGATAGAGGTAAACACAGCAATAAGCATATATGTATTATAAGCATAAAACATATACACCAATAAGAAACCAACAGCTAGCTATTAGGAGGGTAAACACCCCTCTAGTACCACAGAGGGGAGGGAGGGGAGAATTGCAGATGATGTCCAGTCTGACATCTCTATTTAAGTGGTAGGTACAAACTGTACTAAGGTCCTTCATGGATGCATCTGCAGTCATAACAAGTGGGGAGAATACCATATAAAACTAGGGTAGGGATATGTGCTAGAGATAGGGAGGAGGGATATCTTGCATAGTGCAGGTGTGAAACCCTGCTCGATCTGAGCATAGAGGCAAAATATAATGCTTGGCAATATGTGCACAAATTTCAATAATGTGCAAATGTATGCTTTCTATTGCCAGCAGTATAAGGTTGCTCTGTGGTATGGCTGCTGTCTCGTTGCTGTTGTGAATATGGGTTCCTGTTAATTGGAGAGGTCTTATGTTCTGGAAGTTTATCGGCGCAATGGAGATTTCGCGTTTGAAATAGCTTTTCCTTCCCCCTTTGTTTGTCTGTTTCATTCCCCAAAAAAGTTGGTCAGTCTTTCTGCTAAAGTTGTTCTGTCTTCAGTTCTTTCAAGTTCTTTTCCAAGTAGTATCTTTCCCCTGTTTTTGTGGGTTGGGAAAAGGTGTAGCAGGGTGGATGCCCTGGTTTAAGAACACTCTGATACCCACCTGGCATAAATGTGGTGATTTCTCAGTCACCATGGACACTCTAAGATTGTGGAAGGATAGGAAGGTCATCATGTGCCTAAAAGGCTCGGGAAATGAAGGAAGGCTTGCACTGCCATTAAGGCCTGTAGTTCTGAAATCCATGTTGCTGAAGTGTTAATTGTTGCTGCTGCTGGTTCAAAGGGTGATAGTAAAAAAGTTTCTTTCTAATGGTCTGTTTTTTGGGGGTTTCTGGTAAAGGTGGTTCTTTTTGGAGGTTTTACCAAAGGGATTCCAATGGTGCTTTCCTTTGAGGGTTTACTGAGGAAATTCCTCTGGGAAAAAAGCTGAGCAGTGGGCAAATAAAGGATGCATGTATCTTGATCTGAAGTCGCCTAAATGTTGAATGAATGTATTCTTGAGATATCTTTAGGACATAGGTACATCTAAGAACACCACTTCTCAACCTCTTCCGCCACTAAAATCTATGTTTGCTACATCTTTCCCGCATAATTCCTTCTTACAGCGTCCATGCGTCTTTTGAATAATGTCTTTATTTCTTTGTTAAAGTTCTGGATTGGCTAATAATGTCTTTGATGTTCCATGTGCGTCAGTTTGTTCTTTGCAGGTTTGATGTATGATGCTGTAGTTGCAGTTCCATAACATCAAAGGCATCAGGGTATTAGCTGTTCTCTTGGCCAGTTTGGTGCTCTTCAGTAGTGGGTACCAGTGTTTCCTTGACATGCTTAGTAGTACATCTGATTATCTCTTGGACGCTCTTCCTGATTTTAGGTAGTACCTTTGTGTATCAAAGGTGAGAGAGGGAATGCATATGCTGTTAGCCTATCCAGTTGAAGGAGTGAATGAGAGTGCTATGCTAGTGGGTTCCATGTGAAGGGTTGTGAATTCCACTTTCCATGAGCAGGAGGTGGATGTCCTTGTGCAGAATTTTTGTTTCTCCCATTGAGAGGGTATCTTGAAGATGGTCTTGTGGCATTCCATTCTTTGGCATCCGGCGGCCCCGCTGTAACGGTGCAGCTTCCATTCAGTCTTTCCCCGGTACAAATATTAATATGTCTGCTATGCTGTATTCTTGCGTGCGGGTCCAAATATTGCCTGTAACTGAATGTTGTAGCTGAGTGCCAGGGTCCACAGCTCCAAGGTCATTCTGCATAACTGTGGTGTTGAGCCTCTGTATTTGTTTGTGGCCCTATGAAGAAACTGTTGTGTTGTTGATTGCCAGTTGTGTCCGCCAAAGTTTCTTTAGCTGTGATTGAACTTTGATTGCACGTCCTGTGTCCACAATCCTTTCAACGCATTTGTCCAGCATGTGGGCCCCCATCCCAGGTCTGAAGCGTCTTGTTGTGATGCCCACCATTGGTTGACTGTATCTAAAAGGGTAGGCCTAGTTTGACTTTTCTTGACTAGCCCTGTGTAGGAACCAGGCTTTTAAGAGGTAAATTAGTGATTTCTGTTTGTAGATTTCAAGTCTGTGTTGCATGGAATTATTCTTTTAGGTACCACTCTCTCGTAGTTTTCTATGGGAGTAGTCTGGCAAATGGGACCAAGATTAGTCTTCTGCCCATGAAGCCTGAGCGCCTGCAGAACTTTTCTTGCTGCCTGCTTGTTGTTGTTTGCTGTTAACACAGTAAAGAGGGAAGTTCTTTTTGTTTTTCTGTAGTCAGGAATTTTGTTTTGTGTAATGAAAGTGTTTTTCCGTAGTCAAGAATGCAATTTCCACGGATGTAATCAGCCTTGGACTTTTTGTATCCTGTTTGGTGTAGGTATCAGTGACTCAAGCTAATGACCCTGTTGAAATCTGTTGTCAGCTGTAGCAAGTGTCCTACCCCCAGTAAATATGTTGTCTCCAGGTGTATGTAGCACTGAATTCCTGTAGTCTCGGCGATACTTGTAAGTGGGATTTTGTGCATTACTCTAATTTAGGTATTACTGATAGTAAAGGGCAATGCTGAGAATTGATAGTGCTCCTTTCAAAAGGGCAATAATGAGGCATCTTCTGCAGCTGATTCTGCAAGAAGTTAGGGTTCAAGCTGGCTCTTTGGGACTAATGGAAGACTATTGGCCCAGCATGGGCTTGCTAGGGTGAAATACATTTTGAATTTGCCATTTGATGGAAGTATTTGTGGTATCCACTCTTTTTGGTCTTCAACTTTTTCCTTTCTTTGAACTAGGTGACAGGCTCTTACCCCTTTCCTTGCACTTCCTTTCTGGAACTAGGAATACAGCCTTGCACATGTCCTGGTGTTTATCTGTCGGCAGCCTCTGTTTTGATTTGGAGGTGGATTTTACTATGTCTTTGACTGGGCGTGAGTGGTGCCCTCTTCGTAACCTTTGATCTATGGTTTGCAAAATCCTACCTGTTTTGTTAGTGTTTTGAGTTCTTTGAAAAGCCGTTTGTAATGCCTTCTCTATAGAGGAGCTGCTATTTGTTCAGTTCTTTTCTAATTTAGTTGTAAGTCACTGTGGTTGTGAAGGCTGTTTTGGTTCTGGCTGTGTCTGCGCCTGTGTTGTCTGTGGTTGTGCCACTGTCACCTCTGTAGGCACCTCCTCTGGCTCTGTTTCTGCCTTAAAAATCATCGGTTGGACTGCCCCTTTGTCTTTCCTTTGTGTTTCTGCCTTAGGACCACTTTTGGCAGGCCCCTTCCTGGCAAACCTTGGTCAGGAACCTGCAACCTCCATTTAACAGTTTGAAACAGATTTTGCCTTCATGGTCATTTTCTTCTTAATTTTGCCAGTAAAATCAAACAAGCTTGTCTTGTTTTTGGCTGATCTCTGCTAACTTAGCTTCTTAGCCAATCCGTAAAGTTTTCGTTCCTCTGTCTAGTCTTATCACTGTGCCTGTCATGGCTAGCCTGTTCTAAGAAGCCACATCATCATTCTTAGTTTTTAGTTAATGGTATGTAACCTGTGAATGGTAATTTACCATCTCTTGTACATATTTCTTATCAATGGTTCTGTCAGTAGTTAGTTTTACTTATAATCTCTATTAAACTCTTGGTATTGAGATTCAAAACTGACAGTTTGGTTTAGGTAACTGAAGGAGGGACCCTGTGTAGAGCTGTTGGTGACCCAGACAGTTTGACCTTGCTTTCCTTTTGAGAGTATAGGGTTTTTGTGCCTGGTGGCTACTGCCTTAGGACCTGGGGGGGTTTTCAGGGGGCCTTGTAAAAGGTGGTGATGAGTATCTACCACCCTGTAAAATCCTGGAGGTTCTGCAAAATGGGGTAAGGAATCCTGATGGAGGTAAGTATCATTATTACACCTGGAAAAACCTGTCAGAACAGGCAACATAGCTAAGGGCCTGTGCAAGCCGAGCAAGGATCATTCTGGTCTTGGGGAACCACTGAGAAATCCTGTTGCCATCTGGAATCTCCAAAATTGAATGCAATTGTTCCAAAATAAATTCTTCTGGTGGGTTCATAGCTGGAATGGATTGCCTTCCTGGAGAATCTTCAAAATCATTCTTGGTTTCCTCAGGCTGGTCCTCTTGGTGGTCTCAGCTGACCATCGCAACATTCTCAATTAATGAATAAAATTGCTCAGCCTGGGCTGAGATTTTTATGTCTGATCTATCTGATGAATTATCAGTCGACACAAATTTGGGGATTCTGCCCTAGAAGAGTTCTCCTCTGGGGGCTGTAACAGGCACTGTGGGCATAGTCTGGCTGCGAAGTCTGTGGGCGATTAACTTAATGGACATGGCAGCTTGAGAAAACCGCAGCACCACGCGCTGGGTAGAGACATCCAAGGGTGCTAGGGCCCTCTTGCCGAGGGTAAAATTTCTGTAGCTCAAGCAACATTTGTAGCAGGCCTAGCACCTTGTGCTAACAGGTAGCTACTGACTTTGAGTAGGCATTTCAACCACTAAAGTGGGGACAATTTCTGAGGTTTTTCCGTAGTTTTCGAGCATCCGACCTCAGGTGTCGGTCAAGGTCAGAACCGCTTTTGGTTTAGTATTCTGTCCACGGCATGTAATGCTTAGTGTCGGTTGCTATCTTTTGTTCTCGTTGCTCCCCCTCGACGCCTAGCAAATCAAGTAAATGAAAGAGGTACAATCCGAATATGAGTATTTCCTGCGGGCTGGGCCGCCGCAAGGCAGGAAGTAGGAAACTGGCGCCTTAATGAGGTATTTGTTTCGGGGGTTAAACAATAAGTGTCTTTTTCGACATCGGGTTGAGGTAAGAAAGAGTCTCAACCAGGTTAAACAATTGTTAACTTTTTCTGTAGCGCTTAAAGAAGTAATCTCTGATCCGGTTGGACCGCTTTGTAAGCTCAAGTCTCTGCTTGATGAGAGGGTGAGAAAAGAGAGGAGGCTCAGTATTATAATGAGCTGAGATGGCAGAGGCATGAATCTTAATGGATGAGAAGGATAGGCCTCTGTGGAGCAGCTCTGCTAGGTAATCAAGGATTTGAGGTAAGTTGGGCACATCTGTGCCCTTTTCCTTGAGACCGACTCAAAGAACAATATCTTTTCCACTTTTCAGCATAGTATTTCCTAGTATTAGGCCTTCTGGCCTCAAGGATGACATCCAGCATCTGTTTGCTGAGGGATGCTGGTGGTGTATTCATGGGATAAGCCAGGCTGCAAGGCTTAGGGTTTGCAGCTGTGGATGCAAAATCTGTCCCTCCTGCTGAGACATCAGGGAAGGTGTCTGATGTAGATTGCTCAGACTGCATAGGACTGGGTACCAGTGCGGGCGTGGCCAGTCTGGTACAGTAAGGATTGCTCTTGTCCTGTCCTGTTTGATCTGTAGTACTTTTGAGAGGAGGGGCAGAGGAGAAAAGGCATAAATTGAGAGGTTTTCCCATGCAAAGGATAGGGCATCCACCTTCCAGGCTTTGCTGTGAGGGTTCCTGTTGCAAAATTTGTTCAATTGGTGGTTTTGGGGGGAGGCAAAAAAGTCCACCTCCTGAGTTCCCCACCTATGGGTTAGAAGTTTGAATGAGTTTGGTTCCAGTTTCCACTAGTGAGGGTCCAGTAGATTTCTGCTTAAGTCGTCTGCCAGTGAATTTTGCTTGCCTGGCAGGAATTGCACTTGTAGGTGCACTTGTATGCTCAAGGCTGTGTTCCACAGAGCCATGGCTAACCTGCAGAGTGGGCAAGAAGGAGTCCCACCCTGCTTGTTTATGTACCACATAACTGTGATGTTGTCTGTCTTTATCAGGAGCTGTCCTGGAAGGATAAGTTATTTGAAGACTTTCAGAGCATTCTGTACAGCTAGCATCTCTTTTTGATTGATATGCAGGGGAATTTGTTCTGGGCTCCATTTGCCTTGAATGCATTTGCCTGCCATGTGAGCCCCCCATGCATAGTCTGATGCTTCTGTTGTCAGGGTTTGGGGAGCGAGGGGTTGAGTGAAATGGAGTCCCTTGTTGCGGTTGCATGCTTCTGCCCACCAAAGGAACTCCGCACTTAGACAAGGTATGATGGGGATTACTGTTTCCAGATCCTGAGAATGTTGACACCAGAGACTTTTTAAGTACCACTGAAGTTTCCTCATATGCAGTTTGAACCCTAGGGCTTGCAGTATTTTTCCTTGCAGACAGCTGGGTTTTGTTGGCCTTTAGTTTAAAATTGTTTGTCAGATGGACCTGCTTTTCTGGAGTGAGGAATGCCATCTGGGAAGTTGTGTTCAAGCTTGCTCCCAGGAATACAATTTGTTGGCTGGGCATCAGTTGTGATTTCTTTTTGTTGACGGTGTATCCCAGTGAAGTTGGAAGTCTTTTTACAAATGCCAGATACTAAAGTTGCAATTCCTGACTGTCCGCCTGAATCAGGCAATCGTCCAAGTATGGGTAGATTTGAATATTTCTCGGACTGCAGTATGCAATGGCTGGAGCCAGGCATTTTGTGAATACTCTGGGCACAGTAAATAAGCCAAAGGGAAGTGCAGAGAACTGACAGTGCAGAGAGCCTGCACTGAAACGTAGATACTTCCTGTAAGACTCCCTTATGGGGATGAGCAGATAAGCTTCTTTTAAGACTACGGTGACTAACCAGGCATCCTTGGCTAGCATAGAAAGAAGCTGTTGCTGTGTAAGCAATTGGTAGATCCAGGATAGGGCGCTAAAAGCTCTCTTTTCTGGGCACCAGAAACTGTCTGGAGTAGAAACCCTGTCCCCTTTGCTCTGCTGGAACAGGTTGAATAGCCCTGATATGGAGAAGGGACAGTACTTGCTTCTGAGCCTCTGCCCACTGGTTTGGAGGAAGGTCTGGCAACCCGCTTGGTGTTGGCAGTGAGTAGAAGTAGAATCTGTATCCCTGGGATACAATGTTTAGAACCCATCGGTCCTGAGTAATGGACATCCAATTTTTTGCATGAAGGGCGAGATTTCCTCCTAGAGGCGCAAGTACTTGGGCATGGCTGGGAAGGATAATTGCAAAGTCATTGTGAACTTTTTCCATAAGGGGGTGGCTTACCACTCCCTGGTTTTCAGGTGGAAATACTCCATTGTTTAGATCTCTGCATACCCTGAGACTGTAGCCTTGGTGGTCTGTTTCCCCTGGGTTTGGACTGAGAAGGCCTGAGAGGGACTGGAAAGGACCATTTTTTTTGAAGGCCAATGCCTACTGAATCTAGGTGGCTGCACCTGTAAGAAATCTTTTACTGTTTGCATAGATTTAGATTTTTCTTCCATCTTTTCAAGAACAGCTTCTGCTTTTGTGCCAAACAAAAGCTCCTGATTTAATGGAAAATCTAGTAATTTTGCTTTGACATGGTCAGGCAAGACTTCTTTTAGCCAAGCATGCTTCTCAGTACAGACCCAGTGACAGCAGCCCTGCAAGATGCTTCTAAGGCATCAAACCTACATTGCAAAGTACGTTTATTAACTTGGTTTGCAGAATGCATTAACTCTTGTAAATCTTTATTTTCTGCACAATCTGGAAGTAACACCATTTTTTTGTTTAATTAGTTCCATAATATGTTGCTGGTACTTCAACGTGAAACTGGCAATTCAAAGCCCTGATGCCAAGAGTTGCAGAGGTATATACCCTTCTTACCCCATCTGTCTAAAGCTCTAGAATCCCTGTCTGAAGGGGTAGGGTTTTTGGCTGTAGTAGCCTTAACGCCTTTAGGTCCCTAGGAAATGGTCTCTGGATCCATAGTAGGATTCTTACTTAGCTTTAGAAGACTTCAGGTCTGAAAAACGAAAATTTCAGATAGTGTCCGACCGGCACTTGCGAACTACTTCTGCTCCTTCTCGGCAAGAAAGACTGGTGTAAAGGCATCAGCTGCATGTTTTATACCCCTGATGACCTGACATCATGGAGGAGGTGACAGCATCAGACGCAAAAATCCCAAAACTCTGGTATTCGGGCTGAGTGAGGGCTACCTGCAGGCAGATCACCCAAGTGTGATGAGTGCAACAGTGAAACACGAAGAACATTTGTCTAAGGGGAAGAAAAAGTATGGCATGGATAGACTACAAAAAAGCATCGGACATTATTCCACATTCATGGATAAAAGACTGATTAAAAATGTATAGATACACCCTAGACTGATCAATTACATTATAGTTGCCTTGAAAGAGTGGCAAACCACTTTGCAGTTAAGCCATGATAAAAAACAATTTATTTATTATGAAAAACTAGGCATACACCACAGCTGAAATAACAGAAACTTTAATAAACCTCCCAAAAAATGCTATAAAATAGTAAGCGCTTTCACAGCCATTCAACTGCTTCTTCAGACCTAACAAAAAGCACCAACCAACTTCCTTTTAAAAAACAATCTAGCCAATCAGACAAGACATTCAGAGACTACGAAAACTGTTAAAAACAAAAACACTATCCTTGCATGTACAAGCTGCTCTCTTACCTACAAATACCCTAAAACATAATTGAATCTACAGAAAATACACTTATTATTCTAAAATGCATATGAGCAGGACAGATATAGAACATTCAATTTACTAAAGAGTGACACTTCAACAGAGGTTTGAGAGAAACACGTTCATTAATACTCATCCGGTCCAGCTGGTGAATCTGGGAATCTTGAGGCAATGTTACAAGTGCCTCATGTACACAGACAACCCTCTCCTCCTCCCAACAAATTCCAACACATGTGAGAGATGCAACCATATAGCCAAACTGGAGGCTAAGCTCTCTCAACTCAGTACTGGCATAACCAGTCAGGAGGAGAAGGAAACCACACTCACTACAATTCCAGTCTCACATAGACCTACCACGACAGCAAACCAAACACATAATCACACAAAAACATACTCTGAGGCTCTAAATAAAGATCTGCCTAAGCAGCAGAGACCTCCAAAGCAGACACCCAAGCAACCGCTACCCCAAAACAAAACACGTGCAACACACATCTCACAAAGCCTGTGTGCCGAACAGTCACAGCCCTTAAGACTAAACAACACACCTGATACACTTGTAATAGGTGACTCTATCGTCCCGCTCACCAGGCTGAACAAGGAGAGGGTCATGGTGAGCAGCCTGTCGGGCGCTAGGATCCGCCACATAACACAAGCACTCAGGTCACTCCAAGGCAAGTACAAATATGACTCAGTCATTGTCCATGCTGGTGTGAATGACCTGAGACGTACCTCCCTGGACTACATGAAGAGAGACAGAGGAGCTCTCTGAGCATGTAGCCCAGGCCGGTATGACCCTGACCTTGAGTAGCATCTTACCCTCACCAAGAATGATGCCACAATATGAAGACAAGATGATCAATTTCAACAATTGGCTTAAGTACTGGTGTCATTCAAAGGGGATCCAATGCCTGTCAGCTTGGGATGATATGCTCGACAAGCCACGATGCTTCGCTAGGGACGGCTTGCACCTGTCACCCCTGGGCTTTTGGATATTGGCAAAGGCTCTTGCTACCCCCATAGCGCCTTTTTTAGGCAAGGCTCAAAAGACAAACCGACCTCCATAGGTATCACAAGGGATAAGAAACAGAGTAATGCTACTCAACGCCAGAAGTCTAAACCTCAAGATGCACGCACTCGAAACTCTCCTTAGCATGGAGAACATCGATATCTGTGCAGTAACAGAAACCTGGTTCAGGGCTCCAAAGAGCACCCCAGCACTACCAGGTTATACCTCATACCATGCTTTTCAGCCCCAAAACTTGGACCAAACCACAAAAGGAGGGGGAGTATCGATATTCATCAAAGATACCCACACCTCCAGGTTGGTGGCAAAGCACGTAGCATCAGAGACTATCCATGTGCAACTAACAGTGGGTAAAACTGCCTTCCAGTTTATAGCCTGCTACAGACCACCCTCCCAAACCCAGGAACCCCACTCGGCCTTCCTGAGAACACTGGAAAATATGAAGGTCTCTCCAAACACCATTATATTGGGCGACTTCAACTACCCAAACATAGACTGGGAGCATTACTCTAGCTCCAACACCCTAGCCCAAAGGTTCCTAGAATTTATAAACTCAAATGCTATGGAACAACTTGTTACCACTCCCACAAGAGGGGAAAACATACTGGACCTGATCATCACCAACATGGGGACTCTATGCTCCAGACCAGAAGTGTATCCCTCACTGGTAAGATCAGACCATAAACTAATCTCACTGGATATTCATATCCCGACCCCACCCCCTGCCCAGAAAACCACAGTGAAAAACTTCTCTAAAGCAAATTTCACACTCCTCACAACCGAGGTGGAATCCTTCAAAGCCCCCGGGCCTGTGGAAAATATGGCCCAGACCGCAGAATCCTTTATAAACGCATTCTATGAACACCTTCAGGAATGCATGGATCATGCGATCCCAAATAAAACCAAGACCCAATCCTCCAAAGGCAGACGTCCTGTCTGGTGGACCCCAGCCATAAACAAACTATACAATAGAAGGAGGAAGCTACTAAATGATAGAGCAAAATCCCAAAAAGGGAAGGCATCACTGATCAGTATTAGCAAAAAACTACGGGCACTCATAAAATTGTCTAAGGCCAGCTTCGAGAGAAAAATTGCACAGGACACTAAGGATAATCACAAGGCTTTCTTTAGTTATGTTAGGAACCTGGGTGGTAATCCCCAGATATGCTCAGAATTAGTCCAAAAGACAAAAATACACTGAACCCACAGACATTGCCAACATCCTAGCTGACAGGTTCAGCAAACTCCCCACCAAAAGGGCAAATATCTATCCCAGCAGAGTGCTGCCCCTGACACCTCAGATGCTCAGGTAAGAGCCGCCTCACCAAAGCAAAAAACACAGCATCAATGGGACCAGACGGTGTCCCGGGCTGCGTCCTACATGAACTCCAAGAAGAGCTAAATCCAAACATAAAACTACTGTTCAATCTCAGCCTTACTACAGGATATGTGCCCAAAGAATGGCGTACAGCAACAGTGGTCCCTCTCCATAAAGGTGGTGCCTCAACAGATCCTGGAAACTATCGCCCCATAAGCCTGAATAGCTTGGTCTGCAAAGCTATGGAAAGGATCATCATGGACCTCATAAATAAAGATATTGGGGACGTACAGACACTGGATCCTACCCAGTTCGGCTTTGTTAAGGGCAGATCCTGCCTCTCAAACCTGGTTGATTTCTTTGAAACAGTCACCAAGGCCATTGACGAGGGGAAGGTGGTCCACACAGCCTACCTGGACCTCGCAAAAGCCTTCGATACAATACCCCACTCGGGCATTATAGATAAGCTCACCAGCTTAAATATAAACCCCTATGTCACTAGATGGACTGCAAACTGGCTCAAGGACAGAACCCACATGGTTAGAATTGCTGGAGCCATGTCAGACTCCAAACCAGTTACAAGTGGTGTCCCACAAGGCTCAGTCCTGTGACCTCTCTTGTTCGGTATATATTTCTCAGAGGTACAGGCCAACACGGAAGGACTGTGGCTGACCAAGTTCGCAGATGATTGCAAACTGGGCGCCATAATCGACTCTCCAGCCGACACAAGCATCCTCCAAAAGGGCCTCATAGAAACAGACAACTGGTGCCAGAGCCATGGCCTCAAGCTAAATGCCAAAAAGTGTATAGTCCTCCCCTTTGGCAAAAACAAAGTGCCCATAAATTACCACATAGGTGGTAATCCATTAAGTACAGAAGTAGTAATTTGGGACCTGGGGACCCAAGTTGATAGCAATCTCTCATTTGACAACCACGTGGCCAAAGTGGTTAGAAAAACATTTTATACAGCCCACCTAATCATGAAGGGATTCACATCTAGATCAGAGGAGGTCATCGTGCCTCTTCACTCATCCCTCATCAGGCCCATAATTGAGTACAATGCCCCTTTTGGGATGTACCTTACCAGACACCTGCAGCAACTGGAAAGACCCCAAAAGTACCTCACCAAGAGGATCAAAGGGCTCAAACAGATGCCATATGCTGCCCGGTTAAAGAAACTCCAGCTCTACTCAGTGGCATACCGCCTGTTCAGAGGCGATCTGTGCCTGACGTATAAAGCCATGTCCAACCCGAATTAATGGACATGCTGCACCTCAGAAAATCCAAATCCCATCGAGCTACGCCGAGAGACTTGAACCTCAGCACTGAAATAAATAGGACATGCTGGAGGGACAGATTCATAACCCAAAGGCTCCCTTCACTCTGGAATAAAATCCCAGTCCAGGTTAGGCAGAGTCCCTCATTGACTCTCTTCAAGAGGAATCTTGATGAGTGGATGGGAGATCGTAGGTTTACCCCGGGTATCACTTTTGTGTCACTGTTAGACAGAGGCACAGTATACTAACCTAGAAAAAGGGCATAGCAAAATAAATTTATAATGGGTGGCGAAAGCCAAACACATTCTGGCTAGGCTTATAAATGCCCTAGGGCAGATAGCCTAGTATGAACCTATGAACCTAGACAACCTGTATTCATTCAAATGTACTATTAGGGATAGGTTCCTGACCCAGAGACTCCCCAGACTCTGGAATAGCTTGCCCATACATGTCAAGCAGAGTGCCTCTTTGGACCTCTTCAAGAGGAACCTTGACGATTGGATGGGAGAAAGGAAATTCACCCCAGGGATCACGTCAGTCGCCCTGCTAGACAGGGGTCCAGGAAAGTAAATAATGTGGGAAGAAATAGCCAGGGAATTGTTATGGCTAGGCTTGTATAGGCCCTAGGGCTGATAGCCTAGTACCAACCTATGAACCTATCCTATAGTATATGAAGATCTGACGTGTTTTTGATTTATTTTGCTTTCTGTGTAATGTTTTGTTTGCTATGTAGGGAAGACGAATAGGCATTTAAAAGAATGTGTTTTGGAACATGCCATTGACATTAAGAATAAGAAGCTGAAAAGTGCTTTAACTCAACACATCATTGATAATGGTGATGGATAGTTTTAAATTCTTGGTTTTAGAAATTTTGGCTATGAATACAAGAGAAGGTAATTTTAAGAATTTTACTGAGAAAACAGAAAGAATGGATGGTACATTTGAATGTCTCTCTTCATACAGTCCAGGGAGGTACATCTCGAGTCATTCAAACCAACACAGACAATGAGAGTCATACTTGTACTTGTTGGGGAGAGACTTGTGTGCGCGTTATGTGGCGGAATCTGGCACCAGACAGACAACTGACCGTGACCTTCTTGTAGAACCTGGTGAGGGGGACATTGGTGTGCCTAATAACTGAATTGTCAATGACTAGTATGTTTGGTTTACTGCTATGCCTTGTGGGCTGTGATGCTTTATTGTTTTGCCTTATGGGTTGTGTCTGAGAGACACTGGTGTGTTGTCTGCTGTATGTGATGTGTTTGATGTTGTGTGTGGAATGCTTGTGAGTGTGTTTTGGAGGTCTCTGCTGCTTAGGTAAGTTTTTACTGAGGAGCTCTGCATAGCTGGATGTGTGTTGTGCTTGGCTATGTGATGTGAGTGGTGTGGTGATTGTGCTGGCAATCTCCTCTTTGTCAGGAGTACTGACTGTGGCATGAGAGAGCATGGACTCCAGGTTACTGATGTAGATGCATGTAATAAATGCAGCAGAATAAAAGCACTTAAACACTTAAGAGGATGCAGCAAAAATAAGGTAATAAAGTAGTAAGAACACAACTGCAGTAAAAGCAGCTGAATAAAGTGTAGACTTTTTTTTGAGTGGGAGGAAACAGAAGATGGTTCAGAATTAAGAAACTAAGGGGGTTGGCCCTCCCAAATGCTCTCTCTGTACTCAGTAGACTTGGCTGATGAAATGGGACAGGGAGGAGTGTCCAAAATTAAAGAAGAAAGAGGGTAGTCCTCAAATGATCTCACTGTACTCAGTTGAGCAAGCAAATGAGATGGGAATGGGAGGAGTGACCAAAATCAAACTTGCAGCAGGGGTAGGCAATTCTAAAGCCATCAAGTTAAACAGTACAGCAGTACTTGGGGAGGGAGGGTGTGAAAAAAACAATGAAGACACAGTGGCCAGCAATAAACAATGAAACAAATATATAAATGCAGTACAGCGGAATGCAAGTGCAAAAAAGTACCTCATTTTGGTATATCAGACGGTTATAGAAACCAAGAAAGCCAGGCAAATAGCTCTGCTATATCAGTTCTGCACAATTTCACAGAAGTGTAAGACTTTTGTACTAGATGTACATGGGAACAATAATTTGCTACTGACTGGTAACTTGGTTCTGGTTTGTCTAGACAGAAGTCTCTGTGCAGGTGACCCAAGATGTTTATCATGAGAAACATTTCTGAGATTCAAGAAATCATCACTATTGTCTCATTTTGACTTCTCTAGTAATTGTTTCACACTCTGAACTGTATGTTCTGCTAAACAATTTGACTGTGGATACTCAGGGCTACTCGTAACACGAGTAAAGGCCTACTTTTCTTTTGAACTGTTGGCTTGTAAACTGTATACCATTGCCAGAAATAACTTTGTGCAGACTCTACCACGGTAGCCCAGGAATTTGGTTTAGCTGAAGTGGTTCTTTCTGTTGATGTGGCTTAGTACTATTTACATACAGAAAGGGATGAAAGTACTCTCTCAATATCTTGTGACACAGAAGGCCAAAATACTAGTTCTCTTGTCCTTTTAGTAGAGTCTGCTCTTGGGTGGCCTCAATGCAAAACAGTAATATACTCTTGTTGTTAGGACTTCGGAACAATCACTTTTGGACCTTTCATGAGGATATACCATTGTCAAACAAAATGTCATCTCTGTAAGAAAAATAATGTTGCATGTCAACTGGTAAGCACAATTGTTTTTGATGACAATCCTCGACTGATGGTTGAGCTTCTGAAGAACTGGGTCTGTGGCTATATGACTTCTAAGCTCATCGCGATGTGTGGAAGAAAAAATTCTCACTTCCATGACTTCAAAATCAAGCTGCTCATTTTTCTGGTGTTCAGTGGTATTTCTGGGCGATCCGGACAATGTATTAGCAAGATAAAGAAGTTTGCCTCTAATGCAAACAAGACAAATTATACTGTTGCAATTTCATCATCATGAGTTGCAATCTGGCAGGAGATGTATGCACAGGCTTTCTCAAAACAGTGACTAGAGGTTGCTGATCTGTTTCAGTCTGAATTGGTTGGTCATAAATATAATCACAGAACTTCGAACACGCAAACACAATTGCCAAGAGTTCTTTACCTGAGCATACTGCATTTCAGTTTGGGTTACGAGTTCTCGATGCATAGGCTAGTGGTCTACCATCTTGAATGACTGCACCAACACCAAAATTTGAAACCTCACAAGGAAGAGTAACTGGTTTGTGAACACCATAGTATCTGAGAGTTGGTAGACTGGCAATTTTCTTTTTCAGGACATAGTAAAGTTGTGCAAAATCTTACCATAACCATAGATGTCCTTTTCTCTTCCATGTTGCAGTATTCCACATATGGTTTACCATTCTTTCGCATGCATCCGTCCAGTATTCCAAAGTTTTTCAGTCCCTCCTGGTGCGTCAGACGTTTGACGTGGCTGATAGGAACGTGGGCCATAAAATGGCGTCGGCATGCACCAGCCTTCAGAACAGAAGCCCCAGTCAGAGACAGTCCTAAAAGGGCACAGCTTGTCCAGTGCCACTTTGAGGAGCAAGTGCAACCTGACAGGAGGGAAAGGAGGGTGGGAAGGAATACTGCAACATGGAAGAGGAGGACATCTATGATTATGGTAAAATTTTACAAAACTTTTCTATGTCCCTCTATTCCTATGTTGCAGTATTCCACATATGGGTGAGTGCCACAGCTCACTAAGAATGGGGGGGGGGGGTCTGGTACAGCTATCCAGGAATCCATGGAGGATGGCCCTGGCAAATCCTGCTCTGGCCCTAGAGATTTGGTCCAGCTTGTAGTGTTTGGTGAAAGTGCGCACAAAGGACCAGGTAGCAGCTTCGAGGACAGTGTTCATGTCAAGTTCCTTAACAAAAGGCTCCTGAAGAGGCCATAGCTCTTGTGGAGTGGGCTTTAATAGATCCCTGCAATGATTTGCCATGGTACTGGTAGCAAAAGGTAATGGCCTTTGAGATCCAGGCTGAAATTATCTGTTTGGCCACCGCTTTCGCCAGAGCCTTGGGATGGAAAGAGACAAAACAGTTATATTTCAAAATAGAGTTGGTTTTATACAGGTAAAACCTCAGCTGTCTGTGAACATCTAGGGTATGGAGTACTCTCTCACTATCCCCCTGTGGGTTAGGAAATAAGGTAGGTAAGGTGGATGGACTGGTTCAAGGATATGTCGTTCACCACCTTGACCATGAAGGAGGGGTTAGTCCTGTGGGAGACCCTGTCCAAATGGAAGATAAAGAATGATGGGTCAGCCATCAGAGCTTGCAGCTCTGAGACCCTCCTGGCTGAGGTAAGAGACAACAATAAGACAAGTTTCCAGGTGCAGAACTTTAAGGAGGCTTTAGCCGCTGGCTCAAAGGGAGCCTGGATGAGTTTTTCCAGTACACAGTCGAGATCTCATGGAGGAGGGGTCGGTTTCCTGGGGGGTCTAAGATGAAGGACCCCTTTGAGGAAGAGCTTTGATGGTAATCTGGATGCCAAGTGTGGATCCAGGGGGAGACGGGCAGAGATAGCGGACAGGTGTGCTTTTATCAAAGAGTAGGAAAGTCCTGTCTGCAGTAGTTCACACAGGTAAGACAGGATGAGGAATGTCGCTTTCCAGTGGGTCCAGCTGTCTTTTGTGACACCATAAGGAAAATTTTTTTCCACTTGGATAGCTAAGATTTTCTAATATCAAGTTTCCTGGCCTCCTGTAGGACATTGAGCATGTCCTTGCTGTACAGGTGTCAAGAGGGATCAGAATCCTATCAGCCACAGGGTGAGGTTCAAAGACTGCCACTGTGGATATATCTGAGATCCCTGGTTCTGTCTGAGTAGGTCCACTGAGGTGGGTAACTTGTGGTGACTGCCCTTGGACAGAAGTAAGAGGGGGAACCAGTGCTGTCTTGGCCAATAGGGGGTCACCATCAAGATTTTTGGATTGTCCTGGTGAATTTTCAGCAGCACTTTTTGAATCAATGGGAAGGGGGGAATGTATACAGAAATTTCCTCTTCCATGAAATTGAGATGGCATCTGTTGCCAGTGCCTTGGGGGTCTGGTGCCCTGGCGCAATAACCAAGAAGTTGCCTGTTGATGGAGGAGGCGAACAGATCTATTTGACATGTACCCCACCAGTGGACCAGGTTCAGGAAGATGTCTCTGTGAAGAATCCACTCGTGGTTGTTTGTGATGGTCCTGCTGAGAGAGTCTGCCTGGACGTTGTGAAGGGAGGGGATGTAAACTGCCTGTAGGGTCATGCCTTGGGAGGCGGCTAGCTTCCATACCTGCATGGCTAGTCTGCAGGGTATGTAGGATTTGGTGCCCCCCTGTTTGTTGAGATACCACAGGAGAGTGGTGCTGTCCATGAAAATCTTGTGTGGGTCTTGGTGTAGGTAAGGGGAAAAGGCTTCCAGAGCAAGGAGGATCGCCCTCATTTCCCTGACAGTTATGTGCTCTAGGTTGTGTGGATGTTGCCACAAACCCTGCACCTGTCCTGTGCCTAGAGTTGCTACCCAGCCCAGGTCTGATGCATCTGTATGCATGATCCGGGTTGGTGTGGGAGGTTGGAGAGGAAGGCCTGGATTCATGGTCACTTGTGACAGCCACCAACGAAGTTTTTGTTTCAGGCAAGGTAGAAGGTGGACCCTGAATTCCAAGGGATGGGAGTGCTAGGTCCAAACCAAAGATACCATTGTAGCTTTCTCATGTGCAGTCTTGCCAAAGGAAGCATGGGTATAGTGACTACCATGTAACCCAGGAGCCTCAGGTATCGTCTTACAGTCAGTTCTGATACCTGAAGGATGCCGAGCAGGTGGTCTGTCAGAGATGCCACTTTGTCTGCTGGCAGAAAGGCCTGCATGAGGTCTGTGTGAATCCTGCACCCTAGGAAAACAATGGCCTATGTGGGCTCAAGATGGGACTTCTGAAACCCTAGAGACTGTAAAAGTGTCAGAAGAAACTGAGTGTGAAAGAGGAGGGTCTTTGGACTGTCTGGATCAACAGATCGTCTAGATAAGGGAATATTTGGATTCTCTTTGTTCTGCAATAGGCAATGACTGGAGCCAGACATTTTTTGAATACCCTTGGGGCAGTGGAAAGCCCAAATGGCAAGGCAGAGAACTGAAAGTGGTAAGAGATTGCAAAACTCTCCTTTATTTCCTGAAGGTGGGCTTTGTTCGATTCTCAGCTAAAGCGTCTTCTGTGTGGAGACATGTGTGAATGGGCGTACCTTCGTTGAAGGTTGTGCGTCAGAGCTGGCAACTCAGCACTTAAAAAATCTACTGCCAATCATTAGCGGACCGGAGTTCTGCTGTGGCGACCCCCTAACCGGGAAAAGCCGAAAGACACAATTTCCTGAAGGTGGGCTTTATTGTGATGTGTAGGCAATCATCCTTTATATCTAGGGTCACCATGAACTCGTGGGAGAGAAGCAGGGGAGAAGAGAGTGGGAAGAGAGAGCATCCTGAAGGTAGGGACCTTAAGGAATGGATTTAGCAGTGAGGCGCCCAGGATGGGTCTCCATGGTCCCTCTTTTCTGGGTACCAGAAAAATCCTTGAGTAGAATTCTTTCCCTTTTGCTTCCAAAGGCAGTGGTTCTATGGTGCCTTGGGACAGTAAAGTTTGTAGTACAGGTTTTAGGTGGTGAAGCTGATAGCTGGGAGGTTGAGGGTTACCCTTTCTTACCGGAGGGGTGATCCAGGACATGTAACAGCCATTCTGGATGATGGACAGAACCCATCTGTCTGTGATGATGTGGGACCAGGCAGGGAGACATTGAGAAAGACAGACAGGGGCAGGGGGGTGAGAGAGGGTTTCAGGAAGGCTGGCAGGTAGTCGGAGACAATCTGCCTTATCCTGAAAGGGGGCCCACTGGTTAGGGGCTGGGGAAGCTCTAGTCGGGGAAGTTTGCTTTCTAGGAGGTCTGCTAGGTGTGGAGGGAGGTATCGGCCATGCAGGCTTCCAGATGAACTGAGTCTTGGCACATAGTTCTTATGGAACTTGGTGTGACGGACGTGCCCTGGCCCAGCAATCAAGGAGCCTCAATCCTCACCACTAACACCAGGGAGGGCGTCTCATATAAGAAGAAAGGATAACAAATATACACAGTAAAGTACAATTTCCTTTAAGTGCACACAGAGATCACAGTCAAGTCTGGGGCTGGTTGCTCCCTAGGTCACCAATAAGATGCCCCACTGGCACAGCTATAGGGTCCAGATATCAGCCTAGCTGGCAAGCTAAAGACTCCAGTACCCTCTCTGTTCAACCAGTGCTTCGTGTCCCTGCCCAAGTAGCTGACACACACCCACACATTGAGATAAATATTTATACAACTTCACAGACACTCCTGGGAAAGGCTGAAACAGATTCTCCAGCTGTGCCCCTTTACCCAGACTATACGGTAGCAATCACTGCCACCACTAGCTAATAATTATCAGCTACCCAAAAGCCCTTAAAAGGGTGTCCAATTATTACTGAGCAATATTATTATCCAATTGGAAGTATAGCCCAGGGCTAAAGCTATAGGAGTGGTTTTGTACAATACTCTCTACAAATATGCAATGTACTCTAGAGCTTAAGTTCTCTACATAAACCAGCCACAGGTAAAATGTTTTTTAAATATTTAATAATAAATTAAAACACAAGACAATACTACTACACCACAGTGCCACACAACAGTTTAGAGATCACACAGAAACTTAAAATAAATCAGTGGTACAGTTCTGACATAACAGAAAAACACTTAGTCTAACTTTCTTCTAATTTCCTAGCTATTACTACAAGAAAACATACCTCTAAAGATAATTACTTGCATAGAGAGCAAGGCAGTACTGAGTTGAATATGAAGATCAAAATGCTTACAGTCTCTCTCTGAGCAATAGTTTTTAAAATCACTAACACATTTCTGCTGGGCCCTCCCAGATTACATCATTTTGACACGTAGGTTTTCCCAGTATACACATTATGTCATTTTGACACTTGGTCTGGAGTTCCCAGGCCACACCGAAACTGCATTTACATTCTTTTACACTTAGAGCAATAAAGGACATTCCACATGTAAATTCTGGTCATTAGCTTTAGCCTTAAAACAATAGACAGGATGCTTACTCCAGACTCATCAACTCCAAATTCTAACTTCAAAGGACATGTCAGCCAAATCTTTAGTGGCTTTCTCTAGCAGGTCTAGAGAGTATTTGGCCATATGGGTATGGTAGTCAGTGACCCTGAAGGACAGAGTGGCAGATGTATACATTTTCTTGCCTAGGCGTTCCACAGTCTTACTGTCCTTATTAGCAGGAAGTAAGGTAGGGAGATGTTTAATAGCCCTATTAGTAGCAATGGAAATAGTGGCTTGGTCAGCAGGGGGGCCACATAAGGAATTTTTCAGTTTCAAGCGCCTTGTGCTGCCTGTCTGGTCTGCAAGGAGCAGGGGGCTGAGAGTCAGGATTGAGCGATGCAGATGAGAAGGCATCCAAGAAGGCCAGCAGAATGGGTGAAACTGCAAAGAGACTGGGGGAGTTCACCTGTAAGAGGTCATAAAACCTCTTTTGTACTTCGATCATGACAGAGGATTCCCACTGAAGGTGGTCTTTCATTTTTCCAATGGTTTCTGTAAAGGTTAAGTCTTTCATTGGTGAGTCGGAGTCTACGAACTCTTCCTCTGGGTAGCCATACCCCAGGAGAAAGGAAATTTGGATGGTGTAAGAGAGGAAGCTCTCTGAGGAATCAGAGAATTCCTCTGCTTCTTCCCTAGCAGAATTCTGCGACCTAGGGGTGAAAAGTGGAGGGGCTGTAGCAGGGCTCCCAACACTGGTAGGCTGTGAGGCCATGAAAGCATTGAAGACACTCTGGCTGAAAGCTTGCCAGTCTGGGGTGCTTTCAAGCGGAGGACAAAGGTGTTTGGTTTATTTTTTCATTAAATGCCTAACAGGTGTCCGACTTGGACAGGACCTCAAGCCTGAGACAGGAATAGGGTCAGCGTATTCTGATGAACCCACAGAAAAGGTAGGTTCCCCTCTATGTCTAAAGCAGGGGTCGGTAAAGCCTCTAAGGATGTGCCGTCTGCTCGGGATTGTGTGGCCTCCTCATGGCTACCTGCTTTATCCTGGCTGGTGGGAGCGGATTCTTCTACTAAGCAAATGCCGGCCACTGACAGAGGTACAAAAAGGTAGAGCTGCAGCCGAAGGAGAAGGCTGCATGGTTTTGGGGCTTTTCTTAGGTAGTTATGTCATTGCGTTGGAAGCGACTTCCATCCTTAGCGCGAGTTGCTTAAGATGGTGTTTCTCAAAGTAAAGGTTCAGAGCCTGTAAGCATCGATGTAGGGTTTTAGGGACGAACGCCTTACAGACAGGGCAGTTTTTGTGGTCGTGGTCCCTTCTTAAGCAAAAAAGGCACTGATCATGCATATCTTTGTGCGGAAT
Source organism: Protopterus annectens (assembly GCF_019279795.1). Classification (NCBI taxonomy): domain Eukaryota; kingdom Metazoa; phylum Chordata; order Ceratodontiformes; family Protopteridae; genus Protopterus; species Protopterus annectens. The sequence goes on along the minus strand of NC_056730.1, from coordinate 293,883,844 downwards.
CTGCCGGCCAAACTTAACTTGTCCCTTTCAGATGACATGAACAAACGTTAAAATAAGGAAAGAAAGGATCCCCAATGGGGTACTTATCTGAATTATTTTATCCGACGTCAGCAATAAGCAGGAACCCCTGGTGTACGACTGGCAGCTGAAGAGTTCTGAGGGCTGGTGTGTGCAGACGTCACTTTTATGCCCCACGTTCCTGTCACCCATGTCAGACGTCCGACGTGGCAGGAGGGACTGAAAAAAGAACAGTTGTTTACACTTACCATAAAAATGTAGATGTTCAAGTGTATTCACAGTTGCAGACATCACCTTTGGGTTATCCCTGCCAGGGTAGTCCTCGGCCGGCCCGAATACCAGAGGCTAAGTATTTCTGTGTCGGTGCTGTTGCTTCAGAACTGACGTCAGGTCGTCAGGAGTATAAAGTAAGGCAGCCGATGCCATTACATCAGTTTTTCTTGCGCTGACAGGAGCCCTAAAGTGGGAGCTAGGTTCTGGTGGAAGAACCCCACTAGTAGAAAGTAAATACCAAAATGTCGATTGTAAGGAGAGAGAAGAAAGAAGAGGGGGAAGGAGGGAGGGAAAACAGGACTGCAACAGTGAATACACTCTAACATCTACATTTATGGTAAGTGTACTCAACTCTATGTTCTTCATGTTTCACTGTTGCAGTCATCACCTTGGGGTTGATTTCCAAAGCTGAGGAAAAAGGTGGAGGCAATCAAAGAAACTAGGAGCTGGCTAGGATATCCTGCAAGACTGCAGAGGCAAACCCTGCCCTGGATTTGAAGACAGGCAGGTGGTAGTGTTTGCTGAAAGTGTGAACAGATGTGCAAGGTGGCAGCCTACAGAATATCCCTGGTGGGGACTCCTCTGAGGAATGCTGCAGAGGTGGAGGCTGCTCTGTTGGAGCGACTCCTGACACCCTTAGGGGGAGGCTTTCTATGTTGCTTGTAAAAGAAATGGATGCAGTGTGCTATCCATTCGGAAATTGTTTGTTTGGAGATGGCTTTGCCCTCTGCTCCTGCAGTAAAGCTAACCAGCAATTGATGAGACTTTCTGAAGGATTTAGTCCTGCCTAAATAGAATTTGGGCTTTTCCAATACAAAATTAAGGTCCCAAGCTGGGGTTGGTGCTCTTCTGGGTGGCCTCAAGTTCCTAGCCCCTCTTAGGAATTGTTCGATCAGACGGTGTGAGAAAAAAGGGCTGCTCAGTGGGGAAATGAACAAAGACAGCAGAGGCATGAATTTTAATAGAGGAAATAAGACAGACCACTGTGTAGCAGGTCAGCTAAGTAATCCAGGATGAGAGGGAGGGAAGGCTGTGCCGCATTGGCTCCCTTAGCCTGAATCCAGGTGCAGATCCTTTTCCATTTGTCAACATAAAACTTTCTAGTGCTAGGGCATCTGGCCTCACGTATAAAGTACAGGTGTGTACACTTGCCATAAATGTAGATGTTAGAGTGTATTCACTGTTGCAGTCATCACACTTGCGTTATCTGCCTGCAGGTAGCCCTCAGTAGGCCCGAATACCAGAGTCTTAGTATTTCTGCATCAGATACGGTAGCTTCTTCCGCGACGTCAGGTCATCAGGGGTATAAAAACAGGCAGCAGACGCCATGACATCACTTTTTCTTGCCCCAAATGTCAGGAGCCCTCATATAGGGAGCTAGTATATGGTGTGGAAACCACCACCAGTAAAAAGTAAATACCAATACCATTAGGAATAGCCATAGAGAGGAGAGAGAAAAACAGGGGGCTGGAGGGAAGGAAACCAAGACTGCAACAGTGAATACACTCGAACATCTACATTTATGGTAAGTATACACAACTGTAGTATGTTCTTTGTGTTTCACTGTTGCAGTCATCACACTTGTGTTGATTCCCAAAGCTGAGGAAGGGTGGAGGCGGTCAAGAAGAGTTAGGGCTGGCTAGTAGGCCCTGCAACACTGCTGTAGCAAATCCTGCCCTGAATTTGGAAAATATAGTCAAGTGGTAATAATTGGTGAAGGTGTGAACAGAAGTCCAGGTTGTAGCTTCCAGAAATTCCCTGGTACGGACTCCCCTAAGAAATGCTGTAGAGGTAGAAGTAGCCCTAGTGGAATGTGTTCTGACCCCCTGAGGGGTTGGCTTCCCATAGTGCTTGTAGCAGAAATGGATGCAGTGTGCTATCCATTTGGAAATGTTTTCTTCAGAAATGGCCTTGCCCTCTGCCCCTGCTGCAAAGCTGACTAGCAGCTGGTCAGATTTTCTGAAAGGCTTAGTTTTATCAATGTAGAACCTGAGTTGTCTGTGCACGTCCAAAGAGTGCAAAATGCTTTCACCTTTATTCTGAGGGTTAGGGAAGAAGGTTGGCAAATGGATGGATTGGTTTAGGGCCACACTGGACACCACCTTAAGCAAAAAGGACGGGTTAGTCCTGAGGGAAACCCTGTCAGCAGGGAAGATAATAAAGGGTTCCACAGCCATCAGTGCCTGTAGCTCAGACAGTCTTCTAGCTGAAGTGATGGCTAAAAGCAAGGCTATTTTCAAGAGAAGAATTTTAACTCAGCTGAAGCAGCAGGTTCAAATGGGGGATGAGTGAGCTTTTCCAGTACAAAGTTAAGGTCCCAAGCAGGAGTGGGTGCTCTCCTTGGGGGCCTTAAGTTATTAGCACCTCTCAGGAACTGTTTGATGAGAGGGTGAGAAAACAGAGGTGGCTTTGTATTGTAATGAGCCAAAATGGCAGAGGCATTAATCTTAATGGGGGAGAAGGCTAGGCCTCTGTGGAGCAGCTCTGCTAGGTAATCCAGGATTAGAGGTAAGGAGAACACAGCTTTGTCCTTTCCTTTACAATGAATCCAAGAACAATATCTTTTCCACTTTTCCGCATAGGATTTCCTAGTACTAGGCCTTCTAGCTTCAAGAACGACATCCAGCACCTGTTTACTTCAGGTTGCTGGTAGAGTATTCAAGGAATAAGCCAGGCTGCAAGATTTAGTGTTTGTAATTGTGGATGCAAAATCTGTCCCTTCTGGTGTGACAGCAGGGTAGGGGTCTGATGGACGTATCATGTTGCGCAGGAGTGGGTACCAGCACTAGCGTGGCCAGTCCGGGGCAATCAGAATTGTCCTTGGCCTGTCTTCTTTTATCTTGAGTAGTACTCGAGAAAAAGGGGCAGAGGGGGAAAGGCATAGATTGAGAGGTTTTCCCATTGAAAGGATAGGGCATACACTTTCCAAGCCATGCTGTGAGGGTTCCTGGTGCAGAATTTGCTTAACTGGTAGTTGTGGGGGGAGGCTAAGAGATCCACCTCTGGGGTCCCCCACCTTTGGATCAGGAGGTTGAAGGTGCTGGGCTCCAATTTCCACTTGTGTGGGTCTAAGAGAGTAGTCTGCCAGTGAATTTTGTTTGCCTGGCAGGAATTGAGCTTGTAGATGGACTTGGCTGTCCAAAGCTGTGCTTCACAGTGTCATGGCTTACCTGCAGAGTGGGTAAGAATGGGTTTCCCACTGCTTGCTTATGTACCACATAACTGTGGTGTTGTCTTTTTTTATCAGAAGTTGTCCTGGAAGGATTAGGTATCTGAAAGCTGTCAGAGCATTCTGTACAGTTAGCATCTTATTTTGGTTGATGTGCAGGAGAATTTGGCTTGGGGTCCAGCAGCCCTGAATGCATTTGCCAGCCATGTGGGCCCCCCATGCATAGTCTGATGCATCTGTGGTCAGGGTTTGGGCGGTGTGAGGTAGATTAAAATGCAGTTCCTTGTTGTGGTTGCATGCTTCTGCCCACCAAAGGAACTCTGTCCTCAGACAAGGTATGACAGGAGTGACTGTTTCCAGGTCCTGAGATTGTTGGCACCAAAGACTTAAGTACCACTGAAGTTTCCTCATATGCAGTCTTGCATATGGAATTAGCAGAACACATGAGGCCATGAACCCTAGGGCTTGCAGTATTTTTCTTGCAGTTAGCTGGGTTCTGGTGGCCATTTGCTTGAAGTAGTCTGTCAGATAGACTTGTTTTTCTGAAGTGAGGAATGCCATCTGGGAAGTTGTGTCCAACCTTGCTCCCAGGAATACAATCTTTTGACTGGGCACCTGTTGTGATTTCTATTCATTGATGGTGCACCCCAAAGAAGTGAGCAGGCTTTTTACAAATGCCAGGTGCTGAAGCAGCAATTCCTGGCTGTCTGCCTGAATCAGGCAGCTGTCCAAGTATGGGTAAATTTTGATATTTCTTTGGCTGCAGTTTGCAATGGCTGGAGCCAGGCATTTTATGAATACCCTGGGCACAGTAGATAAGCCAAAGGGAAGTGCAGAGAACTGATAATGCACAGATCCTGCCCTGAAACGTAGATATTTCCTGCATGACTCCCTGATGGGATGTGCAGATAAGCTTCTTTTAAGTCTAGGGTGACTAACCAGGCATCCTTGGCTAGCATAGGGAGAAGCTGTTGCAGGGTAAGCATCTTGAATTTGGGGACCACCAGGAAGGTGTTGAGAACTGAAAGATCCAGGATTGGTTGCCAAGAGACGTCTTTCCTGGGTACCAGGAATAGCCTGGAGTAGAAACCCTGACCCCTTTGTTCTAGTGGAACTGGCTGAATAGCTCTGATGTTGAGCAGGGAAAGAACGTGGTTTTGAGCTTCTGCCACTGGTTTGGAGGAAGGTCTGAAAACCCGCTTGGAGTTGGCAGTAAATGGAAATAAAATTTGTACCCCTGGGACATAATGTCGAGGACCCATCGGTCCCGAGTGATGGACATCCATGCATGAAGGGCAAGTTTTCCCCCTAGGGGCACAAGCAATTGGGCAAGGCTGGGAGGTAGAGTTGAGAAATCATTGTGAACTTTTTCCATAGGGAGCTGGCTTACCACTCCCCGTTTCAGGGGTGGGAGCACTCCATTGCTTAGATCTCTGCATACCCTGAGACTGTAGTCTGTTTCCTCTGGGGCTGGAAAGGACCACTGTTTTGAAGTGCAATGCCTACTGAATCAAGGTGGTTGCACTTGTAAGAATTCTGCAACAGTTTAAGTGTGCAAGGTTTCCCCAAAGGAAAAATCCTCAGGAGGAGATACAGAAGGAATGGACTGCTCTGCATCCGAATCTTCAAAAGGGGAGTAAGAGTGTTCCTCTACATCAGAATGTTCTGATAAAATGGAGCCCTGATCAAAAGAGGGAGAATCTTCCTCCACTCTGGGTCTCTTGTCTGGAGGGGGCTGGGAACCCCTGATAAGAGTAATTAAATCCTCAGCCATTTTAAGCATCTGCTTTTTAGGCATGGGGCCTGGAGATGGGCCCTGTGCAACAGGCCTCTTGGGATGCCTGGCTGATTTGGATTTAGTAAAGGCCTTAATAGAAAAGGAAGATGAGGGTCTAAAGACACCATTGGTGGAAGTGGACCTGTCCACATTAGGAGGCTCAACACTCACAATGGCTTTGGTGGTTGTAGTCTGGGAAAGGGCCGAGGTACCTGCGGTCTCGGTTACAGAAGACACCGCCAAAGGAGTGTCGTCGGTAGTCAGGGACTGCATAGGCGTCTCGCTGAGAACCGGACCACGTGTAGCCGGTTTTGGCGTGGTGTCGGTGGGGACCGTGGACCTCGCGTGTCGGTCCTTGTCCTTGCATTTTTTGGACAAAACGGTAGTCGGAGTCTCCGACGACATTTTATAATCAAAGGCTTTACCAAAAAAGTGTTGGGCGAACTCCGCCCGACGCTTAATAGTGCGTAAAGTAGCGCAAAAGCGACAGCCCGAGACGTTGTGGTCTGGGCCTAAACAAGGTATGCAGAGGGAATGGAAATCCTTATGCGGTATTTGCTTCCCACAAGAAATACAATTATTAACTTTTTCTGACATCGGTCTGAGGCAAGAAAAGTTTCCCCAATGGGGTACTTAGCTTTAATGAAGACTTCGGTTTCCAATTTTTCGTAATTCAGGAGCTGGCCGACCGGCACTTGCGAACTGCTTCTGCTACCGCGTGGCAAAAAAGACTGAAGAACATGGCGTCGGCTGTGTCTTATATACTCTGGCCTCACTGACGTCAGGAGAGAAAGCGACAACAACCGACGCCGGACCTAGACTTTGGAATTCGGCCGACCGAGGACCCGCCTGACGGCAGAGAACCCATCTGTGATTACTGCAGCTGTATGCATGATGAACATCATCCTTATTTAAAGGTGCGTCTAAGTAATTTGGATTTGACATGAGCTAGCAAGATCTGCTCCTTCAGCCAAACATGTCTTCACAGTACAGAGCCAGTGACTGCAGCCCTGCAAAATGCTTCTAGGGTATCAAAACCACACTGCAAAGTATGCTTACTAACTTGGTTTGCAGAATGCATAAGCTCTTGCAAATTTTTATTTTCTGCACTGGAAATATTACCATTTTTTTGTTTAATGAGATCCATACTATGTTGCTGGCACTTTGACATGTGAAACAGGCAATACAATGCCCTGATAGCAAGAGTTGCAGAGGTATATACCTTCTTACCCCATCTGTCTAAAGCTCTGGAATCCCTGTCCGAAGGGGTAAGATTTTTGGCTGTAGTAGCCTTAATACCTTTAGGTCCCTGGAAAATGATCTCTCAATCAGCAATAGGATTCTTGAAAAGAAAAGCAATCTGCAGTCATAACTTGTGGGTAGTCCGCTGTCCTCGGTCGGCCCGAATACCAAAGTATTAGGCTGACGTCGGCCATGGGCGCTCAGATCTGACGTCAGAGCGTCAAGGTATTGAAGCGCATGACCGACGTCATATCCTCAGTCTTTTCTTGCCCCAGATGTCAGAAGGCCCTAAAAAGAAAGGCCACAGCCAAAAATAGAATAACCTCCAAAAGCCATGTACAAATAACAGCTACCACCCAAACCATACAACCACTCCAAACTACAGAGGGGAAGGAGGGAGGGTAAATTGGACTGCAGCAATGTGGATCTTCGAACATCTACATTTATGGTAGGTACAAAACTGTACTATGTTCTTCATCTCACATTGCTGCAGTCATAACTTGTGGGTAGAATCCCAAAGCAGAGGTAAAGGGAGGCTGGCAAAATCATAAAGCATTGGGAGCTGCCAAAATGCCCTGTAAGACTGCAGTGGCAAATCCAGCCCTAGATTTGGAATAAAGAGGAAGATGGTAATGTTTAGAAAAAGTGTGCACTGAACTCCAAGTAGCTGCTTCCAAAATATCTTTAGTAGCTACCCCCCCCCTTAAAAAAGCAGTAGAAGTGGCAGTAGCCCTAGTGGAATGAGGTCTGATTCCAGCCGGAATCTCCTTACCATGATGAGAATAACAAAAAGCAATACAATGGCCAATCCACTTAGAAATAGTTTGTTTTGAAACAGGTTTCCCCTGAGAACCCAAAGCAAAAGAAACAAACAACTGCTGAGACTGTCTGAACCCTTTAGTCTTGCTCAAATAATAATGCAACTGCCTGTGAATATCCAAAGTGTGCAAAATTTTCTCCCCTCTATTTTGGGGATCTGCATAAAAAGTAGGCAAATGAATAGATTGGTTCAAGGCCACATTTGAAACCACTTTAGGCATAAAAGTAGGGTTAGTACGCAGAGATACCCTATCCTTATGAAAAATTAGGAAGGGTTCAACTGCCATTAGAGCCTGTAATTCAGAAACCCTTCTAGCAGACGTAATGGCCAACAAAAAAGCAGTCTTCCAAGACAAAAACTTTAACTCAGCCGTAGCTGCAGGTTCAAAAGGAGGTAAAGTAAGTTTTTCCAACACAAAATTGAGATCCCAGGCAGGAGTAGGAGCTCTACGCGGGGGTCTTATGTTCTTTGCCCCTCTAAGGAATTGCTTAAACAAAGGATGAGAGAATAATGGTGGGTCACAGTCATAGTGAGCAGAAATGGCTGCAGCATGAACTTTTACAGAGGAGAAAGACAAACCCTTGTCTAATAATTCTGTAAGATATTGAAGAGAAACACTCAAATCAGGCCTGGAAACATCAAAGCTTTTTGCTTTGCTCCAAATAAAAAATTTCCTCCATTTATCAGCATAAACTTTCCTTGTACTAGGCCTTCTGGCCTCCAAAATAACATTCAAAACTTGTTGAGGAAGCTGAGACCCTCCAGGTTCTAGAACAGAATATGCCAGGCTGTTAGATGCAGGGACTGAATCCTGACATTGAGGAAATGATTGCCCTCCCGAGTCAAAAGGTGTGGAATCGAAGGCAAAGGCCAAGGAGGCTCCCGTACTAAACTCCTCAGCAGAGGGTACCAGTGCTGTCGAGGCCAATCTGGAGCTATTAGAATCATGGAGGGCTTGTCTTGACTGACCTTCAAAAGTACCTTGGGAAGGAGAGGCAGAGGCGGAAAGGCATAGACGTGAAGGTTGCTCCAACTGAATGATAGAGCATCCACTTTCCAAGCTGTGGGATGAAACATCTTTGTGCAAAACTTTGGCACCTGGAAATTTAGTGGAGAAGCGAACAGATCTATGTCTGGAGTCCCCCATATCACTGTCAACTGTCGAAATACATGAGGATCCAACTTCCACTCGTGGGGATCCACTATCTGTCTGCTCAAAACATCTGCTAAGGAGTTCTGTGCTCCTGGCAGAAACCTTGCCTGAGGAGTGAGGTGCAAACTGAGAGCAGTCTCCCACAAAATCATAGTTTGCCTGCAAAGAGGGTACAAATGGGTTCCCCCTTGCTTGTTGATGTACCACATGACAGTTGTGTTGTCTGTTTGAATCAACACTAGCCCTGGGTGAAGTAAATCCTTGAAAGCCATCAATGCAAACTGGACTGCTAACATCTCCTTCAAGTTGATATGTAAATGTTGAAGTCTGGCAGGCCACGTGTCTTGAACCCATTTTCCATTGAGGTGTGCTCCCCAAGCCTTGTCCGAGGCATCTGTCGTTAAGATCTGACTCGCCTCTGGTCGAGTCACAGAGAGTCCCTTGTTTAGGTGACATTCCTGAGCCCACCACAAAAATTCCTTTTGAATGCAAGGTATTATCTGAATGACAGTGTCCAGATCGTGGCAGTGTTGTGTCCATACATTTTTGAGATACCATTGAAGCTTCCTCATATGCAGTTTGGCATTGGGAAGCACCAGAATACAAGATGCCATGAACCCCAAGGCTTGAAGGTCTGTCCTTGCAGTCAGCCTGGACCGTAGAGACAATTGATGGAAGTAAAGTGTAAGATTCTTTTGCTTGTCCGGGGTCAAAAAGGCCATCTGGGAAGCTGTATTCAGTCTCACACCCAGAAAGCACATTTCCTGAGAGGGTACTAGACTGGACTTTATTTCGTTCACAGAATACCCTAGGCACCTTAACACTGCCATAACATACTGTAGATGGTGAAGAAGCTCGTGCTTGTCTTGAGCAAGAATCAGGCAATCGTCCAAATAAGGATAAATTTGTATTCCTCTTAACCTGAAGAAGGCTATCACTGGAGCCAGAACTTTTGTGAACACCCTGGGCGCAGTAGATAAGCCAAAGGGCAATGCAGAGAACTGATAATGTAAAGTCCCAGCCCGAAAACGCAGGAATCTCCTGCAACTGGGCCTGACAGGAACATGAACATAAGCCTCTTTGAGATCCAGAGTTACCATCCAGTGATCTTTGCCCAACAGAGGCAGAAGTTGCTGCAACGTCAACATTTTGAATTTTGGAATGTCCAGGTATGTGTTGAGGATAGATAAATCCAAAATCGGCCTCCAAGTGTTTCCTTTCTTTGGTACAAGAAATAGGCGAGAGTAAAATCCTAGGCCCACTTCTGACAGAGGGACCTGCTGTATAGCTCCCATTTGAAGAAGTAAAGAAATCTGTTTGTGAGCCTCTACCCTTTGCTGAGGAGGAACGTCTGGCATGCCTTTGAAAAAAGGCAATGTGTGGAAATAAAACTTGTAGCCTAGGTCTATAATGTCCAATACCCATTTGTCCTGGGTGACTAAAAGCCAATTTTGCTTGAAGAATGCCAACTTTCCTCCCAAAGGAGCTGCCAGACAGGAAGGATCTGGCAGCTGAGGATGCAGGTCATTGGGCCTGTTTACGAAAGGACTGGCCCCTGCCCTCACCTGTAGATTGTGCTGGTGAACTCCACGTTCTAGGCCTGAAAGAACTCTGAGCTCTGCCCCTATCACGTCTAGATCTACCCCTAGACTGTAAATCAGAAGAAGGGCAAGCCCAACCCTTAGTAGGCCAATTCCTGCTAAACTTAGGGGGCTGCACCTGCAAAAAATCTTTAACAGTCTGCATAGACTTAGCCTTGTCTTCCATTTTCTTCAAGACAGACTCCACAGGAGAACCAAACAAAACTTCAGACTGCAAAGGAGCATCTAAAATTCTAGCTTTAACATGCTCTGACAAATTCTGATCCTTAAGCCAGGCGTGCCTGCGAATAACTGAACCAGTGGCAGCCACCCTGGAAGAAGCCTGTAAAGCATCGAAACCACACTGCAAAGAATGCTTACCCACCTGATCAGAGGCATGAACCAAATCCTGTAATTCCTTACACTCTATGCCCTCTGCCAAAGCATCCACTTTAGATCTTAACTGAGTAAGGAGAAAATTCTGGTACTTCAACATATGAAACTGGCAATTCAATGCCCTCATTGCTAAAGTGGAAGAGGTATACACTTTCTTACCCCACCTATCCAAAGCTCTAGAATCTTTATCCATAGGAACTGGATTCTTTACAACAGAAGCCCCGACACCCTTAGGACCCTGGCTAATAGTTTCTGGGTCAGCCCTAGGGCTCTTATACAGATATTTATGAGCCTCAGGCACTCTGTAATACCTATCTGGTTTAACTGGCGCAGGGGGCAAAGAGTCTGGATTAAGGGAAGCCTCAGAGAATACGTCTTGAACAACATCCAAAACAGGAGGTATAGCCAAGGGCCGATGTTGTGGTAAAAACAGAAATTCCCTAAGCCTCTTACGGGAATCTGAGAAATCCTGACCTTCCCATTTAAAATGCTCCCTCATAGAATGCAGGGTTTCTGAAAAAGAAAAATCCTCTGGAGGAGAAGCAGAAGGACTGGAATCCTCTGCGTCTGAATCAGAATAAGGAGGAAAATCCTGAATGTCTTCAGCTGAAGACTCTGAGTAATCTGAAGCCTGCTCCAAACTTTCCACCTCTGGCTCCACCCTAGGCCTCTTATCAGGAGGGGGCATAGAACCCCTGATTAAGGAAATTAAATCTTCTGCCATTTTAAGCATGTGTTTTTTAGGCACTGAACCTGCAGAACCAGGACTGACACCTGTGGAAGGCAAACCAGGCCTGCCTTTGAAAGGTACCTTAGAGACAGAAGGAGAAGGCCTAACCACCTTAGGCAAAGAAGGGAGTACAGCAACCTGAGAGGCCCCCTCAGCCTGACCTGACTCCTGAGAGGCCACATCTTGCAAAATTAATGTCTCCCCCTGAGACTCAGTTGAAACCTCGGCTGGATCAACAGAATCCACCGTAGTTTCTAAAGAACCGGCGTCCGGAACGGACGACTCATCCTGCTTGGACTTTAATGATTTTTCTTTGCGCTTCTTCGCGGTAGCGGGCGTTGGAGGATCCGACGGCATATTGTAATTACACCGCTTACCGAAGACAAGTCTAGCGCAATCTAACCTACGTTTAATGGTGCGCTTATTAAATCTAGCACAAAAGCGACACCCGACTACGTCGTGCTCGGGCCCCAAACAAGGAATACAAAGAGTGGTAATCCCTATGCGGTATCTGTTTCCCACAAGAAATACAATTATTCACTTTTTCTGACATCCGGAATTAAATGAGGCAAGAAAAAACAAAAATATTCCCCAACGGGGTACTTAGCCCAACTTGGTTTCGGTCTGAAACTCAGAATACGAAAATTTCAGAACGCTGAACGGCACTTGCAAATGCTGCTTCTGCTTCGGACCATGCGGCAAAAAAGACTGAGGATATGACGTCGGTCATGCGCTTTAATACCTTGATGCTCTGACGTCAGATCTGAGCGCCCATGGCCGACGTCAGCCTAATACTTTGGTATTCGGGCCGACCGAGGACAGCGGACTACCCACAAGTTATGACTGCAGCAATGTGAGATGAAGAACATCTTGTGGGAATCAGGTACTCGGTAGTACCTGTTAGGTTTCCAGGGGGCTGGAGGTAAGGTGTCTGGAGTAAGACTGGATTCCAAGAAATCATCATCCACAACATCTAGGACAGGGAGAATAGCTAAAGGCCTGTGCTGAGGTAGCTCTAAAAATTCTCTGAGTCTCTTTTTGGACTGAGGATAAATTTGGCATTCCCAATGGAAATGCTCTCTTAAAGTATGCAAGGTTCCACCAAAAGAGAAATCCTCTGGAGGGGAGGCAGAGGGAATGGATTCCTCGGCATCTGAATCCTCATAGGCTAAGGGCATGTCCTGATAATCAAAGGTCAGAGTCATCGGACTCCTGGTTTGTAGAATCTGAAGGCAGCTGAGTTATTTGTTTCTTAGCAGGGGAAAGCTGCCTTCCCCCAATTGGCTTTATAAGGTCTTCAGCCATTCTAAGTATTTGTTTTTGTGGCATGGGGGCCTGAGCATGGGCTTTGGTCACCGATTTTCTAGGTGTAGTGCATACTCTGGAACTAAGAAACTCGATAGTTTTGGCTAAAAAAGAAGTCTGTTTGATTCAAACATCGGTAGGTCGGAAAACACCCTCAGAAGCCGATGCCTGCACAGCAGCTCCAGACCCATCCAAGGTAGACACATCCACTGCTTCCACAGTCGAAGAAGCATCTTGCGGCATATCGGACTCTGAATGGGTCTCAGCAGAGGCCTGCGAATCCATAGAAGTGGGCTTCAGGGGATACAAAGGCACCTCACTGAGTACCGGCGGACTGGCGACTAGCTTAACAGAAGCGTCATTGTCAGTTTTGGACCTATGCAGTCTGTCTCTATCTTTATCCTTACGATTTTTCGGAAGATCGGTAGTCATATGCCTTACTCAGCCATTTCAGAATACGGAGATAGAGAGCGAAAGAATTTAGCAACACAAATAGCCCAACGAATGGTTCGGGCATTAAACAAGGCACAAAACCGACAGCGAGGGGCATCGTGGTCTGGGCCTAAACAGGTAACGCAGTAAGAATGAAAATCTCTGAGAGGTATTTGCTTTCCACAGGCAAGACAATTGTTAACTTTTTCTGACATCGGTTAGAGCAAGAAAAAAGGATCCCAAACGGGGTACTTAGCTTTAAAAGACTTCAGGATTATGAACTCGAAAAACGAAAATTTCAGGTAGCGGCTGACCGGCACTTGCGAACTGCTTCGGGCTCCTCCTCGGCAAGGAAGACTGATGTAATGGCGTTGGCTGCCTGTTTTTATACCCCTGACGTCATAGAAGAAGTGACAGCATCCGATGCAGAAATATAAGACTCTGGTACTCAGGCCGAATGAGGGCTACCTGCAGGCAGATAACCCAAGTGTGATGACTGCAACAGTGGGAGATTGATCGCTGGTTAGAGAATAATCCAGGCTGCCAAATTGAGGGTCTGCAACTGGGATGCATGAAATCTCCTTCCCTCTGGGTCAGTAGGGTTGGGGACGGAGTGAGATGCCATGGTGGCAGTGGGGACAGGCTGCGCAGCAGTGAGTACCAGTGCTGGTGAGGCCAGTCTGGAGCAATAAGAATTGTCCTTGGTTTTTCCTCCTTATTTTGAGCAGTACCCTGGGGATGAGAAATAGTGGAGGAAAGGCAGAGACCGATAGACTGACCTAGGGGAAGGACAGGTCATCCACTTTCCAAGCCATGCAGTGATGCTCGCTGGTGGAGAACTTGCTGTGCTGATGGTTGGTGTGGGAGGCAATGAGGTCGACCTTCGGGGTGCCCCATTTCTGAGATAAGGTGAATGTTCTTTTGTCTTGCTGCCACTCGTGTGGGTCCAAATATTTCTGCTTAAGTGGTCTGCCAGAGAGTTTAGAGAACCTGGCAGGAATTGTTCTAACAGTGGAGTTGCACGGTAGAGGCTGTGTGCCAAACGGTCATGGCCAGCCTGCATAGGGTATAGGAGTGAGTCCCTACCTGCTTGTTGATGTACCACATCACAGTGGTGTTGTCTGTTTTGATCAGAAGAGCCCCTGGGAGAGAAGGGGTTTGAAACCTGTCAAGGCGTGCTGGACAACTATCATCTCTTTTTGTTTGACGTGCAGATGGATTTGCTGTGGGCTCCATTGGCCCTGTATGCACCGGCCGTCCAGGTGTGCACCTCAGGCATAGTTTGATGCGCCTGTGGTGAGGGGTGGTGACAAGGGTAGTCCCTTGTGGGAGCAAGCTGCTGCCCACAAAAGAAAATATTTTCTGAGGCAAGGTATCATGGGTATAAGAGTTTCTAGATCTTGAGTGTGTTGATACCAAAGGCTTTTTCGGTACCACTGAAGTTTCCTCATATGCACTCTGGCATATGGAATGAGTAGAATGCAAGATGCCATGAACCCTAGAGCTTGCAGGATTTTCCTTGCAGATAACTGTGGTCTAGTGGCTAGTTGAGAGAAGTAGGCTGTCAGGTAAAGTTTGCTTCTCTGGTGTAAGGAATGCCATCTGGGATGCTGTGTCCAGGCTTGCTCCAAGGAATATAATCCTTTGGGTGGGTACTTGTTTGGATTTCTTTTCATTGATTGTGTACCCTAGTGAGGTCAGTAGGGATTTTACAGAGGCCAGGTGCTTGAGCAGCTTTTCCTGGCTGTCCGCCTGAATTAGGCAGTCTTCTAAGTATGGGTAAATTGGAATATTCCTTTGCAAAAGGCAATGGCTGGAGCCAGACGTTTTGTGAAAACTCTGGGAGCAGTAGATAAGCCAAAGGAAAGTGCAGAGATTCTGCCCTGAAATGCAGATATTTCCTGCATGATTCCATGATAGGAATGTGGAGGTAGGCCTCTTTTAGGTCTAGGGTGGCTAGCCAAGCATCCTTGCAGAGCATGGGTAGCAGCTGCTGGGGGGTGAGCTTTATGAACTTTGGTATCACCAGGAAGGTGTTTAGAATGGCTAGATCGAGGATGGGGCACCAGGTGCCCTCTTTTCTAGGTATTAGAAAAAGTCTTGAGTAGAAACCTTGGCCTTTTTGTTGGGTAGGAACGTGCTCTATTGCCCTCATAGAGAACAGGGAAAACACTTGCTTTTGCACCTCTGCCCACTGGTTTGGCGGTAGATCTGGGAACCCTTTTGGAGTTGGAAGGGTGTGGAAAGAAAATTTGTATCCCTGGGACACTATTTTGAGGACCCAGCGGTTGTTGGTAATGGTGGCCCAAGTGCTTGCATGAAAGGAGAGTAGTCCTCCAAGGGGTAAGCGAAGGTGGGCAGGGGGGGTGGGGGAGGAGAGTCATTGTGAGTTCTTACCATGAATGGATGGCTTAGAACTCCCTGTTTTTGAAGTGGAGGAAGTACACTGTTTTGATCTCTACATTCCCTGTGGCAGTTGTCTGGTGGGTCTGGGCTGAACTGACCTGGTGGGACCAGGGCTTGGAGGGGAAATGCCTGCTGAACCTGGGTGGCTGGACCTGTAAGAATTCCTTAACTGTCTGCATAGATTTACCTTTTTCTTCCATCGTTTTTAAGACCTCTACTGACTTAGTGCCAAATAACTTGGCTTTGTGCAAGGGTGCATTCAATAATTTAGATTTAACATGGTCTGGCAAGGGCTGTTCCTTAAGCCATGCAGGTCTTCTAAGGACAGAACTGGTGACTCCTGCCCTTCAAGAAGCGCAAGGTGTGTTTAGTTATTCGACTTGCAGAATGCACTAACTCTTGGAACTCTAGTTTCTGCACAAGCAGGAAAGGAAGACACTTTTTGTTTGAGGAGTTCCAGGGTATGTTGCTGAAATTTTAGCATATGGAAATGGCAATTTAGTGCTTTGAGAGCAAGAGCAGAAGAGGTGTATACTTTTTTACCCCATCTGTGTAGTGCTCGGGAATCCCTATCTGAGGGGGTGGGATTCTTAGCAGAGGTTGCTTTAATTCCTTTAGGCCATTAAGAAATTACCTCAGGGTCAGCAGTACGTTTTTTAAAAAGAAATTTGTGAGTCAGGGGCTCTAATACCTTTCTGGTTTTCTGCGTGCTGGAGGGAGGGTGTCAGGAGTCAAACCGGATTCCAAGAAAACATCCTCCACAACATCCAGGACTGGGGGAAATGGCCAGGGGTCTGTGCTGTGGAAGATACAAGAATTCCCAGAGTCTCTTTTCAGACTGAGGATAGTCCTGACATTCCCATTAGAAATGCTCCCGTAAGATATGAAGGGTTTCTCCAAAGGAAAAGTCCTCGGGGGGGGAGGGGGCTGAAGGAATGGAGTCCTCTGCATCAGAATCGTCATAAGCATAGAGGCGTTGCATGTCTTCATATGCAGATGCATCAGTGTGATCAGACTCCTGTTCAGACAAAACTACTGGGGACAGATCTTTTTCTTTTGGAAGGGGGTAGCTTGGCTTCCCCTGATCAGCATGATAAGGTCTCCCTCCATTTTAAGAATATGAGACTGAAGCAAGGAAGCAGGTACCTGAGATTGTGCGATTCGTACCCTAGGCCTTAAAAACTCTGCAGTTTTCGAACGAACGGTAGACACGAAAGAAGTTGTCGGCTTGTGTCGAGAATCGGTAGTGCGAAGTACTTCCTCGGAAGCCGGTGCCTGCTCAGTGGCTCCAGACCCATCCAAGGGAGAGACAACTGCAGGATCCTTAGTTGAAGAAGAGATGTTCTTCGTGTTTCACTGTTGCAGTCATCACATTTAGGTTATCTGCTTCCAGTAACCCTCAGTCGGCCTGATTAACAAAGTCTTGGGTCCTGCGTCGGTAACTGTCTCTTCTTCCGTGACGTCAGGTCATCAGGGGGTATAAAACATACAGCCAATGCCATTACATCAGTCTTTCTTGCCATGCAGTGGCCGAAGCAGAAGCAGTTCGCAAGTGCCGGTCGGCCGACTCCTGAAATTTTCGTTTTCGAGTTTCAGAACCGAAGTCTTCAACTAAAAGGTAAGTACCCCGTTGGGGAAACTTTTCTTGCTCTAAACCTACGTCAGTAAAAGTAAATAATTGCATTTCTTGTGGAAAGCAAATACCTCAAAGATTTTAATTCGCACTGTATTCCTTGCCAAGGCCCTGACCACAACGTACCTCGCTGTCGGTTTTGTGCCTTATTTAAACCACGAACTATCCGTTGTCTGTATATTTTCGCTTCTAAATATTTTGGTGCTCGGTTCAATTATCCGGATATGTCTTCATTACGCCATCCGACTACCGACATTCTGAAAAAACGCAAAGATAAAGACAGAGACAGGCAGCCTAGGTCCAAAGCTGCCAAAACCGCTTCTCCTAGGCCAGTCGCCAGTTTGCCGGTACTCAGTGAGGCGCTTTCGCAACCCTTGATACCAGCTACTTCAGATTTGCAGGCCTCTACTGAGACCCATTCGGAGTCCGGTATGCCACGAGATGCTTCAACTGTGGAACCTGCGGATGTCTCTACCTTGGATGGGTCCAGAGCCACTGTGCAGGCACCAGCTTCTGAGGGTGTGTTCAGGCCTACTAACTTGCATATTAAACAGGCGCCATCTTCTACTTCAAAGCCTAAAACTCGAACCATGCCTAGAAAACAGATGCCCAGACCGCATGGTCAGGCCTCTATGCCTAAAAAACAAATGATAAGAATGGTTGAAGACCTTGTTACTTTTAATCAGGGGAAGCCAACCTTCCCCCTCTGTTTCTTCTTGGCTAGGACTGAGTTTGCTTATGATACTTCTGACCAGGATTCTGAAATTTCTGTTTCCTCTGATGACCAGGATTTACCCTTATCTACCTATGAGGATTCTGATGCCGAGGACTCTATTCCCCTCTGCTCCCACCCCCTCCCAGAGGATTTCTCTTTTGCTGAAACCTTGCATACTCTCAGGGCGCATTTTCATTGGGAAAGTCGGGATTTCTCTGATTCTAAAAAGAGGTTTAGGGATTTCTTACTCCTGCCCCAGCACAGTCCTTTAACCATACCTCCTGTACTAGACATTGTTGATGATGCTTTTTCTGAATCGAGCTTGGCCCCTGACTCTTTACCTCCTGCTCCCAGAAAACCTGATAGATATTACAGGGTTCCTGACTCTCAAGTTTCTTTTCAAAAATCCTACTGCGGATCCTGAGACAATTTCAGAGGGACCCAAGGGCATTAAAGCTACTACTGCCAAAAATCCTACCCCCTCTGACAGACTCCAGGGCGCTGGATAGATGGGGTAAGAAGGCATAAACTTTGGCCATTAGGGCCTTAAACTACCAGCTTCATATGTTAAAGTATCAGCAGCATATTACTGGATTGCTTACACAGAAAATGATGTTGATTCCTGATTGTGCTGAAAATAAGGACTTGCAGGATTTAATGCATTCTGCTGAACAAGTTGGAAAACATACTTTTCAATGTGTTTTTGATTCAATAGAGGCATCTTGCAGGAGTGCTGTAACTGGGTCTGAACTTAGAAGGCATGCTTGGCTTAAGGAGCAATCCTTGCCAGATCATGTTAAAGCTAAATTACTGGATGCTCCATTAAATCAGGACTGCCTGTTTGGTAACAAGGCAGAAGTTGTTCTTAAAAAGATGGAGGAAAAAGCTAAATCTATGCAAACCGTTAAAGATTTTTTACAAGTACAACCTCCAAGATTTAGTAGGCTTTGGCCTTCTAAGAATTGGTCCTTTCCTGCCTCTTCCAGAACTTCTCAGTCCAAACCCAGATCCAGCCGAGCACCCAGGCTGCAGTCCCAGGGTAAGCATAGGACTAAGTAGTGTGTGTGTGTGTGTGTGTGTGTGTGTGTGTGTGTGTGGGGGGGGGGCTCTACTTCCAAATCTGGGAGTAATAAAACTCCCCCTATGGTAAACTGTCTCAATGACTTATTTTTAAAACTTCCAAGCACTTCTCAACTGACTGTCCCCCTTTGGGGGGAAAGATTGCTCTTCAGGCAAAGAACTTGGAACTCATTACCCAGGACAAATGGGTTTTAAATATAGTGCCCCCAAGGATACAGATTTCACTTCCACATGTTACCAACACCAAGCAGTTGGCCAGATCTACCCCCAAATCAGTGGGCAGAGGCCCAAAAGCAAGTACTCTCTCTCAAGCATAGGGGCTATTCAATTGGTACCAGAAGAGGAAAAGTGATAAGGTATCTACTCAAAACTTTTCCTGGTACCCAGAAAATATAATTCATGGCGTCCTATCCTGGACCTGTCAACTCTAAACACCTTTCTGGTGATTCCAAAATTCAAGATGCTGACTCTTCACCAGTTGCTTCCTATGCTAGGCAAAGATGCCTGGTTGGCAACACTCGATTTAAAGGAAGCATACCTGCACATCCCAATCAGGGAATCTTGCAGAAGATACCTATGCTTCAAAGTAGTTTAAATGCACTATCAGTTCTCTGCACTGCCCTTTGGCTTATCTACTACGCCCAGGGTATTCACAAAGTGCCTAGATCCAGTCATTGCATTTTGCAGGCAAAGTAGTATTCAAATATACCCATACCTGGACGATTGTCTAATTCAGGTAGAAGGCCAGGACATACTTTTAAATCATCTGGCCTTTGAATAAAGGGTGCTAACTTGTCTGGGAAACACCATAAACGAAAAGAAATCACACCTGGTACCCTTGTCAACAAATTATATTCCTGGGAGCAAGCTTTAATACACCTTCCCAGATGGCTTTCCTCATGCCAGAGAAACAAATTCATTTGACAACCTACTTCAAACAAGTGGCCACAAAAATCCCTGCTATCTGCAAGGCAAATACTACAAGCCTTGGGGTTCATGGCCTCCTGCATTCTTCTAATTCCATATGCAAGACTGCATATGAGGAAACTAAAATGGTATCTGAAAAGCATATGGTGTCAACATTCTCAGGATCTAGAAGCAATGACTCCTATAATACCTTGCCTAGAGTTCCTTTGGTGGGCCGAGGCCTAGCAGCAAAACAAGGGACTACCATTCACAATACCCCCTGCCGCCCAAACCCTAACAGATGCATCAGACTATGCATGGGGGCGCATCTGGCAGGGAAGTGCATTCCGGGCAAATGGAATCGAAGTCAAATGCACCTGCATATCAATCAAAAAGAAATGTTAGCTGTACAGAATGCTCTGACAGCCTTCAAGGACCACATTCTTCCAGGACAATTAATGGTAAAGACGGACAACACCACTGTTATGTGGTACATAAACAAGCAGGGGGGTACACATTCTTACCCCCCTTGCAGACTAGCCATGGCATTGTGGAACACAGCCTTGAGATACCAAGTGCATCTACAAGGTCACTTCCTGCCAGGAAAACTAAATACACTGGCAGACGGACTAAGCAGAAACCTCATGGACCCACACGAGTGGAAACTGGAACCTAGGATTTTCAACATGTTGACAAGCATATGGGGGAGCCCAGATATAGACCTGTTTGCCTCCCCCCAGAACTATCAATTGGAAAATTTTGCACAAGGGCTCCTACAAACAGGCATGGAAAGTGGATGCTCAGTCCTTCAGCTGGAAAAAGTTATCAGTTTATGCCTTTCCTCCTCTGTCTCTGCTCTCCAAAGTACTACTAAAGATCAAACAAGACAAACCAAGGATGATTTTTATTGCACCAGACTGGCCACGCCAACACTAGTACTCCCTCTTGCGCAGTGCGTCACTGTTGGCTCCATGGCACCTGCCTCAGACTCCTACCCTGTTGTCTCAGCAGGAGAACCAGATTCTGCACCCTCTGCTTCAAACACTGAACCTAGCAGCCTGGCTAATTTCCTAATCTTTCCTTTTCCATCCATCAGTAAACCAGTGATGGATATCATTTTAGAGACAAGGAGGCCTAGTACTAGAAAATCCTATGCTGAAAAGATTCTGTGCCTGGAACCAATCTCAAGGGATGAGCACAGCAGCGCCCAATTTACCTCAGATTTTACAATACTTAACTGAGATGCTTCACAACGGCCTTTTTTCTCCTTAAAAATTCACGCCTCAGCCATTTCAGCTCATTATAACACAGAACCTCCCCTCTTCTCTCATCCACTGCTCAAGCAGTTCCTCAGAGGGGCCAAAAATTTAAGACCACCCAGGAGAGCCCCAACTCCAGCCTGGGACCTCAACTTTGTATTGGAGAAACTCACTCTTCCTCCTTTCGAGCCAGCTGCTAGTGCAGGTTTAAAATTCCTTTCTTGGAAAACAGCCTTCCTTTTAACAATCACTTCAGCAAGAAGGGTATCTGAATTACAGGCCCTTATGGCAGTGGAGCCTATCATCATCTATCATGCGGACAGGGTGACCCTCAGAACCAATCCCTCCTTCATGCCCAAGGTGGTATCCAGTGTGGCTCTTAATCAGTCCATTCATTTGCCAACCTTCTTTCCTAATCCACAGAACAAAGGGGAATGGATACTGCACTCCTTAGATGTGCGCAGACAACTTAGATTTTACTTGGACAGGACTAAACCTCAAAGGAAATCTGAACAACTGCTGGTGGCATTTGCTGCAGGGGCAGCAGGTAAGGCTATTTCAAAGCAAACCATTTCTAAAGGGATAAGCCATTGCATTAATTTCTGCTATAAACACCATGGAAAACCTATTCCACAGGGGATCAAACCCCATTCAACTAGGGCTGCATCTACCTCTACAGCCTCTCTCAAAGGTGTCCCTACAAGGGACATCCTAGAAGCGGCTACCTGGAGTTCTGTAAATACTTTCACCAAGCATTACCATTTGCCAATTTTCTCTAAATCCAGAGCTGGCTTTGCCACTGCAGTCTTGCAAGGTCTTATAGCTGGTCCTAATGCCATCTAAATCCCTCCTCCCATTTTTAGCTTTGGGAATCTACGCAAATGTGATAACTGCAACAGTGAAACATGAAGAATATAGTACAGTTGTGTACACTTACCATAAATGTAGATGTTAGAGTGTATTCACTGTTGCCATCCTGGTTACCCTCCCTCCAGCCCCCTAACTTTATATATATATATATATATATACACACACACACACACAAGGATATACCTCCAATAAAAAAGCAAATACACCAAAAAGCTTTTAAGCATAGTAAAGGAGAGTAGAGGTATAGCCTTGTGTGTGTGTGTGTGTGTGTGTGTGTGTGTGTATATGTATATATATATATATATATATATATATATATATATATATATATGGCGGCCACAGTGGTGCAGTGGTTAGCATTGCCGCCTCACAGCAAGAGGTTCTCCGGTTTGATCCCCGGCTGGGGAGCCTTCTGTGCAGAGTCTGCATGTCCTCCCTGTGGTCGCATGGGTTTCCTCCGGGTGCTCCGGTTTCCTCCCACATCCCAAAGACATGCTGCAGGTGGATTGGACACTGTAAATTGGCCCTAGGTGTGCGTGTGAGTGTGCCTTCTGTGGAAGGTTGGGCGCCGGGCTGGCAACTCGACACCGTAAAACTCCACTGCCATTCAATGTGCGGACAAGGTGATCCGCTGTGGCGACCCCTGACCGGGAAAAAGCAGAAAGAAAAAGAAGAAGATATATATATATATATATATATATATATATATATGTGTGTGATGACTGCAACAGTGAATGCACTCGAACATCTATATTTATGTTAAGTGTACACAACTGTACTTTTTGCAGCATACTGGACTATGAAAGGATCTAGGTAGCAGCCTGCGAATCCATAGAAGTGGGCATCAGGGGCTGCAAAAGCACCTCACTGAGGACCGGAAAACGGACGACTAGCTTACCGGAAGTGTAAGTAGGTTTGGTCCTGTGCGGTCTGTCGCTTTCTTTATCTTTACTTTTTTTGGAAGATCTGCTGTCAGATGGCTTACCGAAGCCATATAGGAATTCGAGGACTGTAAGCGAAAATATCTTGCTACAATAAGGGCCCAACAATGTATAGTTCTGGTGTTGAACAAAGCACAAAAGCGACAGCATGGGACGTCGTGGTCTGGGCTTAAGCAAGTGACGCAGTAAGAATGAAAGTCTCGGTATGGGATTTGCTTTTCCCAGGCGAGACAATTGTTAACTTTTTCTGACATCGGTTAGTGCAAGAAAATAGGATCCCCAATAGGGTACTTAGCTTTAGAAAACTTCAGCTTCAACTCAGAAGATGAAACTTATGTAGCGGCCGACTGGCACTCGTGCGAACTGCTTCCGCTTCAGGCTCCGTGGCAAGAAAGACTGATGTAATGGCGTCTGCTGCTTTGCTTTACACTCCTGACATCAGTCCTGAAGCAACAGCAACCGATGCAGAAATACTAAACGTCTGGTATTCGGGCCGGCCGAGGGCTATCCTGGTAGGGATAACCCAAAGGTGATGACAGCAACAGTGAAACAATAAGAACATCTTTGGAATACTGGCCAGACGCACGCAAAAGAAGGGTAAACCCATATGTGGAATAATGCAACAAAAGAATAGGACATCAAATGCTCTCTGGTATTGCTCTAACCATAACCAAGATACATCTTTGAATGTCAGCTCTCTGAGTGGCGCTGAAAGTTGATTCAAGTCTGGAATTAACTTGCATATATAATTAACCATGCCAAGAAAACACTGTAGGGCTTGGACATTGTCTGGAGCTGGCATCTCAAGAAAGAATAGGTGTGTAAAATCTTATTATAACCATAGATGTCCTTCTCCTCCATGTTGCAGTAGTCTTACTGTGGGATTTTCCGCCTCAGGTGGCCCGTTGGCTCCTATACAAAAGCTTAAGCCTGGTTGCTGTTGTTGCGTGGAACGTCACACATAGTCCTATAAACCAAGGACTTTAAATGTGACGTCTGCACGCATAGACCTCAGAACCTGAAGGACAGACCATCTTAAAGGAATAAGTGATTGTCAGCTAGAAGAGTCAAGTGTCATATGCTGGCTAGTTGTTCTTTGTTACAGGTAGAGCTTCCTAGAAGCTAGGAGCTAGGTTAGTAGTCCAATGTAATACAAGGGGAAGGTGGGAGGGATGGAATACTGCAACATGGAAGAGAAGGACATCTATGGTTATGGTAAGATTTTACACAACTATTCTTTTACCATTTTAGTATTTTCTTTGGAAAAAAAGGGGGTTTAAAGGTAAGTTTGAAACCGTCAATTGCCCGAAAACCGTATTGGAATTCATTTTTTTTTTGGTTTGGTATGGACCCGGGAGTTTTAAAAAAACTGCCCCCCTGAGGAAATTTTGGGGTTTTATGGAAATGCTCCCCCCTTTGAAAGGGAGGCGAAAAAAATTTTTTTTGATATAAAAATTTTTAAAATGTTTCCCCAAATTGGAAGAGAAGTTTCTCAAGGTTAGGTTTTTAGGACTGAAAAGGGGTCTTGGGTCGGAAAGGAGAACCCCGCCTCACCAGTTGGGGAGGGAAAAGTCAGGTAAAGAATTGATTTTTCCCTACCACGTTTAGCTACCCTAGAAGGGTTATGGGAGGAATTCCTCCCTTTGGACCAATTTTAAAAATTGTGGCCCGACCTGAAAACCCCCTTTTCAGTTTTATGACTTTGCTTTTTCCATTTTCTTTAAAAGTTACAGGCAACCAAAACCCCAAAGACTGTTAAAAGCCTCCAAAATTTTTCCCATGGTGGGAAATGGGGCCCAGGGGTTTTGGAAGAAAAACCCCCAGGAAAACCCCCTCAGGGCCTGTAAGATAAAACTGCAAAGAATCTACCCCTTTTTCAGACACAGAATAAACCACAACCTTTTAAATCAATACTTCACATCCCCTTTTTATTTTAAGGAAAGGAGATAAATTTTTAAATTTACATGGAAAGCAAAAAGGCCCTCTTAAAGTTAAAATTTAAACTTTCCCCTCTCCGCCCTTGCCTCTTTACATAACAATTTTTAACCCCATTTTTCAATTTTTTCTAGAAAAAAATTCGGCCCGCCCTGGACTTTAAAAATTTTTATGGCTTAAAAGGATTTTAAATTTATCACCCCGGAGGGAGGCAAAATCGGTTAGGGAAGGTTGGGCCTTTTTTAAATTTACACGGGGTAACTTTGGGGGCCCTTTGGGGGGAAAGCCCAAACCTTTCCTGGCCCGGTAAGGCCCCCATTTGTTTTCCCTTTTGGATCAAATGGAAATGGAAAAACCCCGGAAGGGAAAGGAAAAAGAAACACCCTTTAGAATCGAAAAAGGGGGTACTCCCCCAAACTTGAGATGAACCTTGAAAACTGGTTTAAACTCTCAAACCCGGTTTCCCCCCTTTGGTCCTTTTCAGGGGGCAACTAAATTGTAAACAAACTTCTGCCTTTTAAGAAGTTTCTTAGGAAGAACCCGGTGTGGGGCCCCCATGAAGGTAAATTGGCCTCCCAAGAAGTTTTGGAAAGGGGTTAATTTGGGGAAAAAGGAGGTTCCTCCCCTTTTTTTTGGGGCCACCTCCCGGGGGTTTTCCCGAAATTTAAAATTTTGGGTGGACCCCCGAAAGGAAAACCTCTGGGTTAAACTGCCTTCTTGCTTTTGAGAGGGCAGGCGCAAATTTTTTAAATTCAGGCTTCCAAATAAACCCCAGTCTAACTCTTAAATGGTTGTTTTGGGAAAAGGGCATAAAAGCTCGGTTAGGCTTCAAACCACGGTTGATTTAGAGGTAGTTTTGTTTTTTTAAACCCAAAGAAAAAGATCTTGCCTTTTAAAAGGCTGAAACTCAAAAACCCCTGCAGAAGTGAAGGTAAAAACCAAACATTTTTCCATGTCCGAGTTGAAAGGGAGATTGCAAAAGAGTTTTCAAAGGGCCATGCTTAATGAGTTCACACACATTTAAGGACTAGGGAAGGGTCATCGGCCTGACTGGGGTCCCTGTCTTTACATACACACCATTTTGAGAATCTCTCCCATTTTGACAAGTATGATTTTCTAGTAGCAGGTTTCCTGGCCTCCCTCGGGACTGTAAGCACATCCTCTAATTAGTGGTGTCTAAAACGGATTAGAAGTTTATCACCCAGAGTGCTAGTGCTAACATCTGTAGGCGAGGATGGATTAGGGTTCCCTTTTTTTGTGTGAGAAGGTCCACCTTGTGGGGTAACTTGTAGTGATTGCCTTTGGCTATTGAGTGAAGTAGGGGGAACCAGTGCTGCCTTGGCCAGTAGGGGGTCACCAACAACATTTTTTGTTTGTCCTTCCTGATTTTTCAGTAGGACCTTTTGAATTAGCAGGAAGGGGGGAAAGAAGTACAGAAACAGACCCTTCTAAGGAATGCTGAAGGCATCTACTCTCCAGGCTAGTGGGGAGTGATCCTTGGTGCAGAAACTGGTCAGTCTTCTGGGGGGAGGCAAACAGATCCACTTGAGGAGTGCCTCATCGGTGGACAATGTCTAAAAAGGTTTCCCTGTTCAGTACAAACTCATGCTGTAGTGAAGAAGTTCTGCTTAGAAGATCTGCCTGTTTGTTGCCCTGAGAGGGTACGTATGAGGCCTGCAGGGACAGGTTGTGCCTGAAGGCAATTTCCCAGATTTATAGGGTTATTCTGCAAAGGAGGTAGGCTTTGGTTCCTCCTTGTTTGCTGAGGTACCACATGACTGTGGTGTTGTCCGTGAATATTAGAAGGGGTCCTGGGTGGAGGGCAGGAAGAAAAGCCTCTAGGGCTAGGAGAACTGCAGTCATCTCCCTGACATTGATATGTTTATTTTGAAGGGCAGGATGCCAAATGTCCTGAATTCAGAGTCCTTGCAGGTGGCACCACACCTTAGGTCTGAAGCATCTGTGAAGATTAATTGGTTTGGGGAGGGCATTTGTAGAGGCATTCCCGGGTTGAGACAGGTTTGCTGAATCCACCACCTTAGCTCTGATTTGAGGCAGGGCTGAAAGGGGATTTGCTTCTCTAAAGAGTGTAGGTGTTGTGACCACACGTTCTTAAGGTACCACTGGAACCTCTGCATATGCATTCTTGCCAAGGGAAGCACAGGAATGATGGCTGCCATACAGCCCAGGAGTTGCAGGAATTATCTTCCAGAAATCTGGGATTCCAGTAAAAGGTTTTGAAAGTGAGTGGAGGGGGAAAGGACCATTTCCTGTGGGAGAAGGACCACATTAGATATGTCCTAATCCTGCATCCCAGAAAAAAATCTGTCTTGCTGAGGGGCAAGGAGGATTTGTTTAAATTGAGGGTGAAGCCCAGGTTTTGAAGAAGGGTGGTAGTGAACCTGAGGTGATCTCTGAGATGTGATTCTGTCTCTGCTAGAAGGAGAATGTCTAGGTAGGGGTAGAGTTGCATACCTTAGGTCCTGCAGTAAGCAATGGCTGGGGCTAGGCATTATGTAAATACTCTGGGTGCTATAGACAAACCAAAGGGTAAGGCTGTAAACTGAAAGTGACAGCAGGGTCCAGAGAAAGATAGAAATTTTCTGTTGGGTTTTACTGGGATGTGGAGGCAAGTCTCCTTTAAATCCAGAGTCTGGGACAAGAGGGAGTAGGGTTGGGAGGGAGAGCATTTTGAAAGAAGGTACTTCTAGAAATAGGATTAGAAAAGATAGATCCAGTATAGGTCTCAAAGGACCATCTTTTTTGGGGACCAGAAAGAGTCTCGAGTAAAATCCTTTTCCTTCCTGCCCAGGAGGAACAGGTTCTATTGTTCCTAGTTTTTGGATGTCTTGAAGAAATTGTGGCAGTAGGTGGATTTGTTTTTTTTTTCTTGGGGAAAGGGAATGGGGCTTTGGGATGGGCTTTTCCCTCCAGGAAATTAAGTATCCATTTTGGATGATACGCAGTACCCATTGGTCTGAAGTGATGGTTTTCCAGATGAGTAAACTGTGATAGGCAGGCTAACGAAAGCAGATGGGCAAGGCAGTCGTGCATTGTTGGGTGCATTTCTATCCTGAAAGGACATGACTGTCTAGGACTTGGTTGAGAGGTGGCTGGTCTGGAGAATGTTTGCATTCTGGTTCTCCTCCTGTGCCTGGTAGATGAAGGGGTGGCAGAGGAAGGGGTTCTCCTGACAAAAGAGGTTTTAGCAGGGTAGTTCCTGTAATACTTTGGAATAGGGGACACAAGCAAATGCTTGAGGTCCTGCAGTTCCTTGCCTTTCTCCTGCAGATTTTTAAAAAGCTCTGCAGACTGTTTCCCAAACAAAAGGTTATGGTCTAAGGGGGCATCCATAATCTTAGTTTTGAAGTCTTCAGGCAGAGGTTGTAGCCACAGCCAGGAGTATTTGCAGATTACAGAAGCTACTGACCTAGCAGAGCCTCTGTAGCATCGCAACTGCACCTAATAGAATGTCTGGCTACCTTTGAAGCCAAAGACAATTTAAAGGTTACGTCTGCTTTAGTAGGACAGTCAAGTGTGGCAGCCAGGTTGTTAGTTGCTTGAGAGACAAGGTCCAGTACATATTTCACCATGTGTGTCTGGTAATTTATAGCACAGAAGGCCAGGGTGGAAGAGATGTACACTTTTTTACCAATCCTGTCCATGGTTCTGCTGTCTTTACCAGTAAGCAAAAGAGATGCAGAGGGAATAAGTCTGGACTGCATGTCTGGAGAGACAGCAATGACTGCAGGGCCTGCCAAGGGGGGCTTAACTAAGAATTTTTGGTCATCAGGAACCTTATAAAACCTGTCTGGTCTTTTAGGTGCAGGTGGTTGAGAGTCTGGGTTTTTGGATGCAGAGGTAAAAGCATCCAGATAGGCAGGTAAGACTGGTGGAATGGCTGATGGGGAGGGAGACTCCACTTGAAGGAGTTCAAAATACCTCCTCTGGGGGTCAGTCATTTGGGTAGATTCCCATTTACAGTACTCTTTCATCTTATTGTTTCACCAAAAGTTATGTCCTCTGCTGGAGAGTCCCCTTCAATAGATTCCACATCTGGTGAATAATATTCTAAAGGAGATGCAATCTGGGATGCACAAGAAATAAACTCTTCAGAAGAAGAGTAGTAAGGTTCTAGTCCCTCCTCTCCTTCTTGGGTAGTCTGCAAGGGGAGAGAAATGGCAGAGGTAGGCCTTGGACTGAGCACAGGTACAGTGGAAGGAGTTGAGCCTGTAGGCCTGAGGGCCATAAAGGCCTGCATCAGAGTGTTAATGAAAGATTGCCAGTCAGGGGACTCCGTCAAGGGTGGGAGTGAGATGTTTAGTTTTCTGTTTATGTTTAGTAGGCATAGGTTTGGGAGAAGGCCTAGGTTCAGAAGCTTGAGTCTTAGGAATAGGAGTCTCCGAAGGCTGACCAACTGTGTCTGGTTTCCCCCTTGACATCGGTAAAAAACACCACCTGGGCTATCTCCGTGGACGTGCAGGCTGCAACTTCTGAAACGGCTTCCTCGGTGGGAGCCTACGTAATCGGTTCTGTCAGATGTCTCTCAACTCCTATATTAGTAGCTAGCTGGCGGAACGTCCGATGGCGGAGAGGCAATGGTAGTAGGCCTGTAAACTTTGGCTTTTTTCCATGGTGGTTCTGTCGGAACAGCTGATTCGGGGTCCATTTTAAGTGCAAGATTTTTGAAACATTGGCTCTCTAAATATAAATTTAATGCGGCCATACGGATGAGGAGGGTCTCCAATACGAAAGATTGGCAAATGGAAATGCAGGATTATTGTGTTCCTTCCCTAAATAAAAGACAATGGTCGTGGGTATCTTTATGTGATATCCGATGCCCGCAATGGCATTTGCCCCTTTTAGCTTACATCGGCTAATATAAAATACAGCTAACCAAGCACAAGCAAAAGAACGCAAGGTTTCCCCCGATAAGGTACTTAGCTTTTTAGAAGTCTTCCAGAGAAGGGGCGAAGCAAACGAGGTGACGTCTGCCGCTGAAAAGTCCTGCAGTCTGTGCATGCAGACGTCACATTTAATGTCCCCAGTTTATGGCCGTGTGACGTCTCACGCAACAGCAGCAACCAGGCTTAAGATTTTGTATAGGAGCCAACATCGGGTCGCCTAAGGCGGGAAATCCCACAGTAAGAATACTGCAACATAGGACATAAGCAGTTTGCTTGGAAGGATCTGGTCGTAAGCCTGAACTGGTAAACAAATGACCAACATAATTAACTTCTCATAGCCTGAATTTGCACTTCTGAGGATTCAGATTAAATTCACTTCATTTGCTTTTTCAAGAAATTTCTTGAGGTTTCTGTCATGCCCAGCTTCACCATTATCTCCTACTAGAACATCATCTACTATAACAGCAAATGGATACCCAGAAAAAAATTTGCTCCACTTCAGTGGCAGAATTTATCCCAAATGGCATTCTCAAAAATCTGTACCTGCCTATTAGTAATGAAGATTTTCGGTCAAGCAGTATTTGCCAAAATGAACTCTGCATCTAAGACAGGAAAAAACTGTGTCATTTGGCATAAGAGCAGCGGCTTCTTTGCATGCATTGGATGATGAGGTCTTTTTAGTGCTTTGCTCAAATCTTGTGAATCTATACATATTCTGATCTCATCTGAGCTTTTCTTACGAGTTGCGACCATGGAGGATACCCATTCAGTTGGTTCAACTACTGGACAAATCACACCTTGCTGCACCATTTTATCTAACTCTGCTTTGATTCTATTCTGCATAGCTAGTGGAACTTTCTTTGCTGGTCTGATAACTGGACTGACGTCTGGGTCTAACCTCGTGGAGTACACAACTGGGTATTTGCCTAGTTTGCCTTCGAAAAGATCAGCATAGGTAGTGAAAATAGACTGGGCAAAATTAGAACAGTGGTCTTTCAAGCCAACAAGATGGACTTCATTGCTAAATGAAAGCAGTCCCATTTTCAAACTGTCTCTGAGGCCTAATGATGACTATACATGCCTTCTGATCACATAAAATCTCAAGTCACAGTTGTTCCCAGCAGAGTAACATGAAAGCACTACTAAACCTTTAGTCTGAATTTCTTCACCACCAAAAGAAACAAGTTTTGCACACCTTGCCAAATGAAGCTTAACACCAGCATACGTTCTAGCAAATATTTCTGCTAACATAACATGGCACTTTGAACTCTGTGGGTCTTCCATTTACCCGAGCAGTACAAAATACTTCATTCTTTGCCCATAAATCCACGGCTTTCTAATTGATCAACTTGCCTCTTGGAATGTTCTCTTTTAATAAAAGAATGTCCCTTATTTGATTTACAAAATCTTTTAAAATTATTCCACTTATTGCATTTATGGCACTGCTGACCAAAAGCTAATCACTTTTCTCTTTTAGACTCATGACTGGCACCACAACTACGACAGTTAGCAATGAAATTGGGTGGGGGCCCATTCTTTGAATTTGCTGACTCACTCTTGTGCTTCACTGAGACTGTGCGTACTCTGGAATTTGCTAGAAAGGTATGGGGGTTTACCAGTGAGTGTTGCAGGGGTTACTGCCATGTGCTTGGGCCTGTTTCTTTTAACCATGTGCTTCATACTATCAACATTGGCTTTAGAAGTTACTGGAAGCATGCATTTCTCATTTGTAAGCATATTTGTGTGCTTTTCTGTCAGCTCATATAGCTGACAAATATTAGTGGCCTTATTCAAGGTTAAATCACTGTCACAAAGCAAAATGTTTCTCACAGCATCATTTTTAATACCACACTCAAGTTTGTCCTTTATCAACTCATCCCTTAATTACCAAATCTGCACATTTTAGCTTTGTTTCTCAAGTCAGTTATATATGCATGGATCATGCTATCCCAAACAAAATCAAGACCCAATCATCCAAAGGCAGGCGTCCAGTCTGGTGGACCCCAGCCATAAATAAACTGTACAACAGGAGGAGGAAGCTACTACATGATAGAGCAAAATCCCTAAAAGGGAAGGCATCTCTGATCAGTGCTAGCAAAAAATTACAATCCCTCATAAAATCCTCCAAGGCCAGCTGAGAGAGAAAAATTGCACAGGACACTAAAGACAATCATAAGGCTTTTTTCAGTTGTAGTTGGACTTTTTTCAGTTATGTTAGGAACCTGGGATGCAACTCCCAGACTTGTTCTGAGTTGATTCTAAACGACAAAAAATACACTGAACCCACAGCCATCGCCAATATCCTGGCAGACAGGTTCAGTGCAAACTTCTCCACCCCCCCCCCCCAAAAGAGCAAGTATCTGTCCCGGCAGAGTGCAGCCTCCCAAACATCTCTGATGCTCAGGTGAAGGCCGCCCTCTCCAAAGCAAAAAACACTGCTTCCATGGGACCAGATGGCGTCCCGGGTTGCGTCCTACATGAACTCCAAGAAGAACTCAGATGCTCAGGTGGGAGCCGCCCTCTCCAAAGCAAAAAACACAGCATCAATGGGACCAGACGGTGTCCCAGGCTGCGTCCTACATGAACTCCAAGAAGAGCTAAACCCAAACATAAAACTACTGTTCAATCTCAGCCTTACTACAGGATATGTGCCCAAAGAGTGGCGTACAGAAACAGTGGTCCCTCTCCACAAAGGTGGTGCCTCAACGGACCCTGGAACCTATCGCCCCATAAGCCTGACTAGCTTAGTCTGCAAAGCTATGGAAAGGATCATCATGGACCTCATAAATAAAGATATTGGGGACCTACAGACACTGGATCCTACCCAGTTTGGCTTTGTTAAGGGCAGATCCTGCCTCTTAAACCTGGTTGACTTCTTTGAAACAGTCACCAAGGCCATTGACGAAGGGAAGGTGGTCCACACAGCCTATCTGGACCTCGCAAAAGCCTTCGATACAATACCCCACTCGGGCATTATAGATAAGCTCACCAGCTTAAATATAAACCCCTATGTCACTAGATGGGTTGCAAACTGGCTCAAGGACAGAACCCACATGGTTAGAATTGCTGGAGCCATGTCAGACTCCAAACCAGTTACAAGTGGCATCCCACAAGGCTCAGTCCTGGGACCTCTCTTGTTTGGTATATATTTCTCAGAGGTACAGGCCAACACGGAAGGACTGTGGCTGACCAAGTTCGCAGATGACTGCAAACTGGTGCCATAATCGACTCTCCAGCCGACACAAGCATCCTCCAAAGGGCCTCATAGAAACAGACAACTGGTGCCAGAGCCATGGCCTCAAGCTAACGCCAAAAGTGTATAGTCATCTCCTTTGGCAAAACAAAGTGCCACAAATTACCACATAGGTGGTAATCCATTAAGTACAGAAGAAGTAATTAGGGACCTGGGGACCCTAGTTGATAGCAATCTCTCATTTGACAACCACGTGGCCAAAGTGGTTAGAAAAACATTTTATATAGCCCACCTAATCATGAAGGGATTCACATCTAGATTAGGGGAGGTCATCGTGCCTCTTTACTCATCCCTCATCAGGCCCATAATCAAGTACAATGCCCCTTTTGGGATGTACCTTACCAAACACCTGCAGCAACTGGAAAGACCCCAAAAGTACCTCACCAAGAGGATCAAAGGGCTCAAACAGATGCCATATGCTGCCCGGTTAAAGTAACTCCAGCTCTACTCAGTGGCATACCGCCTGCTCAGAGGTGACTGTGCCTGACGTATAAGGCCATGTCCAACCCGGAATTAAGGGACATGCTGCACCTCAAAAAATCCAAATCCCATTGAGCTACACGCTCGAGAGACTTGAACCTCAGCACTGAAATAAATAGGACATGCTGGAGGGACAGATTCATAACCCAGAGGCTCCCCTTCACTCTGGAATAAAATCCCAGTCCAGGTTAGGCAGAGTCCCTCATTGACTCTCTTCAAGAGGAATCTTGATGAGTGGATGGGAGATCGTAGGTTTATCCCGGGTAACACTTCTGTGTCACTGTTAACAGAGGCACAGTATACTAACCTCAAAAAAGGGCATAGCAAAATTAATTTAAAATGGGTGGCGAAAGCCAAACACACTCTGGCTAGGCTTATAAATGCCCTAGGGCAGATAGCCTAGTATGAACCTATGAACTAATCCCTCAAGTAAAACTGCTGTACAATCTCAGCCTCACTACAGGATATGTGCCCAAAGAATGGCGTACAGCAACAGTGGTTCCACTCCACAAAGGTGGCGCCTCTGCAGACCCTGGAAACTATCGCCCCATAAGCCTGACTAGCCTAGTACGCAAGGCTATGGAAAAGATCATCATGGAACTCAAAGACATTGGGGACCTACAGACACTAGATCCTACCCAATTTGGCTTCAAGGGCAGATCCTGCCTTTTGAACCTGGTCGACTTCTTCGAAACAGTCACCAAGGCCATAGATGAAGGGAAGGTAGTCCACACAGCCTATCTGGACCTCGCAAAGGCATTTGACACAATACCCCACTCAGGCATCATAGATAAGCTATCCAGCCTAAATATAAACCCATATGTCACAAGATGGGTCGCAAACTGGCTCAAAGACAGAACCCATAGAGTCAGAAGTTGGGAAGTTGCTGGAGCCATGTCAGACTCAAAACCGATCACAAGTGGCATCCCATAAAGTTCTGTCCTGGGACCTCTCTTGTTCGGTATTTACTTTTCTGAGGTACAGGCCAACGTGGGAGGACTATGGCTCACCAAGTTCACAGATGACTGCAAACTGGGTGCCATAATCGACTCTCCAGCTGACACAAACATCCTTCAAAAAGGTCTCGCAGAGACGGATAACTGGTGCCAGAACCATGGTCTAAAGCTAAACACCAAAAAGTGTAAAGTCATACTCTTAGGCAAAAACAATGTGCCCACAAATTACCACATAGGTGGTAACCCATTAAGTACAGAGAAAGTAATTAGGGATCTGGGGACCCAAGTTGATAGCAATCTCTCCTTTGACAACCACATTGCCAAAGTGGTTAGAAAGACCTTCTACATAGCCCACCTCATCATGAAAGGATTCACATCTAGATCAAAAGAGGTAATCGTGCCCCTTTATTCATCCCTCATCAGGCCCATCATAGAATACAATGCCCCCTTTGGGATATACCTTACCCAACACCTGCAGCATTTAGAAAGACCCCAAAAGTACCTCACCAGGAGGATCAAGGGACTCAAACAGATGCCATATGCTGCTCGGTTAAAAAAAAAACTCCAGCTCTACTCAATTGCATACCGCCTACTTCGAGGCGATCTATGCCTGACATATAAAGCTATGTCCAACCCAGAATTAATGGACATGCTCCACCTCAGTAAATCTAAATCCCTTAGAGCCACGTGCTCGAGGGACCTGAACCTCAGCACAGAAATAAATAGACCATGCTGGAGGGACAGATTCATAACCCAGAGGCTCCCTTCGCTCTGGAATAGAATTCCAATTCATGTTAGGCAGAGCACCTCACTGACTCTCTTCAAGAAGAATCTTGATGAGTAGATGGGGGATCATAGGTATGTCCCGGGGATTACTTCAGTGTCATTATTAGACAGAGGCACAGTAAACTAAACTTTAAAAAGGGCACAGTATACTCAAATCAAGGGGTGGTGTAAGCCAAACACAATCGGGCTAGGCTTATAAATGCCCCAGGGCATATAGCCTAGTATGAACCTATGAACCTATGCTGCAAAAGTTTCTCCAGGGTTTTGATCTTGTGTGTAAAATAAGTGCCTTCCCATTGTAATATTTGTTTAGAGGTTACACATTTCTATAAATTTAGATTTTAAGCATTCGGGATCTTCCCTTGACTCAACCTGTACAACTATATGAGGGTTTTCCCCCTCTCCTGCAAATACAGCAGGTGCATACACAAATGAATGCTCTCTTTCTACAGCTACTGAACCAGTTAAATTAAGCAGAATAAATGCCTTTGTACGATCATCTTTACCAGAAAATGCAACCTGTAGAAAAATATCACACTCTGGCTCAAATACTCTCCAATTCTCTGCAATATTACTATCAAAGACAAGAGGACCTAGTTTTTGAAATCCTTCTGCCATGCCAACAAAGTATGCCCAAACACACTGAAAATATGGCCATTGTAATTATGTACGAACATGCACACAGCGCCAGTACTTGTAATAACATTCAAATGTACAATAAAACTCTTTGAAATACTGTACTTTGTGAAATATGCTTTGAAATGGCCGTACTTTGCGAAAAGTACAGTTTTGTACCTACCATAAATGTAGATGTTCGAGTGTTCACCCTGCTGCAGTCATCACACTTGGGTTATCCTGTCGTCAGGCGGTCCCGCAGTCGGTCGGAATTCCAAAGTCTTGGTCCGGCGTCAGTTGCTGTCGCCTCTTCCCTGACGTCAGTGCGCCAGGGGTATATATAATGCAACCAACGCCATTTTCTTCAGTTTTTCTTGCCCCAGATGTCAGGTGTCCCCAAAAAGGTGGTCAGAAATTAGTACCAAATGGAGTAACCTCTGCACAAACACAAAATCCCTTCAGCTATAAGCAAATACATCAGTAAGGTATTGAAGAGATTTAGCCAGTAGATCAGAGGGGATGGAGGGAGGGTAACCTGGACTGCAGCAGGGTGAACACTCTAACATCTACATTTATGGTAGGTACAAAACTGTACTATGTTCATCGTGTTACCCTGCTGCAGTCATCACACTTGGGTTGAATCCCAAAGCTAAGGAAGGGGGGAGGTATCATAGAGGGTTAGTGGAGGCTATAAGGCCCTGCAGAACTGCAGTGGCGAAGCCTGCCCTGGTCTTAGAGTAAAGAGGTAAGTGATAGTGTTTGGTAAAGGTGTGTACTGAACTCCAAGTTGCAGCTTCTAAAATCTCCTTGGTTGGAACCCCCCTGAGAAAGGCTGTAGAAGTAGCTGTTGCCCTGGTAGAGTGGGACCTAATGGTAGCAGGGACTGGTTTCCCATGATGGGTATAGCAGAAACATATGCAGTGACCTATCCATTTAGAAATGGTCTGTTTTGATATAGCCTTCCCTTGAGAAGCTGTAGCATAGGATACAAAGAGCTGATCAGATTTTCTGAAAACCTTAGCTTTGTCCAAGTAGTAACGAAGTTGCCTGTGAATGTCCAAGGAATGCAGGAGTCTCTCACCTTTGTTCTGTGGATTTGGGAATAAGGTGGGTAAGTGGATGGCTTGATTTAAAGCCACACTGGAAACCACCTTAGGCATAAAGGAAGGATTAGTTCGTAGAGAAACTCTGTCTTGATGAAAAATGAGGAAAGGTTCCACTGCCATTAGTGCCTGTAGCTCTGAGACTCTTCTAGCTGAAGTTATTGCTAGCAGCAGGGCAGTCTTCCATGATAGGAACTGAAGATCTGCAGAGAAAGCTGGTTCAAAGGGAGGAAGCGTTAGTTTTTCCAGAACAAAGTTGAGGTCCCATGTTGGTGTAGGAGCTCTCCTGGGTGGTCTAATGTTTTTTGCCCCTCTGAGGAACTGCCTTAGAAGAGGATGTGAAAATAAAGGTGGATCCGTGTTGTAGTGAGCTGAAATAGCTGAAGCATGGATTTTAATGGAGGAAAAAGAAAGTCCTTTATGCAACATCTCAGCTAAATACTGTAGAATGTGAGGCATGTGAGGCTGAATTGTGTCTTGGCCTTTAGCTTGGTTCCAGGCACAAAACCTTTTCCATTTGTCCGAATAAGCCTTCCTGGTGGTTGGCCTCCTGGCTTCCAGAATAACATCCAGAACTGTTTGGGAAAGAGGAGCTGGTTGGATGTTTAGTAGATTTGCCATGCAGCCAGATTTAAAGTTTTGAGCTGGCTGTGTAGAATCTGATTGTTTTGTTGTGTGAGCAAATGGGGGATTTGAGGCAATATCCATGGTGGGCTGTGGGCCATATTTCTCAATAGCGGGTACCAGTGTTGGCGTGGCCAGTCTGGGGCTATGAGAATCAGTCATGGTCTCTCCTTTTTGACTTTCAGAAGAACCTTTGTGAGGAGAGGCAATGGAGGGAAGGCATATACTGTCAGGTTTTCCCAACTGAAAGAGTGCGTCCACTTTCCAAGCTTGATGGTGAAATGTCCTTGTACAAAATTTTGTTAGTTGATAGTTTTGAGGACTGGCAAACAGGTCTATGTCTGGAAGGCCCCATTTTTGAGTTATCATTGCAAATATTTGTGGATCTAGTTTCCACTCGTGGGGATCCTTGATGTTTCTGCTGAGGTCGTCTGCCAATATGTTCTTCTGTCCTGGCAGGAATTGAGCTTGTAACTGAACTTGGTAAGCCAGAGCTGTGTTCCATAAGATCATTGCTTGCCTGCATAGAGGGTAAGAATGTGTACCCCCTTGTTTGTTTATGTACCACATTACTGTGGTGTTGTCCGTCTTTATTGCAAGTTGTCCTGGATGTAATAGATCCTTGAAAGCTGTCAGAGCTTTCTGTACAGCTAGCATCTCTTTTTGATTTATGTGCAGATTTCTTTGATCTGCAGTCCTTAGGCCTTGAATGCATTGCCCTGCCATGTGTGCCCCCCAGGCATAATCTGAAGCATCTGTTGTGATAGTTTGCCTGGCTGGGGGCAAGGTGAAAGGCTGACCCCTGTTGAGGTGACATGCCTGTGACCACCATAGAAATTCCTGTTGTAGGCAGGGAATGAGAGATATCATTGTGTCCAAGCTGTGGCTGTGTTGAGACCATACGCATTTTAGGTACCACTGTAATTTCCTCATATGCAGCTTTGCAAATGGTATTAGTATGCAAGATGCCATGAAGCCCAAGGCCTGCAGAATTTTTCTTGCAGTTAATTGGGTCTTTGTTGCCATTGTCTTGAAATATTGAGTCAGTTGTAGTTGCTTGTCTGGCATAAGATAAGCCTTCTGGGCCGTTGTATTCAAGCTGGCACCCAGGAATGTCATTTTTTGTGAGGGTACTAGTTTTGACTTCTTTTTGTTTACTGTGTACCCCAGGCAGTTTAGTAGATGCTTTACAAAGGCCAGATGATGTAAGAGAATGTCTTTGCTTTCTGCTTGGATGAGGCAGTTGTCCAGGTATGGATATATTTGAATTCCTCTTTGTCTGCAGTATGCAATTACTGGTGCCAGGCATTTTGTGAAGACTCTGGGCGCAGTAGATAAGCCAAAGGGCAGTGCAGAGAATTGGTAATGGGTTGAACCTGCAATGAAACGGAGGTATCTTCTGCAACTTTGTCTGATAGGGACATGCAGGTATGCCTCCTTGAGGTCCAACATTACTAGCCATGCTTCCTTGCCCAACATGGGAAGTAGCTGCTGTAGTGTTAGCATCTTGAATTTGGGTACTTGTAAGTAAGTGTTTAGAATTGAAAGGTCCAGAATTGGTCTCCAGGCATTGTCCTTTCTGGGCACTAGAAAGAGTCTTGAGTAAAATCCTTGGCCTTGCTCTCGGGTACATACCAGTTGAATGGCTCTCATGTCCATGAGAGCTGTAATTTGCTTTTGTGCCTCTGCCCATTAATTTTGTGGCAGGTTTGGCATTTCTCTTTTCATTGGCAAGGTGTGAAAGTGGTTGATTTTGTGGCAGGTTTGGCATTTCTCTTTTCATTGGCAAGGTGTGAAAGTGGAATCTGTATCCTCGTAAAATTATGTCTAGGACCCATTTGTCCTTTGTGACAATGTGCCAGTTGTCTGCAAAAAGTGCTAGTCCCCCCCCCCCCCCCAAGGGGGCTTCCAAGAGAGCATTGCTTGGCCAGATGAGGTGCAAGTCATTGAGTTTGCCTTCTGGTGGATTGGGACCTGTCTTCTCCTCCCTTCTGTGTTGTAGTGCCTCATTGGCGAGGCTTATACTGGGCTTGTGGTTGTCCTCTGCCCCTTGGGCATCTGTATTTACCCCTCTGTGGTCTGTCAGTAGCTGGAAAGGACCAATTTTTTGTTGGCCAGTTTCTGCAGAAGCAAGGGGGTTGTACCTGTAGGAAATCTTTGACTGTTTGCATAGATTTTGCCTTATCCCCCATTTTCTTTAAAACTTCTTCTGCTTTAACTCCAAAAAGAACATCCTGCTGTAAGGGAGCATCTAGTAGTTTTGCTTTAACATGGTCAGGCAGAGTTTGTTCCTTTAACCAAGCATGCCTACGTATAACAGACCCAGTGACAGCTGCTCTGCAGGAGGCCCCCAGAGAATCACACCCACATTGTAAGGTATGTTTGCCCACCTGCTCAGTGGAGTGCAACAGATCCTGTACTTCTTTCAATTCAGATTGTTGAGGGAGAGTGGTTATTCTTTGCTTTAATTGAGAGATTAGGAATTGCTGATACTTAAGCATGTGAAACTGGCAATTCAGTGCCCTCATAGCTAGAGTGGCTGAGGTGTAAATCTTTTTCCCCCACCTGTCTAGTGCTCTGGAATCCCTCTCAGAAGGAAATGGGTTTTTAGCCATAGAAGCCTTAGCCCCCTTGGGGGAGAGTCTCTGGATCAGCTACAGGGCTTTTGTTAAGAAATTTGTGGGAATCAGGCACTCTATAGTATCCGTCAGGCTTAGCCGGAGCAGGAGGTAGAGAGTCTGGGTTCAAACTGGATTCTAAGTAAACATCATCCACAATGTCCAAAACTGGTGGGATAGCAAGAGGTCTGTGTTGGGGAAGTAAAAGGAATTCTCTGAGCCTTTTCTTCGAGTCAGAGTAGTCCTGACCTTCCCAGTGAAAATGTTCCCTCATAGTGTGTAAAGTTTCCCCAAAGGAGTAGTCTTCAGGAGGAGAAGCTGAGGGAATAGAGTCCTCAGCATCAGAAGCTTCATAAGGAGAGAAGGCGTAATCTTGGTCCTCAGAGGAGTCTGAAGAAATGGACACTTGTTCAGAGGATACATAATCTTCCTCTTGTCTAGGCCTTTTGTCAAGAGGGGGCTGGGAACCCCTGATTAAAGAAATCAAATCTTCAGCCATTTTGAGCATCTATTTCTTAGGCATGGGGCCTTGAACAGGAGACTGAAGGGCAGTCCTTTTAGATTTAGTAGGGGTCTTCGTCTTAGAAAACGTTTTAATGGTGAGGGTCGGTCTGAAAACGCCTTCAGAAACCAATGGCGTTTCTGTAGCACCGACGTCCTTTGTAGCAATGTCGTCGGAAGGGCCTGAACTAAATGGCTGCGTCGGCCTGGTGCATTCCGTAGCGGTCTCGGGCTCTAGATCTGCGGTAGTCAGGGGCTGCGTCAGAGCCTCACTGAGGACCAGAGACTGGCTCAGCCGAGGCCTCGGAATCTGGCTTAGGCCTGGGCTGTCTTGTCCTTATCCTTGCGTTTTTTGTGCACGCCGGTAGTCGGTTGCTCTGACGGCATGGTGTAGTTAAATTTCCTACCGAAGTAGTGTCGTGCGAAATCAAAGCGTCTTTTAATAGTACGCTTATTAAACCTAGCACAAAACCGACAAGTAGTGACGTCATGGTCTGGGCCTAGGCAAGGTAATGCAATAAGAATGAAAATCCTTATGAGGTATTTGCTTCCCACAAGAAAAACAATTGTTAACTTTTTCTGACATCGGTCTGAGGCAAGAAAAGTTTCCCCAACGGGGTACTTAGCTTTATAGAAGACTTCGGTCTGAAATTCGAATTCGAAAATCTCAGGAGTCGGCCGACCGGCACTTGCGAACTGCTTCTGCTTCGGGCACCGTGCGACAAGAAAGACTGAAGAAAATGGCGTCAGTTGCATTATATATACCCCTGGCGCACTGACGTCAGGGAAGAGACGACAGCAACCGACGCCGGACTAAGACTTTGGAATTCAGGCCGACTGCGGGACCGCCTGATGACAGGATAACCCAAGTGTGATGACTGCAGCAGGGTAACATGATGAACATCAACTGTACTGTAATATGCACAAACTTGCAAACACGTCATACACTTCAGATATCTCAAACAGCTTTAATTAATGTGAAAATGTATTTATTATTTATTTATTTGCTTTTGTTAACCAGGAAAGTCCACTGGGCTGAAATTAGCCCATTTTCAGTGGAGGCCCGGGGAGAAAAGCTCCAAAAAAACAATGTACATAATTAAAAGATTATTTAAAACTATGCCTATCATTTTCTGTGCCTCTGTCAGCAGTGACACTGAAGTAATCCCTGGGGTATATCTACATCTCCATCCCATTGGTCAAGATTCCTCTTGAACAAGGTACCGGATTTTTGTTCCACAGCATAGGGAGTCTCTGGGTGATGAATGTCCCTTGAGACTGAATAAAGCTGGAGTTCTTTCAGTCGGGCAGCATAAGACATATTTTTTTTGAGACCTATCCTTTTTTTAGGACTTTGGGGGGGGCCTTTCAAGCTCAGGTTAACATGAGTGTCAAACGAAAGACTACTGTCAACTTGGGTCCCCCAGATCCCTGACTTTTTTTTTCTGTGCTCAGTGATTGTCATATCCGCTTCTGTGAGGGCCCTTCTGGAGGATCTGTGTGTGAATGTGTTTTCTGACTATGGGCTTCAGTTTGTTGCAGTCATCTGCAAACTGTCAGCCATAATAACTGTGTGTGTACTTGTTTCAAGTAGAAGTAGATAGATGCCGAACAAGACAGGGACTGACCTGACACCCCTGTGGGACACACCACTTTGAGGCTGACATGGCTCTGAGCCATGACCCCCTGGGTTCAGCCAGTTTGCAACCGATCTTGTGATGTATGGGTTTACATTCTGCTGATGAGAGGCTGTATGGACTGCCTTTCCCTCATCAATGGCCTTGGTGACTGTCTCAAAAAGTCAACAAAATTTAAGAGGATCTGCTGCCTTGAAAAAGCCAAACTGGGTGATCAAAGTCTGCAAGTTCCTCCCATCTATATTTATTATCCATTCCATTCCTCTCCATCCTTGGGTAATGACCTGAGGTGAGGCTAAGATTAAACAGCTGTCCTAACTGTGGTTAATTGAAGTTTGCACTGAACCTGTCAGCCAGTATGTTAGCAATGTGTGTGGTTTCAGTAATTTTTTCACATTTTGAAAATTAATCTGCATCTGGGAGGGAGTCCTTTTCTAGGGGTTTAACATATAGCAAGAGCCTTATGATTGTCTTATAATGATCAAAGGTGTCTTACCTTTCAAAGTTTTGCTCTATCTTTGTAGTAGCTGGACACTTGCCTTTGGTACAGAGAGTTAATTACAGCGTTTAACAATATACAAGAGTAATAACTACATTTAACAATATATAATAGAATAATATAGGAGTCAGAAGTGACACAGTAACATAGGCAATGTATAGCAACATTTTGTGGAAGACTCAGGTGCTTGGCAGGTATTCAATAGATCAGATAGATGATGATAATATGCACTTACACAATTTTTACACACCGTGTGAGGCAGGGTGAGGCACACTGTGCTGTGATTAAGGGTGAGTGCACAATAGGGAGAGTGAAGAAAAGTGTGGGTATCAAGAGATGTGTCAGGTTAGTAATCAGGTGACTGAGGAACTGGGGATGGTGCAAGTGCATAGCCAATGAGAGGAGAGATGTTGGTAGAGTGATTTTTTTGAACGACGGGGCATTACTTATAGTCCACTGAGAAGGTGAAAGGGCATTCCAGAATTTAGCTACAGTGAAAGAGTAAAGGTACTGACCTGCAGGGAGTTTAGGTTTCTCAACTTGGATAAGTGATTGATTTTTCAGATCTTAGCGAACGGTTTGGTTGATAAAGAGTCAGAAGTGAAGCCAGGGCTGGGCATTTGGAAGAATTATAGATGAATTTGTGTGCTGTGGCTAGTTGTATGTAAGTTAGGTGTTGTGGGAGTTCTAGCCAATTCAGGGATTGTAATGAGTGACAGTGGTGGGAGGAATATTTTGCTCTAGTAACGAATTTAGCAATTTTGTTGAAGCAGTTTTCCATTTTAATTTTTAATGACAATTGGATGTTTGTCAGAATGGGGGCACCATAGCGGAGAAAAGTTTGGGCAAGTGTTTTTTCTAGTAGTTTAGTTTAAAAAGTGTTTACATCGGTAGAGGATACCAAATTTTTGGTGCGTTTTTTTTATGGTGTCGTGGATGTGTTGGTCAAAAGTTAAGTTGTCATCTAAGGTTATGCCAAGTAACTTAGTATGGGAAACTATCTCTAATGCAGTCTTGTTGGAGGAGAAAATGATGAAATCAGATTTATTAATGGTACTACTTTTTTGGGGCGTAAAGAGCAAGAGTTTTGTTTTATTTGGGTTGAGGGCGAGGTGATTATTTGTCATCCAGGTTTTGGTAATAGGGAAAGCATTCTGGGTGATGGTTAGAAGTTCAGTTTCAGAGTTACCAGAGCAGATAATAGTAGAATCATCCACGTATTGAACTACAGATGCATGAGTGAGAGTGGAGTGAAAGTCATTAATAAAAATACTGAACAGGCGGGGGCCTAAGATGGATCCTTGGGGAACTCCGGTAGAAGTAATGAGAAAAAGTGCAAACATTTGCTGGATTGTTGTCTGTGAGGTAACCAGTTAAGGATAGGTGTGGACAAGCCAAGGTGTGAGAGCTTAGAAAGGAGGAGAGGATGGGAGATGGCGCTGAAAACTTTAAAAAGATCAAGAAAGAGTGTGGAGACAAGTTTACCATCATTGCGGCTGTGTTTAACAGTGTCTAGGAAGGAGAGGAGAGCAGTTGTAGTACTTATAGCCAGGGCAGAATCCATGCGGAGTTGTGGAAAGTAGTTGGTTTTGGGATAGGTAATCCAGGAGTTGAATTTGAATACATTTTTCCATTATTTTAGAAATAGGAGATAGAATGGCTATAGGGTGGAAATTTGAGATGCCTGAATTATTACCGCCTTTATGCAAGGGTATGATGTAAGCTTTCTTCCAAATGGATGGTACATAGGCTTCTTGGATAGATCTATGTATGAGAATGCTTATGGGGTAGCTGATGGATTTGGAAGACATTTGAAGGTATTATGGGGGTAAACTGTCTGGGGCGGTGCTACCGGGTTTGAGTTTTAGCAGGAGTTTAGAAATAGTGGAAGTGAGAACGTGAGAGAAGGAGAAAGACTGGTGGGAAGGCTTTTCTAGGGTATGGTTTGTAGAAGTGGGGTTGCTGTTGTGAGTAGCTGTAGGAAAGGTGGAAGCAAGTTTGGATATAGTGTCTACGAAGTAGGAGTTGAAAAGGGTAGATAATTTAGC
The DNA here is from genome assembly GCF_019279795.1 of Protopterus annectens. Lineage (NCBI taxonomy): Eukaryota > Metazoa > Chordata > Ceratodontiformes > Protopteridae > Protopterus > Protopterus annectens. The sequence continues at coordinate 293,839,177 of NC_056730.1, read as the reverse complement.
AGGGGTTTTGTCAGGGTTTGGGCAAGGATTGCTTTTAGTGCCAGGGTTTAATAGAGTGGAGACTGAATTCCAGAACTGTTTTGGGTTATAGTTGTGTTTGTTTTGGAGATGGAAGTAGTACTGTTTTTTATCTTTAATAACTAGACGCTGTACTTGATTGCAGAGTTGTTTGAAAAGCTGGAGATCTATGGAGTTTTTACTATTATGCCATTTTTTCCATGCTCAGTCTCTTGTATTCATAAGTTTTTTTTGTCTCTCTAGAAAGCCAAATTGCGTGATTTGCTTTGATTCTCTTATTCTGGAGGGGGTCCATTCTATTGATAATACTGAGGAAAGCTGAACTGAAAACTGCTTCATCTAGAGGCAAATATTTTAGAATGCTCCAATTGATTTAGCTTAATGTTTCATTGAAGCTTATGGGGTTGAAGTAAGTTAGCTGTCTAAAGGGTCTGTACTGGTGCTCATGTAAGGTTGAGGAGATGGCATGTGTTATATAGGTGGGCAGATGGTCACTGATATTGCAGGGTAGAGTTCCTGCAGATGTAATTTTGTTGGGGTAGGACACTAAGACCCAGTCAAGTAAGGTGCCTTTGTTAGTGTCATTGCTAGGCCTGGTTATGGCAGTAATAAGCTGAGTGAAGTTATAGAGGTTGATGGAAGCATTTGGAGAAGGATTTGTATGGTCTAGCCAATTTATGTTGACATCCCCTAGGATTATAGTTTCACTGTGGATATTATTTCAGGTCCAGGCTAATATTTCTTCTAAGACAGAAACATTGTTGCCGAGTGAGATGTAAATGGCTATCAGGCACAGACTTTTGAAATCATTTAGTTTTAGATGTGCAATGACGAGTTCAGCTGCAGAGAATTGGAGAATGGAGTTTGGGTAAGGAATGACAGTGAAAGAGTTAGGATAAAGAGCAGCAACTCCTCCCCCTTTCTTGTGGGGTCTATCAGACCTTAGGCGGGAGGAACTCTGTCTCTTTTATATATGGTTTTAGCCATGTCTCGGTTATGGCAATTATGTTGGGTCTGGATATGCTATCCAGGCATGGAATTCTGGAATTTTGTCCTGATACTTTGTATATTAATGGTAGTGAGCTTTAGGGATTGAAGAGGTTTGGGAGGTGGGACGTTAGTTGGAGTGGGTCCTGGGTTGGGGTGGATGTCTTCACATTGGGGAAGTGTGGATGGAGTGGTGTTGTTGAAGCAGTTTATACTTGTGTTGATGGAATAAAGACAAGGAGATATTGTAGAATAGGAATTGTGTTTAGAAAGCTGGATAGCTGTACAAGAGGTGGGTTTTGGTACTGTATGAGTAGGATGTAATCGTGTAAGGTGTACAAGTAGTATGACACATAGCGAGAAAAAAAGAAGTGGTAATGCAGTGAAGTGTATTAGTGACATTGGTGAATGTTTGGTAAATATAGAGGTACCAGAATAGGATGTGGGAAAGAAAGGGTTGGGAGTGATGAGTTGAATCTGGTTGTACTACAGTTAAAAAAGGTGTTTGTTAACTGAGGTAGGTGGGATGGGTTAACAACGTGAGGCTTATGTTAATTGAGTGTTTGAGTGTGGGATGAGGTTAGAGTGGGGTGTGTGTTGATTGGTTGCTTGAAACTGGGTGAGGTATGGCTAAGTATATATGAAATTGACATGGGGTAGGGTAGGGGAGTGAAGTGAGCCCGAGCGGAGCGAGGGGGAAAGTACAGTTTTGTACCTACCATAAATGTAGATGTTCGAGTGCTCATACAGCTGCAGTCATTACAGATGGGTTATCCTGCCGTCAGGCGGGTCCTCGGTTGGCTTAATTCCAAAGTCTAGGTCCGGCGTCGGGTGTCGTCGCTTCTTCCCTGATGTCAGTGCGGCAGGGGTATAAAAGAGGCAGCCAACGCCATTTTCTTCAGTTTTTCTTGCCCCAGATGTCAGGTGCCCCCAGATGGAAGGCAAAACATAAATTTATGCAAACATGCAATATAGAATAATCAAAAAACAGTAGTTGCAAGCAAATACACCATAAGAGAATACCCCAAATAGGTTGTATGATGAGGTGTTTGTCTTGAGGCCTGTCCTAAGAGGGGACGGAGGGGGGTAACCTGGACTGCAGCTGTATGAGCACTCGAACATCTACATTTATGGTAGGTACAACACTGTACTATGTTCATCGTGCATACAGCTGCAATCATTACAGATGGGAAAAATCCCAAAGCTAAGTAGGGGTGGTAGGCACTAAGTGGAAGTAGGAGGAGCGAGGATGCCCTGCAAGACTGCTGTGGCAAAACCCGCTCTAGATTTAAAGTATAGTGGAAGGTGATAGTGCTTGGAGAAAGTGTGGACTGAACTCCAAGTGGCTGCGTCCAAAATGTCCTTGGTAGGGACCCCCCTGAGGAAGGCTGCAGAGGTAGCTGTGGCCCTGGTGGAGTGGGATCTGATGCATGCAGGCACAGTTTTTCCATGAAATGAGAAACAAAAGCGTATGCAGTGGGCTATCCATTTTGAAACTGTCTGTTTGGAAATAGCCTTTCCTTGAGCACCTGTAGCATAGGACACAAAGAGTTGCTCGGATTTCCTGAATGGCTTTGTCCTGTCCAAATAGTAACGAAGTTGTCTGTGAATGTCCAAGGAATGTAGTAGTCTTTCCCCTTTGTTTTGTGGATTAGGATAAAAGGTAGGTAAGGTGGATAGTCTGATTCAAAGCTACACTGGATACTACCTTTGGCATAAAGGTAGGGTTGGTTCGTAAGGAAACTCTGTCCTGATGGAAAATGATGAATGGTTGTACAGCCATGAGGGCCTGTAGCTCAGAAACCCTGCGTGCTGAGGTGATAGCCAGAAGAAAGGCTGTTTTCCATGACAAGTATCGTAGTTCTGTTGAAGAAGCTGGCTCGAAGGGAGGAAGGGTCAGCTTTTCCAATACGAAGTTGAGGTCCCAAGCAGAGACTGGTGGTTTCCTTGGGGGTTTTATATTCTTTGCCCCTCTGAGGAACTGCCTTAAGAGAGGATGAGAGAATAAAGGAGGATCTGTGTTGTATTGTGCAGAAATGGCTGAAGCGTGGATCTTGATGGAGGAAAAGGAAAGTCCACTGTTTAACATCTCAGCTAGGTACTGGAAAATTTGAGGTATATTTATTACTCAAGGATTCTGGTCCTTTTCTTGATTCCAGGCACAAAATCGTTTCCATTTGGCGGAGTAGGCTTTTCTAGTAGAAGGTCTTCTGTTCTCCAAGATGACATCCTGCACCTCCTTGGAGAGTAGAGTCTGTTGGGAAATCAAGGAATTCTCCATGCAGCTATATTTAGGGTTTTCAGCTGGCTGTTAAGGGTTTTGTAGTTGTGCTGGGACAACAGAAGAGGGACTAGAGGTAGGATCCATGGTGTGGAGTGAGTCAGGCTCTTCAGGAGCGGATACCAGTGTTGTCTTGGCCAGTCTGGAGCAATGAGAATCATTTTCGGCCTCTCTGCTCTGGCTTTTAATAGAACTTTGGGCAGCAGAGGAAGAGGCGGGAAGGCATAGACTGTCAATGTTGTCCAATTGAAAGAAAGTGCGTCCACTTTCCAGGCCTGTGGATGATAGGTCCTTGAACAAAATTTTTTCAACTGGTAATTTCTGTGGGTAGCGAAGAGATCTATGTCTGGCTGTCCCCATGCCTGAGTTATCTTTGTGAAAACTTGAGGATGCAACTTCCATTCATGTGGATCTGTCATATTTCTGCTTAGGTTGTCTGCCAGTGTGTTTTCCTTCCCTAGCAGGAATTGTGCCTGTAGTTGAATTTGCAATTCCAGTGCTGTGTTCCATAGGGTCATGGCTTGCCTGCACAGGGGGTATGAGTGAGTTCCTCCCTGTTTGTTTATGTACCACATCCCTGTGGTGTTGTCTGTCCTTATCAATAGCTGGCCTGGATGCAGTAGGTCTTTGAAGGTCATAATAGCATTTTGCACGGCTAGCATTTCCTTTTGGTTGATGTGTAGGTGCTTCTCTTTTTGGGACCATTTAACCTGAATGCATTGATCTGTCATATGTGCTCCCCAGGCTTAGTCTGAGGCGTCTGTTGTGATGATTTGAGTTGCTTGAGGTACACAGAAAGGGAGACCTGTGTTTCTTTGGCAAGCTTGAGCCCACCACAAAAATTCCTTTTGAAGGCATGGAATGAGTGGTATAATTGTTTCCAAGCTGTGGCTGTGTTGAGACCATAAGTTTTTTAGGTACCATTGAAGTTTCCTCATATGCAGCTTTGCACATGGGATTAGTAGAATGCAAGATGCCATGAATCCCAGAGCCTGCAGGACTTTCCTTGCAGTTAGCCTGGTGAAAGTTGCCATTTTGCTGAAGTATTGAGACAGTTGCCCTTGTCTGTCTGGCGTGAGGTAGGCCATCTGGGTGGTTGTATTCAAGCTGGCACCCAGGAAAATTATTTGTTGAGAGGGTATTAGTTTTGATTTCTTTTTGTTGACTGTGTATCCCAGGAAGTTCAACAGTTTTATTACAAACGCCAGGTGCTGCAGTAGTATGTCCTTGCTGTCCGCTTGGATCAGGCAGTCGTCCAGATATGGGTAGATTTTTATTCCTTGTAGTCTGCAGAAGGCGATTACTGATGCCAGGCATTTCGTAAACACTCTGGGCGCAGTAGATAAGCCAAAGGGCAATGCAGAGAATTGGTAATGGGTTGAACCTGCAAGAAATCTGAGGTATCTTCTGCAATCTTGTCTGATAGGGACATGCAGTTATGCCTCCTTGAGGTCCAATGTTACCAGCCAAGACTCCTTGCCCAGCATGGGAAGAAGCTGCTGTAATGTGAGCATCTTGAATTTTGGCACCTGTAGATATGTGTTTAGGATGGATAGGTCTAAGATAGGTCTCCAATCTTTGTCTTTCCTTGGTACCAGGAATAGTCTGGAATAAAACCCTTGACCTTGTTCTTTTGCAGGTACCTCTTGAATCGCTTTCATGTCCATGAGAGCTGAAACTTGTTTTTGTGCCTCTGCCCTTTGATTTTGTGGCAGGTTCGGCATGCCTCTCATTTTTGGAAGGGTGTGAAAGTGGAACCTGTAGCCTCTGTCTATAATGTCCAGAATCCATTTGTCTTTTGTAACAATATGCCAATTTTTCGAGAATAATGCCAGTTTTCCGCCCAAAGGTGCTGCCATTAAAGCTTTGCTTGGCAGGTGTAGGGTGAAGTCATTGTGTCTGTTTTCTAAATGACTGTGATCTATCTTCTCCACCTCTTGGGGTTGGTGCTTGCCACTGTCTGGCTCTGAAAGATCCTTGAGGTTGCCCTCTACCCCTTGGGCGCCTGTATCTGCCCCTTTGAGGTCTGTCCGTGGCTGGAAAGGACCAATTTTTTGAAGGCCAGTTTCTGCTGAAACGTGGAGGTTGTACCTGCAGGAAATCTTTCACTGTTTGCATTGATTTCGCTTTTTCCTCCATTTTCTTTAGTACCTCCTCAGCTTTAACACCAAACAATACATCTTTTTGAAGAGGTGCATCTAATAATTTAGCTTTGACATGATCTGGTAAGGTTTGCTCTTTGAGCCAAGCATGCCTACGTATAACAGACCCGGTAACAGCAGCGCTACATGAGGCCTCTAAAGCATCAAAACCACACTGCCAGGTATGCTTAACCACTTGCTCTGCACCATGCAACAAATCCTGCAACTCTTTTAAATATGGTTGTTCTGGTTCTGTCATTTTGCTTTTCAACTGAGATAACAAAAACTGTTGATACTTTAACATATGGAACTGACAAGTTTAATGCCCTCATGGTTAAAGTGGCCGAGGTGTACACCTTCCCCCCCCCCACCTTTCTAAAGCTCTGGAATCTCTCTCTGAAGGTAATGGGTTTTTAGCAGTAGAGGCCTTAATTCCCTTGGGACCCTGTGAAATAGTTTCTGGGTCAGCAGTATGGCTTTTCTATAGGAACTGGTGAGAATCAGGAACCCGGTGATACCTGTCTGGTTTAACAGGAGCTGGAGGCAAAGAATCTGGATTAAGGCTGGCTTCTGTGTACACATCATCCAATATGTCTAAAACAGGAGGGATAGCCAGGGGCCTATGCTGGGGAAGCAGAAGAAATTCCCTGAGCCTTTTCTTGGAATCTGAGTAATCCTGGCCTTCCCAGTGAAAGTGTTCCCTCAATGTATGCAGGGTTTCCTCAAAAGAGTAGTCCTCAGGGGGGGAGACCGAGGGAATAGACTCCTCTGCATCAGAGTCTTCGAAAGGAGAATAGGCATAATCCTGGTCCTCAGAATGTTCTGAGGTAATAGAAGCTTGATCTGAGGAAGGGTAGTCTTCCTCTAATCTGGGCCTTTTGTCAGAGGGGGGTTGAGAACCCCTGATAAGAGTAATCAAATCCTCAGCCATTTTAAGCATCTGCTTTTTAGGCATGGGGCCTTGAGATGGGGTCTGAGGACCCTGTTTTTTGGTTTTCATGGCTGCTTTATTTAGTGAAAGCTTTAATAGAGAAGGAGGAAGGCCTGAAGACACCTTGAGAAATGGCAGGCCTGTCTAAATTCTGAGTTTCCCCGCCAAGAGTGGCGTCGGTATCTGCAGTAGGAATGGGGACCGAGGCAGCCTGCGACCTCGGGTACTGAAGACACCGGTAATGTAACGCCATTGGTACTCAGGGGCTGCGTAGGTGCCTCGCTGAGCACCAGAGAACCAGTAGTCGGCCTTAGCGTGGTCTCAGTAGTCGGTGCGGACCTCGTATGTCAGTCCTTATCTTTGCGTCTTTTGCTCAAAACTGGAGTCGGAGTATCTGACGACATAATATAATTACATTTTTTGCCAAAATAGTGAAGGGCGAACTCTGCCCTGCGCTTAATAGTGCGCTTGTTGAATCTAGCACAAAAACGGCAGGCCGAGACGTCGTGGTCTGGGCCTAAGCAAGGTATACAGAAAGAGTGGAAATCCTTACGCGGTATTTGCTTCCCACATGAAATGCAATTATTCACTTTGTCTGACATCGGTGTGAGGCAAGAAAAGTTTCCCCAACGGGGTACTTAGCTTTCAAGAAGACTTTGGCTGAAATACTTTCGTAAATCTCAGGAGCTGGCCGACCGGCACTTGCGAACTGCTTCTGCTTCGGGCACCGCGCGGCAAGAAAGACTGGAGAAAATGGCGTCACATTCAAAGGAAATGGCTAAAACAGTACACAGTAAAACTGTAGCAATAACTGAAGCAGTCCTTTCAAACAAAAACTAAGCAAAATATAAATAAAAAAAAAAAATACCTGCATGCTATGCTAAATACACTGAACACGGCTGCCTCTCTTATACCCCTGCCGCACTGACGTCAGGGAAGAATCGACGCCAACCGACGCCGGACCTAGACTTTGGAATTCGGCCGACCGAGGACCCGCCTGACGGCAGGATAATCCATCTGTAATGACTGCAGCTGTATGCACGATGAACATCAGAGCGGGAAGGCCCGACTCTACTTGCAAGGTGGGACAAGAGAAACAAGAGCAACAATCAGTAAGGTAGGTTGAAGTAGGGATGATAGCCTGGAGTGCAGAAGGGAGAGAAAGGGGAGGTAATGTTACTGACTAATGCTGCTGTGAGTGCATTCAGTGGGGGGATGGTAGTGAAAACTGATCTAGAGTCCTACCTAGGAGGTAAGATGTGGGGAAAAAATTATCAGAAGTCTAAGTAATGAAGGTAAGCAGCATTGTAGTTTAATGGCAGGGATAATGCCAGTTACTGTATTCCACTTTTTAGTCACAGTGAATGGAAAAAATAATTGCTTTGAAGGGACTTGGGTGACTTTACAGTAGACAGTAATACTGGAGAATTTAAATAACTGTAGAGCACTGCTTTGCTTACAAGACAGCTGCTAATCTGGGCTAAGATTCAGTTGTTTAATGGTGTTCTGCTGCCAGCTAGTGGCAGTTAATTTCAAAGGCAGGGATTGGGAAAATGAGGGGGAGACCTTGTAAGCGTGCCTGCTAAGCCAATATAATAAAAGTAAAAGCACTAAGAACTAGATGCAAAAATTAGTTAGCGGGATACACCTACATAAGAATATTGCAGAGAGTAAAAGTCCAAGTAGTGAGTCCCTTTGCCTTCAGCTGTTTGCAGAATAATTTTCAGAAATTCTTCACTGTGGGGGAGGGGGGGTAGACCTACAGATGAGACTATTTCAGACAGTAAAACTCCCAGTAGTGACTCCTTTTGCCCTCAATTGTTTGCAGGATAATTATCAGAAATTCTTCACTGGGGGGGCAGCCACGAGTTAAGTAGAGCTAGAGCTGTATGAAAAAAAGAGAGACAAAAAAGAGATGTAACAAAGTCTTTTTGTAGGTAGACAACAGTAAAAAATTAATATGAGCCAAGTATTGTCTTGAGGAAAGCTGTGGGTGCATGTGAGTGGAGAATGTGGAAGGTAAGGATATACTACAGTATTATGAGGTAAGGTACATGCCAGATAAGTGAGCACAACATTAATTCACACTTGCAGCCAGGCACAGCCTACAGAATAACAACAAATATTCAGGCAGTTTATTCAATAAATAAAAGTAGCCACAGTGGGAAATGCTGAATAGTTCACAGAGTTAGAATTGCCCTAGTAAATGCAATATATGCTGAAATTACACCATAGTGTTAAGCAAGCATGGGGGGGTGTACAGGTAACATATGTCCCAATGACTGACCATAAGTTCCACAAAACTGTTGCAATAATCCAATAAATGCACTCTACATGTGTGTAAATACATTCAGCAAAATGCTCACATTCAAAGGAAATGGCTAAAACAGTACACAGTAAAACTGCAGCAATAACTGAAGCAGTCCTTTCAAACAAAAACTAAGCAAAATATAAATAAAAAAAAAATACCTGCATGCTATGCTAAATACACTGAACACAATGCTCACATTTAGAAGCAAAGGTTAAAACAGTGCACAGTAAAATTGCATCAATAACACAGAAGCAGTACTATCAAACAAAAACGAAGCATATACAAAGACTGAAAAATACCAGCATGCGTGCACACTTCTCAGGGGACCTGGTGGGTAGAGGCAGTTGAAGCAGCAAACCCTGGACTACTTTACAAATGGCGCCGCAGTTTAAATGCATCTAATACAGCCTTCCAGGGGAAGGGGAGGAGGGAGGATATTCAGTGGGGGGATGGTAGTGAAACCTGATCTAGAGCCCTACCTAGGAGGTAAGAGCTGGGGAAAAAAGTATCAGGAGTCTACGTAATGAAGGTAAGTAGCGTTGTAGTTTAATGGCAAGGATAATGCCAGTTACTGTGTTCCACTATTTATTCAAAGTGGATGGAAAAAATAACTGCTTTGAAGGGACTTGGGTGACTTTACAGTAGACAGTAATACTGGAGAATTGAAATAACTAGAGCACTATTTTGCTTACAAGACGAGCTGCTAATCTGGGCTAAGATTCTGCTGTTTAGTGGTGTTCTGCTGCCAGCTAGTAGCACAAAGTGAAACAATGTGGTCGTTTTTCTTGTTTTATACATTAAATGCGATTCGGACTTTAGTACAAACATTTTCTGTAGTTATTTGAGTATTTTCATCAATATATCACAGTTTCAGACATTTCATTTAATTAGAAATTCATTTAGAGTGTTTTGAGAGCTTCGTTTTTTTTATTTTGCGATTAAGGAATTATTTAAGTAAGATTTGATACCTGTGATTCTGGACGGCACAGTGGTGCAGCGGTTGTGTTGTCACCTCACAGCAAGAGGCTCTCCGGTTCGATTCTCGGCTGGGATGCCTTCTTTGTGGAGTCTACATGTCCTCCTTGCATTTGTGTGGGTTTCCTCCCATATTTCAAAGATATGCATCTGGAGCGTTTCTCCCTGGGCCTCCACTGGAAATTGGCTCGTTACAAGTCGTACTTTCCTGTTAAATATTTTTTAAAAAAATTTGTTTCTGACCTGTTTTTGTGAGTTACACGTGCAGTAGGGATGACTCACTCGTCTATATTCCTCCACCTTTAACTGAGTGTCTTCATTTCTGAATCTGAATCTCATTCTGACACCACGTCGCTCATCTTGCTTCACAAGTAAAGGCGAACAGGCAGGGTAGTTTGTTTATATGCTTATTATGCAGAAACACATCAGGATGGATAGCAGCAATACAAAACAAACAAACTGATTAACTGACAGACTACATAGACATACATGCTTACATCTCAACAGCTTACTACAAAATGGCAGTCAGGCTCGCATGTGCTCAGTATGTATACACTTGTGCAAACTCCTAGAAAGCTGCTTAAAGGTAAGCCTAAATACTGACCTTCAACCTGCATATATTTTTCCATCAATTTGCCACTCTACTTTTAAACATATTTATGACTAGAATCCGATATTCCTGCAACAAGCAGAAAGACACGTGCTATTTGATATTCACATGACATGCTAATTTGATATCCAGAGTTTTCACTGAATGTTGCTATTTTTAAGGGCCTTTTTCTCATTTTCAATAATTGCAGGTCGAGAGGTATGCCTTTCAGGGAGGCTAAAGTGGCAGCAGTAGCACTAATAGTGTTTTCGTCCTAATCTGCCTGGGGACAATTTGCCATGATATGAGCAACTAAAGGAAATGTGATACACTAACTGTTTAGGTAAGTTTCACTTGTTAACCACTCTCTCCTCCTCTTCCTTTTGCAAAAGGGACAAACAGTTGATCAGACTTTATGAATTTATTTGTCCTACGAACAGAGTATTTCGACTCTCTATGCACATCAATGGAATGAAGGGTCTCTTTCCCAGCAATTTTGAGGCTTTGGGGGAAAAAAGGTAACTGGATGGCCAGATTTATGGTAATTTTTGATACCTATGAAGCATAAAGGTGGGGTGGTCATACCCTGATGAAAAGACCAAGCAAGGTTCTTTGCACATCAGGGCCTGTAGTTTAGAAATTCTACTAAGTGAGGCAATAGGAAACAAAAACAGCATCTTCCAGGACAGATAAATGCAGGGAGACTGAAGCAGTTAGTTAGAAAGGGGAAGGGTATGTCTAAATACACAGTTGATATTCCATGGGGAATCACTTTTCTCACTGAAGGCTTGGAGTTATAAGGGGTGATCCATAGGAAGGCTGAAATAACAGAAGCATATACTTTAATGGGGTACATATTAACCCTGATTTGTAAAGGTCTGACAGATATTCCATGACAAATGCCACTTTAGCTTTCTTCTGGTCAAGGTCCCTGGACTGGCACTAGAAGGATAATCCTTTACATTTAGCTAGGTCTGATTTTCTTTGGTTCTTCTGTTAGGTTTCCTAGTCTCCTTCATAATATTTAAGCACATCTCCAGAATGCTTGTGCCTACCTGAAATTAAGTAAAATCATCTTGATTCATTCATTCGTCCTCTACCACCTCCAATGCATGAGGAAAGAATAGCTGTGTAAAAATGTTACCATAAAGTACAGTTGTGTACACTTACCATAAATGTAGATGTGCGAGTGTATTCACTGTTGCAGTCATCACTTGTAGGTTATCCCTGCTGGGTAGCCCTCAGCTGGCCCAAATACCAGAGTAAAGAGCATCTCTTCTGCGTCAGCTGCAGGTCGCCAGGGGCTGAAGTCAGGTCATCAGTGGTATAAAGTAAGGCAGCTGACGCCATTACATCAGTTTTTCTTCCTCCAACCTATAGGAGCCCTGCCCAGAAGACCTGAGGAAGGCCAAATTGGGGGATGCCCACAGGTATAAATTGGTGTGAAGGAACCAGTGAAAGAAATAGAGGAGGGAGGGAGGGAAAACAGGATTGCAACTGTTAATATACTTGATCATCTACATTTTTGGTAAGTGTATACAACTGTACTGTGTTCTTCATGTTTCACTGTTGCAGTCATCACTTGTGGGGAGATTCCCAAAGCTGAAGGTAGGAAGGGAAGGAATAGAACAGGGTTGCACTGCTCTAAGTAGACCTCAGCATGCCCTGCAGGACTGCAGAGGCAAAGCCTACCCGGGCTTTAAGAGTAAAGAGGCAATTGGTAGTATTTGATGAAGGTGTGGATGGAAGTCCAAGTGGCAGCTTCTAGGATGTCCTTGGTAGGGACGTCCCTGAGGAAAGCAGTGGAAGTAGATGCTGCCCTAGTGGAATGGCTTCGGACAGGCTTGGGAGGTCTTTTTCCATGGAAGAGGTAACAGAACTGGATACAGTGGGATATCCAATTTGAAATGGTCTGCTTGGAAATAGGTTTCCCATCTGCCTCTGGGACGAAGCTGACCAGCAGCTGGTCAGTCTTTCTGAGAGACTTGGCCCTATCCAGATAGTATCTAAGTTGTCGGTGTACATCCAGTCACTGAAGGATTCTTTCCCACTTATTTTGAAAGTTAGGAAAGAAGGTGAGAAGATGGATAGCCTGATTCAGTGTCATGTCAGATACTACCTTAGGCATAAAGGAAGGGTTAGTTCTGAGAGACACCCTGTCTGCATGGAAGATGATGAAGGGTTCAATGGCCATGAGAGCCTGCAGCTCGGAAACTCTCCTGGCTGAGGTTATGGCCAGCAGGAAGGTGGTCTTCCATGACAGATGTTTTAGCTCTGCTGAAGGAGCTGATTCAAAGAGGGGTAAGGTTAATTTTTCCAAGACATAGTTCAGGTCCCACGCAGGGGTGGGTGGCCTTCCGGGTGGTCTGATGTGAGATACCCCTTTAAGGGGGTGGGAGAACAAAGGCTGCTCTGTATGGGAATGGGCAGAGACAGCTGAATCATGAATTTTGATGGAAGAGTAAGATCATCCATTTTGCACTAGCTCTGCCAGGTAGTCTAGAATCAAAGTGAGGGTGGCAAGGGAGCTGCTTGCACCCTTAGTTTGGCACCAGGCATTAAATCTTTTCCATTTTGCAGAGTAGGATTTCCTGGGGCTGGGCCTCCTGGCCTCCTTAATGATATCCAGGTCCAGCTTGCTCAACGGTGGGCTGGTATCCGCCTCTAGGGTATAAGCCATGCAGATAGGCTGAGAGTTTGCAGATTGGGATGCAGTACTGACCCTTTTACCTGGGTTAGCAGTCCTTCTGTGAGAGGCAGTTTGCTGGGCAGCTCCTTGGGCAGGCTGAGTAGCAAGGGGTACCAATGCTGCCTGGGCCAATTTGGAGCAGTGAGTATAGCCCTTGGCCCTTCATACCTGATCTTTAGCAGTACCCTTGGGATCACTGGCAAAGGGGGGAAGGCATAGACAAACAGGTTGCCCCAGTGGAAGGACAGCGCATCCACTTTCCAGGCTCCTGGGTGGGACTCCCTCATGCAGAACTGGTACAACTGTTCTCTATGGATGCAAACAGATCTACCTCTGGGATCCCCCATACCTGGGTGATGTTGAGGAAGGTCTCCCTCCGAAGCTGCCATTCGTAGGGTTCCAGGACATTTCTGTTGAGGTGGTCTGCTAGGGTGTTGTGCTCCCCTGGGATGTACTGGGCTATGACATGTAAGCCCATCATAGAGGCAGTCTGCCACAGTAACATGGCTAAACAACAAAGGGGGTAAGAGTGTGTTCCCCCCTGCTTGTTGATGTACCACATGACTGAGGTATTGTCTGTTTTGGTGAGGACCATCCCTAGTTTTAGGTGGCTCTTGAAGGCTGTGATAGCCCTGAGTACCGCCATCAATAGCCCTGAGTACCGCCATAATTTCCTTCAGGTTGATGTGGAGGTCTAGGTCCCTGAGGTCCCAGGTGCCTTGGGTGCATGTCTACTAAGTGGGCCCCCCAGGCCACATCTGAGGCATCCGTGGTGATGGTTTGGCCATGGGGAAGAATGAGAAATGGTAGGCCCTTGATCAGGGTACAGACTTCTGCCCACCATAGGAGATCCTCCCTTAAGCAGGGAATCAGAAGTAGTTGTAGCTCCAGTGACGAGAGTTGGCACCACAGGTTTTTTAGGTACCACTGCAGTTTTCTCGTGTGTAGTCTTGGCCATGGGCACAAAGAGGATGCAGGATGCCATGTGCCCCAGAGCTTGCATGAACTTCCTTGCTGTGAGGTGTGTCCTGTGAGCTAAATGGGTGAAGTATTGGGGTAGAAAAACTGTATTTTTCTGTTGAGAGGAAGGCTCTTTGGGTGGATGTGTCCAGAAGAGCTCCCAAGAAGGTGATCTGCCTTGTAGGCTGGAAAAGGAATTTTTCCTTGTTGACTGTAAAGCCCAGAGAGGTGAGGAGGGTTTGGACAAAGATGAGGTCCTGCAGGAGCTTTTCCCTGCTATCTGCCTGGATGAGACAATTGTCCAGATAGGGGTAAATCTGTATGTTTTTCTGCTGCAGAAGGCAATGACAGGAGCCAGGCATTTGGTGAAAACCCTGGAAGCTGTAGATAAGCCAAAGGGCAGATCAGAGAACTGAATGTGTTGTGAGCCTCCCCTGAAGACAAGGAACGTTCTGCAGGATTCCCTTATAGGGATATGGAGGTAGGCATCCTTCAGATCTAGGGTTACTAGCCAGGCATTTGGAGTCAGCATGGGCAAGACTTTTTGGAGTGTAAGCATTTTGAATTTTTACACTAGCAGGGAAAGGTTTAGTCTGGATATATCTAGAATAGTGTGCCAAGTGCCCTCTTTCTTGGGTACCAGGAACAATCTTGAATAAAACCCTTTTCTGGCTTGTGCCTGAGGTACAGGCTCCACTGCTCCTTGAGCACAGGGTTTCTGAATTTGGCAGAGGGCCTCTGCCCACAGATTTGCCGGTATGTTTGGTTACCCTGTTAAGCTCAGGTTCATCTTTGAATGAGAATCTGCATCCTTGGGAAATGATTTTTAGGACCCACTGATCTGCTGTGATGGTTTGGCAGTTGTCTTTGAAAAGGGATAGCCTTGCTCCTAACCTTTTTCTGGGGGGAGTGGAGTCACTGAGTCCTTAGGGTAGGGAGTGGACTTGAACTCCCTGTCCTGGGGGTTGTAGAGATCCATTGTCTGGGCCTCTGCTGGCCTTGTAGTTGCTGCCTGGGGGGGAGGGGTCTATCCCTGCGCCCTTTCCTTTGCACATGCTTGGATTGAGAAGTAAAGGACCAGTGTTTGGTGGGGAAGTTCCTGCTGAATCTGGGAGGCTGCACCTGGTGGAAATCATTTACTGTCTGCAATGACTTGGCCTTATCCTCCATTTTCTTAATCACCTCCTTCGCCTTAGATCCAAACAAGTGGTCCTTATCTAGGGGAGCATCTAGGTGTTTGGATTTAACATGATCCAGCAGAGGCTGCTCTTTCAGCCATGCATGTTTCCCAATGATTGACCCCGAAACAGCAGCCCTGTCAGACGCTTCTAGGGCAATGAATCCACAGTGGAGGGAATGCTTTGCCACTTGAGAGCTAGAGTGTAAGAGCTCTCCCAGTTGTCTGGAAATTGAACTGTCTTGGTAAGGAGGAAATTTTCTGCTTTAATAGTTCCAGCGTATGCTGTTGATATTTAAACATGTGGAACTGGCAGTTAAGAGCTCTGATAGCGAAGGTAGCAGAGGTGTACATCTTTTTACCCCATCTGTCGAGGGCTCCGCTATCACTGTCAGAAGGTATTGGATTTTTGAAGGAACTGGCCCCTACCCTCTTTGGGTCCCTGGGTGATGACCTCTGGGTCGGCTGCAGGGTCCTCGAATAAATATTTGCGGGTGTCTGGCACCCTGTAATACCTGCCAGGTTTTCAGGGTGCAGAAGACAGAGCATCAGGGGTGAGGCTAGACTTCATAATCCTCTACCACATCCAAAATGGGAGGAATCGCTAAGGATTTATGCTGGGGTAGGTCCAGAAACTCTCAGTCTCTTCTTAGACTGGGGGTAGCCCTGAGCTTCCCAATGCAAGTGTTCCCTTAGGGTATGTAAGGTCTCTCCAAAAGACAGGGTCTCAGGGGGGATGCAGATGGGATGGATTCCTCTGCATCAGAATCCTCAAGGGTAGCAAGGGGCTGCTGGTCACTGTCAGAGTCCAGAAAGTCTGACTCTTCAGTATCAGGTTCTGAGAGAATCTCTGGGGAAAAGTTTTTTTTTTTTTTTTTTTTTTTAATTTTTATCATTTTGTTGACCGGGAAAGTCCAAGTAGGACAGAGCCTATTTTCAGTGGAGGCCTGGGGAGAAATGCTCCAGACGTATGTCTGTAGATTGTGGGAGGAAACCAGGGGGAAACCCATACGAACACAGGGTGAATATGCAAACTCCGCACTGGGTGGGTGCACCGTGCGGCTGCACTTCAGCCGCCGCCTTTAAATAACAAAATATAAACCAGAACAACACATTATTTATATTGTCAACACAAAACTTTGAACTTGTTTAAAACTAAAATAAAATTCTCTTATATAAAAATAAAATTTACTGTCTTGTACTAGTCTACTTACTACTACTACACACACAAAAAAATTCTAAGTACTACACAATTTACCACAAACTATCATCTGCTGTTTTTTTTAAATCCATGTTAGCTGTCTAGAAAAGGGGTATAATGTGTGACAAAATATACATTGCTATTATTTTCATTAGTATCATTTTTATTCCCTTTTTACCAGTGTTATTTATCACTTGATTTTTGTTATTTTGTACATTCTTCAAAGCTTGATATAAACTAACCTCTGTATCATCATCTCCTTTTCAAATGATGTACTCACAGCTACTTCCTGGAAATTCCCGTCTTCAAAACATGAAGAATTAACACCAAAAATATTCTCCATATGTAAATGAGTTGATCAAATGTGATGGATGTGTACTTGTACCATAAAGAAATTAATACATTTCTGTAGGCTTTCTATACAAAGCTGTACATATTTTATTATCCACTATAAAAACCTCAACATCTAAATATTCAATAGCTCTTTTCTATATATTAGAAGTAAAGGACAAACTAAATGTATTTACAAAAGCTATGAATGCTTCCTTCTCACCCAAAACACTAAAAAATAAATCAATATTTTTTTTTATAAAACACCACCCTTTCACAGAAAAAAATGTCCTCCTATATCACTTCCTCCTCAAACCTACCAATAAACAGACCGTCATATTATGGTTCGAAATGCACACCCATACAAAGCTATCTTATAAATCTGTTAAAAGTATTCATCATGGAAATAAAAACAGTTGCTTCTCAAACAACATTCTATCAATTGTAGAGCAACATTTTCCACAAGTGTATCTTCCAAATAACTTATGCCTGCTAAATCCAAATCATGCTGTATCAAAGAATACAGACTACAAACATCCACTGTAACAAACCACGTCCTGTTGCCATTGCACTTCTTTCAATGACTTCAAAGCAAACTTTTAACATAAGGCTGTAACATAAGGCTGTAACATATCAGACACTATTCCAACTCATTCTGCTGGATCCCAACCTGAGGAACTACAGGTCTCCAAGAGGAAAATCCATATTTTGGTGTATTTTGGGCAGAGAATAAAGGAAGTCTTATTAAGCTTTGTTAATAGACTCACCATTTCTCACAAAAATGACAAGATCTTTCATACTATTATTTATCACATACCACTGCTGGTACTTTCATTTGTTGTCCACCCATTTTGGGTGATTGTATATATTGTATACGATGAAATGATCATTTTTTCATTCTCGTTCTTTGCAAGACTGCCTTGCAAAGAACGAGAATGAAAAAAACGATCATTTCATCATATATGACTAGTATCAGTCTACTGTGACTCAAATCAAAATAAACAATTTCTTATCTTTCACTTAGCTAGTCACTTAGTCACCTTTATAAATAATTTTCTTAATTTACCTGCTGCTGGAACTGGAGGTGCAGGAGGAGCTGGGGGATGAAGCAGCAGCAGTAGACCCGGAAGAAACAAATGTTTTCATGATGAAGATGGTCGGACCGGGATTCAACACCAATTCACTGCCACACAGCTCCGAACCTGTTAAGTAGACGTGTTGTATTGCTCTGCAGACTACAGCAGCTGCACTGCTGCCGGGAGACAGGGTTGCCAACAAAAACACTTTTTTTTTTTTTTTTAAATTTTAAAACACACCGGACTCTGTCTGCCCTCCTTGGTTGTGCTATCAGCTGCTGTTCAAGCTTGCAATGCTCAGTGTGCTCATCAGTCAGCAGGATTCTAACTGATCTACACGCGCCCCCCCCCTTTATTCCCTAATCCCTTCCCTATCCTAACGATTGCAGCATGCGAGACGTGTGAGTGATGTCCAGCATATGATAAATAAATGTAAACAAACAAGTCTCTCTCTCTCTCCATTCACAGCCCAGAGCAGCCTGCAGCCCTCAGCTGAATTCCGACAGCCTGGCAGGCTGCTCATCTCCGCAAGATGACGTCAGTCTGAAAAAAATACAGGGAAAAAAAAAGCTGCGAAGTTCGGAAATTAAGAGGTGTCACTCAGGAATCGTGGCACCCCATTATTTGGACCTCAAAACTGGTAAAAACTGAGAGATTCAGTATGGTTGTGAGATATGGCGTCGCTTGCCTTGCTTTACACCACTGACGACCTGACGTCAGTCCCTGGCAACCTGCAGCAGACACAGGAGGGATACTCTTTACTCTGGCATTCGGGCCAGCCAAGGGCTACCCAGCAGAAATAACCCACAAGTGATGACTGCAACAGTGAAACATGAACATCCATAGATGTCCTTCTCTTCCATGTTGCAGTGTTCCTAACATGAGGGATTCCCTGCCTAGGCAACCCGAACGTCCAGCAAGTACAACAAAGACTTACTACTGCAGGGTACGTGCGACATTGCACATAGATAAGCAGCTGATGTAGGTCATAAAAGTGACATCTGCACATAACATCCCCAAAAATGAATGCCCCAGTCAGCACACCAGTCCAAGGACAGGAGGTAAAATAGCTATCACACTAAGAAAAGCATGAAACCAAGGAGGAAGGAGCGTGGGATAGAAAACTGCAACATGGAAGAGAAGGACATAGAATAGTTGTGTAAGAACTTAATCATAATGATAGATGTCCTTCTCTTCTCTGTTGTAGTATTCTTTACATGAGGGAGCTGCCTGCCCAAGCAACCAGACATCGGCCAGTATACCAAAGTCTTTTACTGCTGTAGGGAGCGCAGTACGTCTCACTTAGGCAGCTACTGGACATATTCCATAAAAGTGACTTATGTGCACACTAACTTCAGAACTGAAGCTCCAGGGAGAAACAGTTTAAAGAACATTCAAGTACATCACAGGTCTCCTGGGAGGTCTAATGTGGTAGGTGTCTTTGAGAAACTGTCTGGCCTCAAATCTCAAAGCTAAAGGAGGTGAAAGAGGCAGACATGCAGAAATGGCTGACAAATGCGCTTTTACTTAAGAATAAGCAAAGCCAGAATTGAGCAACTCGCACAGGTTTGAAAGAACCAGAGCGAGATGCACTGTTAGCGGGTTTAGGTTTCAACACAGACAGCAGACAGAAAACCTTTCCCATCTGGAGGGGTAACACTTCCTTTTATTAGGTTCCCTGGCCTCCTTAAAACTTTCCTTAAAGCATGTCCCCAGAGAATAGGTGTCTAAAAGGTATCAGGGCTCTATCACCCACAGGGTCAGTTTAAGAGTTTCCAGGTGTGGGTGGATGAGGGAACCCTTCTTCTGTGTGAGTTAAGTCCACTCTGTGAGGTAACGTGGGATGACTGCCTTTGGCTAGGTGCAGGAGAAATGGAAAAGTACAGTTGTGTACACTTACCATAAATGTAGACGTTCGAGTGTATTCACTGTTGCAGTCATCACACTTGGGTTATCTGCCTGCAGTTAAGCCCTCAGTCGTCCCGAATACCAGTGTCTTAGTATTTCTGTGTCGGATGCTGTCGCTTCTTCCATGACGTTAGGTTGCCAGGGGTATAAAAACAGGCAGCCGATGTCATTACATCAATTTTTCTTTTCCCAAATATCAGGAGCCCCCAAATAGAGAGCTAGAATATGGAGTGGAAACCACCACCAGTAAAAATTAAACACCAATACCATTAGGAATAGCCATAGAGAAGAGAGACAGAAAGATAGAGAAAAACAGGGGGCTGAAGGAAGGGAAACCAGGTCTGCAACAGTAAATACACTCGAACATCTACATTTATGGTAAGTGTACACAACTGTACTATGTTCTTCGTGTTTCACTGTTGCAGTCATCACACTTGGGTTGATTTCCAAAGCTGAGGAAGGGTGGAGGCAGTCAAGAAGAGTTAAGGCTGGCTAGTAGGCCCTGCAAGAATGCTGTAGCAAATCCTGCCCTGGATTTGGAAAAGATAGGCAAGTGGTAATGCTTGGTGAAGGGGTGTACAGAACTCCAGGTTGCAGCTTCCAGAATGTCCCTGGTAGGGACTCCCTGAGAAATGCTGAAGAGGTAGAAGTAGCACTAGTGGAATGTGTTCTGACCCCCTGAGGGTTGGTTTTCCATGGTGTTTGTAGCAGAAATGAATGCAGTGTGCTGTCCATTTGGAAATGGTTTGTTTAGAAATAGCCTTGCCCTCTGCCCCTGTTGCAAAGCTGAGTAGCAGCTGGTTAGATTTTCTGAAAGGCTTAGTCCTATCAAGGTAGAACCTGAGCTGTCTGTGCATGTCCAAAAAGTGCAGGATCCTTCCCCCTTTATTCTGAGGGTTAGGGAAGAAGGTTGGCAAATGGATGGATTGGTTTAGGGCCACACTGGACACCACCTTAGGCATAAAGGACGGGTTAGTCCTGAGGGAAACCCTGTCAGCAGGGAAAATAATAAAGGCTTCCACAGCCATCAGTGCCTGTAGCTCAAACACTCTTTTAGCTGAAGTGATGGCTAGAAGCAAGGCTGTTTTCCAAGAGAGGAATTTTAACACTGCTGAAGCAGCAGGTTCAAAAGGGGGAAGCGTGAGCTCTTCAAGTACAAAGTTAAGGTCCCAAGCAGGGGTGGGTGCTCTCCTTGGGGGCCTTAAGTTGTTGGCCCTCTCAGGAACTGTTTGATGAGAGGGTGAGAAAATAGAGGTGGCTCAGTATTGTAATGAGCCGAAACGGCAGAGGCATGAATCTTAATGGAAAAGAAGGATAGGCCTCTGTGGAGTACCTTTGCTAGGTAATCCAGGATTAGAGGTAAGGAGGGCACAGCTGTGTCCTTTCCTTTAGACTGAACCAAGAACAATATCTTTTCCACTTTTCCGCATAGAATTTCCTAGTACTAGGCCTTCCGGCTTCAAGAATGACATCCAGCACCTGTTTACTTAGGGTTGCTGGTGGAGTATTCAAGGAATAAGCCAGGCTGCAAGATTTAGGGTTTGCAATTGTGGATGCAAAATCTGTCCCTCCTGCTGTGATAGCAAGGTAGGGGTCTGGTGTAGGTGCCAGAGTGGCACCGTTGTCAGGGTGCGCAGGAGTGGGTACCAGTGCTGACGTGGCAAGTCCGGGGCAATCAGAATTGTCCTTGGCCTGTCTTCTTTTATCTCGAGTAGTACTCTTGAGAGAAAGGGCAGACGGGGAAAGGCATAGATTGAGAAGTTTTCCCATTGAAAGGATAGGGCATCCACGTTCCAAGCCTTGCTGTGAGGGTTCCTGATGCAAAATTTGCTTAACTGGTGGTTGTGGGGGGAAGCAAAGAGATCCACCTCTGGGGTCCCCCACCTCCAGATTAGAAGGTTGAAGGTGCTGGGCTCCAAGTAACACTTGTCTGGGTCTAGGAGACTTCTACTTAAGTCATCTGCCAGTGAATTTTGTTTGCCTGGCAGGAATTGAGCTTGTAGATGGACTTAGTTGTACAAAGCTGTGCTCCACAGCGTCATGGCTAACATGCAGAATGGGTAAGAATGGGTTCCCTCCTGATTGTTTATGTACCACATAACTGTGGTGTTGTCTGTTTTTATCAGCAGTTGTCCTGGAAGGATACGGTATTTGAAAGCTGTCAGAGCATTCTGTACAGCTAGCATCTCCTTTTGGTTGATGTGCAGGAGAATTTGGCTTGGGTTCCAGTGGCCCTGAATGCATTTGTCAGCCATGTGAGCCCCCCATGCATAGTCTGCTGCATCCATGGTCAGGGTTTGGGCGGTGTGGGGTAGATTAAAATGCAGTCCCTTGTTGTGACTGCATGCTTCTGCCCACCAAAGGCACTCTGCCCTCAGACAAGGTATGATAGGAATGACTTTCCAGGTCCTGAGAATGTTGGCACCAAAGACTTAAATACCACTAAAGTTTCCTCATATGCAGTCTTGTATATGGAATTAGCAGAATAAATGAGGCCATGAACCCTAGGGCTTGCAGTATTTTTCTTGCAGTTAGCTGGGTTCTGGTGGCCATTTGCTTGAAGTAGTCTGTCAGATAGACCTGTTTTTCTGAAGTGAGAAATGCCATCTGGGAAGTTGTGTCCAAGCTTGCTCCCAGGAATACACTCTTGACTGGGCACCAGTTGTGATTTCTTTTCGCTGATGGTGTACACCCCAATGAAGTGAGAAAGCTTTTTTACAAATGCCAGGTGCTGAAGCAGCAATTCCTGGCTGTCCACCTGAATCAGGCAGTCATTCAAGTACGGGTAAATCTGGATATTTCTCTGCCTGCAGTATGCAATGGCTGGAGCCAGGCATTTTGTGAATACCCTGGGCGCAGCAGATAAGCCAAAGGGAAGTGCAGAGAAATGATAATGCATAGATCCTGCCGTGAAACAGATATTTCCTACATGATGCCCTGATGGGGATGTGCAGATAAGCCTTTTTTAAGTCTAGGGTGACTAACCAGGCATCCTTGGCTAACACAAGGAGAAGCTGTCACAGGGTAAGCATCTTGAATTTTGGGACCACCAGGAAGGTGTTTAGAATTGAAAGATCCAGGATTGGGTGCCAAGAGCCATCTTTCCTGGGTACCAGGAATAGTTTGGAGTAGAAACCCTGACCCCTTTTGTTCTACTGGAACTGGCTGAATAGCTCTGATGTTTAGCAGGGAAAGAAAGTACAGTTGTGTACACTTACCATAAATGTAGATGTTCGAGTGTATTCACTGTTGCAGTCATTACATTTGGGTAATCCTGCTGGCAGGTTGCCCTCATTCGGCCTGAATTCCAAAGTCCTGGGTCCTGTGTCGGCTGCTGTCTCCCCTTCCCTGATGGCAGGTTGTCAGGGGTATAAAAGATGTGCCCGACGCCATTTTCTTTAGTTTTTCTTGCCCGAGATGTCAGGTGCCCCCTAAAAGGGTAGGCAAAATTTATATACATATAAATACAAGCACCAATATAAACGTTACCTTCATCTACAAGCAAATACACCACATAGGTTGTATAAATCAGAGAAGGAAAGATAGGTTTCATGAGAAGAAAAGGGGGATGGCGGGTGGGTAACCTGGACTGCAACAGTGAATACACTCGAACATCTACATTTATGGTAAATGTACACAACTGTACTATGTTCATTGTGTTTCACTGTTGCAGTCATTACATTTGGTTAGAGTCCCAAAGCTATGGATGGGAGGCTGGTGCTAAACAGCATTAGGAGCGGCTATGAGGCCCTGCAGAACTGCAGTGGCAAAGCCTGCCCTGGATTTAGAGTAGAGTGGCAGATGATAGTGCTTTGTAAAGGTGTGCACTGAAATCCAAGTAGCAGCCTCTAAAATGTCCTAGGTAGTTACCCCCCTGAGAAAGGCTGCTGAAGTGGCTGCAGCTCTGGTTGAATGTGGCCTAATAACCTTAGGCTCTGGCTTGTCATGGTTTAAGTAGCAGAATCGAATGCAGTGGCTTATCCACTTTGAAATTGTCTGCTTTGAAATAGCCTTTCCTTCTGATCCTGCAGCATATGACACTAGTAATTGCTCAGTTTTTCTTAGAGCTTTAGCCCTGCTCAAGCAGAACCTTAGCTGTCTGTGTACGTCCAAGGAATGCAGAATTCTCTCCCCTTTGTTCTGCAGATTTGGATAAAAAGTTGGCAGATGAATTGTATGGTTAAGAGCCACACTGGAAACCACCTTAGGCATAAAAGTAGGACATGTCCTCAAACACCCTGTCTGGGTGAAATATGATAAAAGGCTCTACAGCCATGAGGGCCTGTAGCTCTGAAACTCTTCTTGCTGAAGTAATTGCTAGTAGCAAAGCTGCCTTCCATGATAAGAACTTTATGTCAGCAGTAGCAGCTGGTTCAAATGGAGGCAGGGTGAGCTTTTCCAACACATAATTGAGGTCCCATGCAGGTAGTGGTGATCTTCTAGGAGGCCTTAAATGTTTGGCTCCACTAAGATACTGCTTTAGTAAAGGATGAGAAAATATTGGTGGCTCTGTATTGTAATGAGCAGAAATGGCAGAGGCATGGATTTTGATAGATGAGAAAGATAGGCCTTTGTCAAGCATCTCAGTTAAGTATTGTAATATCTGAGGAATATGTGGTTCTGCTGTATCAGTTCCTTGTGCTCTATTCCAAGCACAGAATCTCTTCCATTTGTCAGCAAAAGATTTTCTAGTACTAGGCCTTCTAGCTTCCAAAATGACATCCATCACAGCTTTGCTGAGAGGTGTCGTTTGTATGATTACATGATTAGCCATGCTGCCAGGTTCAGAGTCTGTAGTTGATTGTGCAGGATCTGATTGTTTTGCTTGGACAGTAGTTGTGGTCTTTGAGGCAAGGTCCAAGCTGGGTATTGAGACAAGTTCCTTAGGACTGGGTACCAGTATTGGCGGGGCCAGTCCAAGGCAATTAATATCATCTTTGGCTTCTCTTGTCTGACTTTTAGGAGGACCTTGGGTAGAAGAGGCAGAAGAGGAAAGGCGTAAACTGATAGGTTCTTCCAACTGAAGGACAGGGCGTCCACTTTCCATGCTTGTCTGTGATAAGTCCTTGTGCAGAATCTTTTCAATTGATAATTTTGAGGAGAGGCAAATAGATCTATGTCTGGGCTCCCCCATTTCTCTGTTATCATGCTGAAGACTTGTGGATTTAGTTTCCACTCATGAGGATCCATAAGGTTTCTGCTTAAATCGTCTGCCAGAGTGTTTTGATTTCCTGGCAGGAATTGTGCTTGAAGATGTATTTGGTAGGTCAAAGCTGTGTCATACAGTGCCATGGCTAATCTGCAAAGTGGGTATGAGTGTGTGTGCCCCCTTGCTTGTTTATATACCACATGACTGCGGTGTTGTCCGTCTTTATCAGTAGTTGTCCTGGATGAAGTAAGTCTTTGAAGGCTGTTAGGGCATTTTGAACAGCTAGCATCTCTTTCTGGTTGATATGTAGATGCATTTGCTTTGGTGCCCATATGCTCTGAATGCATCTTCCTGCCATGTGGGCACCCCAGGCATAATCTGATGCGTCTGTTAAGGTTTGGCTGGCAGGGGGTAGAGTGAAGGGCCGTCCCATGTTTTGGTGACAGGCCCTTGCCCACCATAGAAATAAGAAGTTATGTACTCACCATAACGTTCCATCTGAGTAGGTGGCTTCATTTGTCTGCAACCTGTGGGTCTTGGATCTGATATCGGATCCGAGCTGGCAACTTGTTTCATAGCTAATGGATCCGAGCTCCTAGCTCCTCCCCTCACCCATAATCCCCTGCCAACCCTCCATGACCTCAGATCAAGTTTGCCCCTCTATATGTACCCAAAAAGGGTATTGCAATAAAACAACTCGCATAGATCCACTGAAGGCGAGGGGGAGATGGTTGCAGACAAATGAAGCCACCTACTCCGATGGAACGTTATGGTGAGTAAATAACTTCTTAATCTGAAGTAGGGACTTCATTTGTCAGCAACCTATGGGACAGAGTCCCCAGCTACCTGAATCTTGGGTGGCCATCATGGAAGGATATTGCGGAGCACCGCAGAGCCAAAGGATGCTCTCCCTCTACAAATTACGTCCAGTTTGTAGTGGTTAATAAAGATATGAGATGAGACCCAAGTGGCTGCTGAACAAATATCATCCAATGGAACTCTAGATTTGAAGGCCGCAGAAGTAGAGATGGAACAAGTGGAATGTGCGCGAACTCCTTCAGGTGCGGGTCTCCCAGAAGCTTGGTACGCTAACAGAATACATTGGGAAATCCAGCATGACAGGGAGATTTTTGATACTGCTTTCCCCAAATTAAATTTGGCAAAGGAAATGAACAGCTGGTCGGATTGCCTGTGACCAGCTGTTCTATGAATATAAAAACGCAGCTGCCTATGAACATCTAATGAATGCAGCTTGTACTCTCCTTTATTCTGATATTTAGGAAAGAAGACCGGTAGATTTATGGATTGATTTATATTGGTTTCTGATGCTATTTTGGGAAGGAAGGAGGGATTGGTCCTGAGGTACACTCTGTCCGGATGAAAGATCAAGTAAGGAGGTTTCACAGAAAGAGCTTGAAGCTCCGAAACTCTTTTCGCTGAAGTAACGACTACAAGGAATGCTGTTTTCCAGGATAAGTATTTGAGATCCACTGAAGCAGCAGGTTCAAATGGTGGAGCAGTCAGGGCTTGAAGAACTAGTGAAAGATCCCAAGGGGGTACGGCTTCTTTTATAGGGGGTCTAAGCAAAAAGGTGCCCTTGAGAAAGGTTTTACACAATTTGGCCGACATCAAGGGCCCTGTGTCATGTCCCACATGGTAATGTGAGATGGCAGCCAATTGTACTTTGACAGTTGCGCAACTAGCTCCTTCCTGAAAAAGATTGGTTAGGAAGTCTAGTATGGATGGAAGAGGAGCCGTAAAGGGATCCAGATTATGATGCTCCACCCAGATGGAGAAACGTTTCCATTTACTGCGGTACACTTTCCTAGTGGAAGGTTTATGCGCTGCCACAAGGATGGCTTTGACTGGTGAAGAGATACCGGGAGTCCTAACTAGGAGTGGAACTGGAGCAACCAAGCTGTCAGCTTCAGACTGTCCAGATTTGGGGTCGGTAGACCCGACGGATGGGAGATTAGATCCGGACTGGGATCCAGAATCCAAGGGGGATTCACTAGGTGAGACCACAGGTAAGGGAACCAAATTTGCCGAGGTCAGAATGGGGCAATGAGGATCATCCTGCTCCCCAACCGCGAGGCTTTCTGTAAGAGCTTCAGCATCAGGGGTAGAGGAGGATAGGCATCAAGTAGACCGGGTGGCCAAGCATGCACCAGAGCGTCTCTTGGGGTTTCCCTGGAGGGGGAATCAGAGAGAAGAAATTGCCGCATTTGGTGTTTGAGGGAGAGGCAGAAAGATCGCAGCAGGGTTGCCCCCCATATTGCGAATATCTGCTTCGCTACTAGTGGGTTGAGAGACCACTCGTAAGGGGTAAGAAGGGTGCGGCTGAGTTTGTCCGCTAGGATGTTGGTCCGCCCTGGAATGTGCGTTGCAATCAGAAAGCGGTTGGTGGAAATCGCCCATTCCCACACTCTCATGGCTTCGCAGCATAGAGGGTAAGACCTGGTTCCCCCCTGTTTGTTGATGTACCAGACAACCGACATGTCCGACTGAATTGCAATCGTTCCTACGGGGAGGAGATTCTGAAGTGCTTGCAACGCGTACAGCACCGCTCTCATCTCCAGAACGTTGATATGCAGGGAGGTCTCTGTATCATTCCACGCGCCTTGGACGGTCCTGCCTGAATAATGCCCCCCCCCCCACCAGAGACGGGAGGCGTCCATGGTCACCGTGGCAAGAGGGGGAGAGGTGCAGAAGGGTCAGCCCGTATGGAGATCCGGAGTATGGAGCCACCATAATAGAGCCCTCCTGCAAGCCTTGCTAATAGCGATGGTGTGATGGAGAGGAAAGGACAGAAAGGACCATTGTACTAGAAGGGTCCACTGCAGTACCTGCATGTTCAGACGGGCGCATGGAAGGAGCGTTATCGCTGCCGCCATGGAGCCCAGCACCCTCAGGACCAATTCCGCCAGTGGAGTTTCTGACTGGAGGATGGCCCGCACATGAAGTTGCAAATTCCGTAGTCGTTCCGACGTCAGGAAGGCTTGTAGATCTCTGGTGTCTATTCTGGTTCCTATGAATTCTATGACTTGAGTCGGGGCCAGAAAGGATTTGTCGGCATTGATGGTGATGCCTAACTGGGGGGCTAGGCGGAGAAAGAAATCTCTGGCTGAGCAAAGTAGATGCCTTGTTATGGTGGTCAGGAGCCAGTCGTCCAGGTACAGAAAGACCTGCATTCCCTGGAGTCACAGGTGGGCTGCTATCACTGCTAATACCTTGGTGAACACCCTGGGGGCTGTGGTGAGGCCAAAGGGAAGGACCCTGAACTGGTAGTGACTGGCTCCCAGCCGGAAGAGGAGGAACCTCCTGGATCGTCTGTCCACTAGAATGTGGTAGTACGCATCCTTGAGGTCTATAGAGCACATCCAATTGTTCTCCCTTAGAAGGGGAAGAACAGATTGAAGAGTGACCCATTCGGAATTTTTCCTTGGTTACCGACAGGTTCAAACGGGACAGGTCTAGAATCGGTCGAGTCCCCCGTCTTTTTTGGCACCAAAAAGAACCTGGAGTAGAACCTTAATCTGAGCTGGTCTTGGGGGATGGGCTGGATGGCTCTTTTTCTTAGCAGCTGCTGAATCTCTGCGGCTGCAGCCTCCCTCTGATCAGGTGGTACATCGGGGAGGTTCTTGAATTTGGGGACATGAAGTAATGGGATTTTGTATCCTCTGGATATAATTCAAAGCACCCAGCGGTCTGTCATGATGGACTCCCATGCCGCTAGGTGCTCCGAGAAGCGCCCCCCGACTGCCTCCAAAGTGGAACAGTCAGGCAACCCTTCAGGGCTGCTGCATGGGCCGGTCAGAGAAAGGTTCTCTGGACCCAAAGTTCCTCGGAGCCCCTCTGCCCCCCTGGGGCGGCATCCTCCCTGTCCTCCTCTGCCACGGAAGGACTGGTTGTCCGGAGCGGGTTGGGAATGTTGCGATTTCCGGAACCACATCTTCTTCTGACCCTTTTGGTTCTTCGAAAAGGACCGCTGGGGAGCAGAGAAGCGGACTCCGACGGCAGACAACGTCTTCCCATCCTTCCCGCTCTGGACAAGTGTCTCGCGAACCGTTTTGCCAAACAGGGCACAACCATCGAAAGGGGCATTCGCAAAGGACGCTTTAAAGGGCTCCGCAAAGTCACAATGACTGAGCCAGGCCTGACGTCTCATGACTAGGCCCGCTCCGCTAGCTCTAGCGGCTCCCTCGGTGGCATGGGACAATAGCCGCATAGAGGTATTTGAAATAGATCTCAGAGTGGCCATTCGGGTGGAGTACAATTGTTTGTCCTCCGCCGACATGGACTCAGGGGGGAGGCAGCATATTCTTTGATAAGATCCCGCTGCATCCTGATGACATGTGCCATATAGTTCAGAGACCTTACCGAAAAGGTCGCTGAACTAAAAACTCGCTTCCCTAAGCTATCCATCGAGCAGGACTCCTTGCTCGATGGATGGACTGAGGGGCTCTCCTGAGCTAGTTTCCTCTTCGTGGCTGCCGCCGTCAACATGGCATCTACGGGGGGACCCTTGCTCCAGTGTGACTGGTCTGTGGGGGGGCTTAGTATCCTGTCCGGGCGTTTGGGGACTGGCTCCACAGTGTCCGGGTCCTTCCACGCCCTGGTGGTAATAAGGTCCACCAGGGGGTCGGCCGGAGGGGACATCCAAGAGGTAGACGGGCCTGCTTCGAATGCCTCCAGAAACACGGACTCATTGGAGGAAGCCTTGGGGGCAGATCACCCACCTCTGATCCTCAGCATCTCCATGATGTCTCCAAAGGAGACATCCTCAGGGGGAGATCTTGGGGAGCCTCCCCCTTCATCCAAGTCAGTGTCCTCAGTTAAGGACTCAGGGGAGTCCACGTGCCTCCTCTTGCACTTGTGCTTGCGAGGCACTTCCTCGGGGGGGGGGCTGTCCGAGGAGGTCTCGCCAGCAACATCCTGTTCCAATGGAACAACCTGGGACATTGAAGCAGGCTGTCCCTGAGGCCGGGTAATGGAAGCCTGGCCCAGCAGAAAGGGAGTGCAGGGTGGAGCCGAGACAAGGGCCGGGGGTCCGGATGCTCTCGACAGAGCCCTCTCCACTACATCGAAGGCTGAGGGGGAACCGCTCTCCCTGCGCTCAGAGAGCCGGCTCCCACTCGGATCCGATGAAGGGATCGGAGCCGGCACCGAGACCATCGGATCCGAAGGACCAGTGCGCTCCAACCTGGATGGAGCCGAAGGCACACTGAATCCCTCTGATCCAAAGCTCGACCCACGGCTCCGAGAGGTCGGATCCGACAGACTCGAGGGCAGGATCGGATCCGAAGTACCAAGTACTGTCGGCGCCGACACACCCCCGGCTCAGACGCTGCTCGGCTCCGAACGCTCCAAACCCGGGTAGCGGGTCGGAGAAGGAGTAATTGGAGCGAAAAAGGGTGTCGAGCTCCCCCCCAAAGGGGGGGAGGCAAGAGCACTCCCATTTGCAGCTGGGCCTGGATGAATCTTCGGAATTATCCGGTCCAAGTCTGCATCTGACATGCTGAAAGTTGATCTCGACGAGGCCACCGAGGCAGGCCTGGAATGCCTCCTCGATGACCTCAATGGAGATTGGGCCTCCTCCTCCTCGGGCCCTGGGGAGAAGCAAGGAGATTGGAGCCGAGGAGGAGGAGACCTAGAAGTAGTGGAGGAAGAAGCCCGCTTAGCTGTCGGGGCCGAAGCGGAGGCCTCGGCCCACCGCTTGTGGTGTTTCTCCCTCCGTTTCTACCTCCTAGCCTCCCTATCCTCCGGCGCTATAGCGGGAGTTTGAGTCCCGGCCGGAAGGGGGACAGGAGTGGCAATGACCACAGCCTGTGGTAGTGCCACAGGAGCAGCGGAGGCCAGAGCCGAGTCCGGGGGCAAAAGTCCTGCCAGGACCAGCTTCGACCTCCGCTCTTTCAGTGCCCTGGGGTTGAACGCTGCACAAATGGTACAGCCTGAGGTGAGGTGTTCAACCCCAAGGCCTGCACGAGTGTGGCCATCAGCCGGGGAGAGCTTATGGCCACACTCGGTACATTTTGAAAAAATGGCTTTTGGGGCCTCAGCCATACTTGGAAAAAAAAAAAAAAAAGAGTGCTACACAAACACACAGGCCCCAAAACACAAACACACACACACTCACTAACGACCAGCGAAGGGAGGGAAAAAACTATGTAAAAAAATATAAAATACAGGGAACCTGACTCTTACACACTTTTTAAATTTAACTGTAGAGAAAAGTTAACTCAAATCACACTTAACTGACAATTTCGCTAAGAGCTCAAAGGAATCTAGCCATCCACAAGCGTGGTAAACTAGATCTGAGGTCATGGAGGGTTGGCTGGGGATGATGGGTGAGGGGAGGAGCTAGGAGCTCGGATCCATTAGCTATGAAACAAGTTGCCGGCTCGGATCCAATATCGGATCCAAGACCCACAGATTGCTGACAAATGAAGTCCCTACTTCAGATCTCCTGTTGCAGGCAGGGAATGAGAGGAATCATTGTTTCCAGACTGGGTGAATGTTGACTCCATAAACTTTTTAGGTACCATTAAAGTTTCCTCATATGCAGTCTTGCATATGGAATTAGCAGGATGCAGGATGCCATGAAGCCCAGAGCCTGCAGAATTTGTCTTGCAGAAGACTGTGCTTTTGTTGCCATCAGTTTGAAGTCAGTAGTCAGTTGCCTTTGTTTGTCTGGCATGAGGTAAGTCATCTGGGCAGTTGTATTCAAGCTTGCACCCAGGAATGTTATCTTTTGAGAAGGTACCAGTTGTGATTTATTTTCGTTTATTGTGTACCCTAGGCATGTTAGAAGCCTTTTCACAAATGCCAGGTGTCGAAGAAGAGTGTCTTTGTTCTCTGCTTGAATGAGACAATCGTCCAAGTAAGGATATATTTGTATACTTCTTTGTCTGCAAAATGCAATTACTGGTGCCAGGCACCTTGTGAAGACCCTGGGTGCAGTAGATAAGCCAAAGGGCAGTGCAGAGAATTGGTAATGCATTAAGCCAGCCTTGAATCTGAGGTATCTTCTGCACGACTGTCTTATTGGGACATGCAGGTATGCCTCTTTTAGGTCTAAAGTCACCAGCCAAGCTTTCTTGCCCAACATGGGCAGAAGCTGCTGCAAAGTCAGCATTTTGAATTTTGGAATGTCCAGGTATGTGTTCAAAATTGATAAATCCAGTATTGGCCGCCAGGCCTTGTCTTTTCTGGGCACCAAGAACAGTCTAAAGTAAAAACCTTGTCCTTTTTCCTGTTCTGGTACTGTCTGAATGGCCCCCATATCCATGAGGGGGACGTAACCTGTTTCTGTGCCTCTGCCCATTGATTGTTTTGGCAGATCTGGCCAACCATTTGCTATTGGCAGACTGTGGAAATGGAATCTGAATCCCTGTGATACAATGTTTCGTACCAACTTGTCCTGGGTTATTAACTGCCAATTTTGAGCAAAAAGTGCTAATTTTCCCCCTATGGGTGCTGCCAAAATATAAGTGCTTGGTGTAGGCAGAGGGAAGTCATCAGGATTGCTTTCTGTAGGTTTGCGCTTTATCTCCTCCAGATTTGGAGGTGGATGCGCCCCATTGCTTTGACCTGTATGAGTCTTGCGCCTGGTATCTGGAACCCATAGGGCATCTGGATTTGCCCCTTTGAGCTCTGTCTGACGCAGGAAAGGACCAATTTTTTGTAGGCCAGTGTCTACTGAATCTTGATGGCTGCACTTGTAAGAAGTCTAAGTTTGCATAGACTTAGCTTTGTCTTCCATTTTCTTTAAAACCTCTTCTGCCTTAATACCAAACAGAGAGTCATGCTGTAAAGGTGCATCTAGCAATTTAGCTTTAACATGATCAGGCAAATTTTGTTCCTTTAACCAGGCATGCCTCCTAATCAAAGATCCAGTAATTGCGGCCCTTGCAGGAGGCCTCTAAAGAATCAAAACCACATTGCAAAGCATGCTTTCCAACTTGTTCAGCTGCATGCAATAATTCCTGCAATTCTTTATTTTCTGCACATTCTGAAATCAACATCATTTTCTATTTCAGCAATCCCATAACATGTTGTTGGTACTTAAGCATATGAAATTGACAGTTTAAGGCCCTGATTTGCCAAGGTTGCAGATGTATAAACCTTTTTTCCCCATCTGTCCAGTGCCCTTGAATCTCTGTCAGAGGGGGTAAGATTTTTTGCTGTTGAGGCCTTAACTCCCTTTGGACCCTGTGAAATAGTTTCAAGATCAGCAGCAGGGTTTCTAAATAAAAATTTATGTGAGTCAGGGACCCTGCAATATCTGTCAGGCTTACTGGGAGCCGGAGGTAAGGAGTCAGGGGTCAGGCTTGACTCCGAAAACACATCATCCACAATGTCTACAACAGAGGGAATGGCTAAAGGCTTGTGCTGAGGGAGAAGGAAATCCCTGAGCCTCTTTTGATTCTGAGAAGTCTCGACTCTCCCAGTGAAAATGCTCCCTCAAAGTATGCAAGATTTCTCCAAATGAATAATCCTCAGGAGGAGATGCAGATGAAACAGACTCCTCAGCATCAGAATCCTCATAGGGAGGTAAAGATAATTCCTGATCAGAAGAAATAGAAACCTGATCTGAAGATTCATAATCAGTGTCTTGCCTAGGCCTCTTACCTGGAGGGGGATGGGTACTCCTGATCAAGGTAATAAGGTCTTCAGCCATTTTGATAATCTATTTTTTAGGCATAGAGACCTGTGCACGTGGCTCAGGCATCGTTTTTTTAGTTTTAGAAGTTGCTTTTGCAGCTGTCATCTGTTTGATATACAAATGTTGAGGTCTGAATACACCCTCAGAAGCCGGTGCCTGCTCAGCGGCTCCGGACCCATCCGAGGGAGATACATCAGTCGGTCCAATACCTTGAGTATCTTGCGGCATGCCGGACTCCACATGGGTGTCGGTAGAGGCCTGCGATTCGAAGGTAGCGGGTATCAGGGGCTGCGAAAGAGCCTCACTGAGTACCGGCGAGCCGGCGCCTGGCTTAGGAGAAGCTTCGTCGTCGGTTTTGGATCTCGACTGCCTTTCTCTGTCAATTTCTTTGCATTTTTTATGTACTTCGGTAGCCAGATTGCTATCCAACAACATTTTCGACATTTCTGAGTAGTTAAATCAGTTTCCAAAATACTTTGATGCAAAAATATACCGACGCTTAATGGTTGGTTAAATCTAGCACAAAACCGACAGCCAGGCACGTTGTGATCAGGACCTAGGCAAGGAATACAGTATAAATGGAAATCCTTATTTGGTATTTGCTTCCCACAAGTAATACAATTAACTTTTTCTGACATCTGTAAAAAGCAAGAAAAAAGTTTCCCCAATGGGGTACTTAGCTTTAGTGACGACTTCGGTTCTGAAACTCAAACTGGAATATTTCAGTAGTCGGCCGACTGGCACTTGCGAAATGTTTCTGCTTCGGGCACCGTGCGGCAAGAAAGACTAAAGAAAATGGCGTTGGCTGCATGTTTTATACCCCTGACGACCTGACGTCATGGAAGAAAAGACAGCAACTGACTCAGGACCCAAGACTTTGGAATTCAGGCCGACTGAGGGCAACCTGCCAGCAGATTACCCAAATGTAATGACTGCAACAGTGAAACATGAAGAACATATGAAGTTGGCTTGCTAGCTCCCAAACCTGTAAGGCTAATCTGCACAGATGTAGGATTTTGCCCCCCACCTTGTTTGCATACCACAGAATGGTAATGTTGTCTGTGTAGATCCTCAGCCGTCCTGGGTTGAAGACGGATTGGATGGACTGAATTGCTAGGATCAATGCCTTTAATGCTTTTACATTTATGTGGTCCTTTTCCTGAGATGGAGTCCACTTGCCTTAAACAGTGTATGGGTCCAGCACCACAACCCAACTTGTATCCAAAACATCTGTGCACAGGGTCTTGAGTTGGGGCTAATGAGTGAATGGGGGCTCCTGGGTTGATGGACACTTGCTGTATCCACCATAGGAGCTCTTTCTTTAAGGAAAGAAGGAGCGGGATTAGAAATTCCAGAGGATGGGCATGTTGTGTCCACACCGACTTCAGAAACCACTGAAACTTCCTCATGTGGAGCATTGCAAGGGGTAACACGGGGATGGTGGAGGCCATCAGTACTAGGATTCTGAGAAATTGCCTTGTGACAACTGGTGTAGCAGAAGGCTCTCTGAGAAGGTCTGACAGAGCTCCTGAGCCTTTGTTTTGGGGGGGGAGAGACACTATCATTTTGTCTGTTTGGAATCTGCACCCCAGAAAGACATGATCTTGAGATGGAATGAGGGTAGATTTTTTGAAGTTGATAGTGAATCCTAGATGATATAGGATGGCAATGGCTGAGCAGAGGCTCCTCAACAATTCCTCTACGATGTTTGCCTGGAACAGAAGGTTATCTAGGTAAAGGAAGATTTGAATGCCCTGGAGTCTGCAGAAAGTGACTAAAGGAGCTAAACATTTTGTTAAGACTCTTGGGGCTGTAGAAAGACCAAATGGCAAGGTCGAGAACTGAAATTGCCAGGATTCCTCACAGAAAAAGCAGAAATTACCTGAACTTGCGATGAATGGCAATATGTTGACAGGTGTCTCATGTCTATGGATGCCAGAAAGGCCTGTGGGTGGAACAGAGGAAACAGCGCCTAATGGGTGAGCATTTTGAAGGAGAGTACCTTCAGGAAGGTGGTGAGGAAAGTAAAGTCTAGGATGGTTCTCCATGGGCCTTTCTTTCTGGGAACTAGGAACATGCGAGAGTAGAAGCCTGTTCCTTTTTTGGGTGTGGGCACGGATTTTATGGTTCCCCGTTTTAACAGGTCTAATACTTGGAGAAAGAGGAGCATCTGATCTACAGGAGAGAAATACCCCTGAAGGGAGGCACCGTGTGTCAAGCCATAAAAGCATCTGTGTTTTATAATGTACAGGACCCAGGCATCTTGTGTTACGGATTCCTAGGCAGGGAGGGATAGGTATAGGCGTGTGGAGAGAGAGAGGTATTGCAAGGGAGTGCTGAGGAGTCAGGAAGAACCACCTGTTCTGTCAGGAAAGGGATGCTTGGCAGAGTGCGAAGAGGAGGGAGCGGAGAAGTGATGAGGTTTCTTGCTCCTCCTGGAGGGCTTGGGTCGGGATTGCCTGCAGACGAAGGCCTGTTTTGAAGGATCGTTCCTGTGAAATTTTGGAACTAGAGAGACCAGAATATGTTTGAGGTCTTTTAACTCCTTGCTCTTTTCCTGCGGTGACTTGAAGAGATCAGCTGAAGACTTACCAAATAAGGCATAATTGTCAAGGGTAGCATCCATGAGCTTTCACCTTGATGTCCTCAGGGAGGGGTTGAAGCCTCAACCAGACAAACCTTCTCAGTGCTGATGCAGAAGCTGCAGCTCTGGAGGTAGCCTCACAGCAGCACTTGGCTACATTTAATGGAGTGTCAGGCCACCCGAGAGGAAGCGGCAATTAGGGAAGAGGTCAAGGCTTTACTTTCTGAATCTCGTATGCCAGATACTATTTTAGATAATTGTGACATAAGTTCCAGGGAATACTTAGTCATATCTGTTTGGTAATTCAAAGCTCTGAAGGCTAAAGTAGCTTAAGTGTAGATGTTCTTCCCCAACCTCTCTAGTTGCCTACTGTCTGTCAGAGGGGAGGAGAGAAATGGAAGGAAGGGACCTTGAGGCCTTACCAGAGGCTACAGAGATGACAGAGGTGCCCGCCACAGAGCCGTAAATAGGAAATTGCAGTCTTAAGGCACTTGATAATATCTGTCTGGCTTCTTAGGGGCCAGAGGCTGTGAGTCAGGGTGTAAGGACGTGGAAGCAAAGGCATCCAAAAAAGCAGGCATAACCGGATGGATAACTGAAGGGCTAGGGGGTCTCCATCTGGAGGTGGATGTAGTACCTCTTTTGTACCTCAGACATCTGTGAGCTGCCCCACTTAAAGTGGTCTCTGATTTTTTTGAAGGGTTTCCCCAAATGAGATCTCCTCCATAGGAGATTCTGTCCCATTCAAGTCTCTTCAGGGGGAGCATAGTCTAACGGGGAAGGAATTTGAGAGGAGTAGGCTAAGGAATCACTGTCCTCATCAGAGGAAGAATCTTCCTCTGAAGTAGGTTGTTGTCCGACCCTTTTTTGAGGGGGGGGTAGGCCAGGAGGGGGGGGACCCGGAGGCAGGCATCAAGGCCATGAAAGCCTTGAACAATCACTGAGCAAAATGTTGCCACTGTTTCGAAAGTCAGCTACGAAGGGTCTTTGGGACAAACGACTGGCAGATAGAACAGTTGTATGGTTGTGGTGGGGCCCAAAACAAAAAAAAGGCACTGAAAGGACTATCCTTGTGTGGAATTTGCCTTCCACAATTACACTTCCCCCTCTTGGATGACATTAACTCTAAGCAAAGAAAAAAACTCAGCAAAAGACAAAGGTTCGCCAATGGGGCATTTATCTCTAGTAGAAAACATGATTCCGGTAGCACAGAGATGTCCGGGACTGGCGATTCGACTGGCAGTAAAGCAGTTCTGAGAATGGTGCATGCGTACATCACTTTTATGCCTACGTCCAACAGCTGCCTATATGAAACTTAACACACACCCTACAGCAGTAAAAGACACTGGTATACTGGCTGAGGTTGGGTCGCCTGGGCAGGCAACGCCCTCAAAGAATACTGCAACAGATGAACAGAAAGATATCTATGATTATGGTAAGATTTTAAAGAAATATTTTATGTTCTTCTACTCCCATGTTACAGTACTCATAACATGACGGAGAGTACTAAAGCTCGTGGAAGGGAAAGCAAGGTTGGAGCAGAGGAAGTCTCTATGAACTCATGCAGGATTGCCCTGACAAAGCCCGCTCTGGATCTAGAGAAAGTATCCAGCTTGTAATGTTTGGTGAATGTGTGGGCAGACTACCACGTAGCTGCTTCCAGAACAAAGGCAGTGTTGTCCAAACCTTTGAAGATGGTCCCAGAGGAATCTACAGCCCTAGTGGAATGAGCTTTTACTAAGGAAGTGTGCCTTTTCATGGAACATGCAGCAAAAGGAAATGGCCTTAGAGATCCAAGTGAAAATAGTTTGTTTAGACTCAAGCTTTCCCAGCACCTTGGGATGAAAAGAAACAAACAGTTATACCTAGTTGCTCAGATTTGCTAATGGGCTTGGTCTTAACTAGGTAAAATCCGAGTTGTCTATGCACATCCAAAGTATGAAAGCACCCTTTCACTAGGATTTTGAGGAGAAGGAAAGAGGGCAGGTAGATGAACAGCTTAATTAAGGGACAAGTCATTCACAACTTTAGGCATGAAGGAGGGGTTAGTATGAACTATTCCCTTCCACGAGCTTTGTTACTCTCCCTCATGTTATGAGTACTGCAACATAGGGATAGATTCCTGTCCTAGAGACTTCCCATACTCTGGAAAAGGCTACTCATCTATGTCAAGCAAAGTTCTTCATTAGCACTCTTCAAGAAAAATCTTGATGAGTGGATGGGAAATAGGAAATACACCCCAGGGATCACTTTTGTCTCTCTGCTCGGCAGTGGCACAGGAGAATAACTTTCTTGGGTGTTGTAAGCCAGGGAACCTTGTTGGCTAGGCTTACGTAGGCCCTTGGGCCGATAGCCTAGTACCTACCTATGAACCTATGAAACCCTATCCTTGTGGAAGATCAGAAAAGTTTGCCAAGCCATTAAGGCATGGAGCTCGGAAACTCTTCTAGCAGAGGTGATGGCTACCAGCAAAATAGTCTTCCACGTGCAAAACTTCAAAGAAGCAGAGACTGCATGCTCAAAAGGGGCCTGAGTAAGCTTTTTCAGTACAAAATTCAAATCCCAGGGGGGAGGAGGAACAGGTTTCCTGGGAAGCCTGATGTGAAGGACGCCTTTAAGAAAAAGTTTAACCTCTACCCTGTGAGGTAACTTGTGATGACTGCCCTTGGCTAATTGCAGAAGAGGGAACCAGTGCTGTCTTGGCCAAAAGGAAGTCACCAACAAGGTATGTGGTTTGTCCTGCTGTATTTTCAGCAGAACGTTCTGAATGAGAGGGAAGGGGGGATGCATAAAGAAACATCCCCTTCCATGAGAATGATAGCACATCAATCTTCCATACCAGAGGATCTGGGGCTCTGGCATAAAATTTTGGAAGTTGTCTGTTCAAGGGGGAAGCAAAGAGATCTACTAGAGGAATACACCACCAGTGGAGAATGTCCAGAAACACATCCCTGTGAAGCATCCATTCATGGGCTTGTGTCATGGACCTGCTGAGAGTATCTGTCTAAACATTCTGAACTGAGGAAATGTAAACAGCTACTAATGTGACCTTTGCTTGAGAAGCAATCTCCTAGGCCCGAAGGGCTAGCCTGCAGAGCAGGTAAGACTTTGTGGCTCTCTGCTTGTTCACATACCAAAGGACTGTGGTGTTGTCCGTTGACAGTATCAGGGGGCCTGGTCGGAGGGAAGACTGAAAAGCTTGGAGCACTAGAATCAAAGCCCTAATCTCTGATGTTGAAATGTTTCCTTATGGAGGGAGACAAAAGGCCTTGGACGTTTTAAGTGTCCCGATGTGTTGTACGCAACCCCATGTCTGAAGCATCTGTAAACAGTTCCTGTGCAGTGTGTGGGTCCTGTAAAGGAATACCTAAATTCAAAGAAATTTGTTAAATCCACCAGTGAATCTCTTTCTTCAGACAAGGGAGAAGGGGAGAACAAACTCCAGAGGATGAACACGCTGAATGTTTTCAGATACCACTGGAATTTTCGCTTGTGAAGTCTAGCTAAGGGTAACGTGGGAATTACAGATGCCATGAAGCCTAGCATGCTGAGAAACTCTCTGGCTGACACAACTGTTTGAGGGAGCAACTGTTGGAAATAGGACAGAAGAGGCTGCATTTTTTGTGGAAGGAGGAAAGCCATCATAAGATCTGTCCTTATTCTGCGGCCCAGGAAAATCTGATACTAAGAAAGGCTGAGAGAAGACCTGTTGTATTTGATGGGGAAACCTCAGGCCTTGGAGCAGTGATATGGTGGTTTGGAGGTTCTGTTGCAGAATGTCTGGATAATTTGCTTGGATTAGCAAGTCTTCCTCGAAGACTGCAAAAGGCAATGCAGGAGCCAATCATTTTGGGAAGACCCTTGGAGCTGTGGAGTGTCCAAAGGGCAAAGCACAAAACTGAAAATGAGAGGAAGCAACAGAAAAAAAAGTATTTCCTGAACAGAGGATGAATGTGAATATGAAGATGTGTGTCCTTGATGTCTAGAGAAACCAGAAAGGCCTGAGGAAGCAAAAGAAGGAACAGAGTCTGGAAAGTGAGCATGCAGTAGGTGAGCACATGAATGAATAGACTGAGTTGGGGCAGATCCAAGATTGGTCTCCATGGACCATCTTTCCTTGGGACTAGAAACATCCTGAAATAGAACCCTTTTCCTCTTTGGAGAAGGAGAACCTCTTGAATGATCCCCTGAGAGATCAAGTCCTTTGACACTTGAGGAAAAAGAAGGATCTGGTCTCAAGGGGGTTGAGGGATGCCCATGAAAGCAGGAATGGACTTCCAGACCATGTAATAGTCATTTTTAACCATGTAATAGTCATTTTTAACAATGGAAATGCCCCATTTGTCTGTGTCGATACTTGTCCACGAATGAAGAAAATGAGAGGTGCTGGAAAAGAGGGATACTGGAAAGACTGGCCAGGTAGTCACAGGCTACCTGGCTTGTCAGGAAAGGAGGACTTTTGAGCAGAAACTGGTTGTGATCTGGAACAACTTTGCCTGCTTGCACCTTTCTTGTGAAGTAGGAGAGGAGTGTGTACCTTCTTCCTCACAAAATGAGGTTTGGAAGGATAATTCCTATAACACTTTGGTACTGGGGGCACAAAAATATGTTTCAGTTCCTGTAACTCTTTCTTGTCAAGTTTTGAAAATGGCAGCAGCATTAGCACCAAAAACGGCAGTACTGTCAAGAGATGCATCCATAAGTTTTGCCTTTATATCATTACGCAAAGGCTGCAATCTTAGGCAGGAATATCTCCTAAGGACAGATTCTGATGCAGATGATCTAGCAGATACCTCAGCTGCATCATAACTACACTTAATGGAATGGCTAGTTAATTGGGAAGAGGCTGTCAAAGAGATGTAAGCTGAGCTTTGGCTGCAGAGTCGGGGAGATCTGTCAACAGCTGTGACAGCAGGGCCGGAACATATTTTCGAGTCTGACAGTTAATGGCCTTGAAAGCTAAAGTAGAGGATGTGCAAACTTTTCATACCTATCCTCTCCATCATTTTGCTGTCTTTATCTGAGGGGAGAAGGGTTGTGGAGAGTAGCAGTCTGGAAGATTCATCTGCAGACACTGAAATCACAGCCGGATCTGCACGGGGTTATTTGAAAAGATACTTGCTGTCAACAGGGACCTTATAGAACCTGTCCAGCATTTTTGGAGATGGTGGTTGAGAGTCTGGTTTGACAAAGAAAAGCTTCCTGGAAAGCAGGAAGTACAGGAGAAATGGCTGAATGAGAAGGGGAGACCATCTGTAAGAGATCATAACACCTCTTCTGCACTTCAGACACTTGTGAGCTTTCCCACTTAAAGTCTCTCATCCTTGAAATAATCTCTCCAAAGGATGCGTCTTCCTCAGGGGAGTCCCCACTGTTGGAATCAATCATAACCTCAGGGAGGGGTGTCAATTTATGTTAAGTAGGCTAAAGACTCATCTGAATATGAAACTACTACTTCCTCAGAGGCCTACTGTTCCACAGCAAAACTCCTATGTAAAGAGGGAGGAGGAGAAACTGGAGTAGAGTCTTAGTGCTAGGAAAGCATTAAGAAATCCTTGGGAAAAGGCTTGCCAGCCTGGAGAAGGATCCTGAGAAAATGAAACATGTTTTTGTTTCTTTAACGAGGGAGGAACAGCCCTGTGCTAGGACTGATGGACCGACATAGGCTTGGGTTCCTGCACAGATGGACCATCTTGAATAGCTAAGCCAGGACAGGTACTAAGTGAACGTCCAAAGTAATGGGCCATGGTTCTTGCTTTACCATCCTGAACACACGTCTGCAAGGCCTCTGGGGACATGCAAATGGAACTCTTCTTTACATCTTCCAAACCGGTACCAGCTGCAGGAAGAAAACCAAGCACCAAACAGACCTCCAGGTCTTCACTGGCTTCTAGAGGGATGTCCCGGTTCAGAAGTGCACCTGGACATTCAGGCCTTTGTTTTTTACCTTTTTCTTCGGCGGCTCACCAGACAGACCTGACACACCTTCCACTGCAAGCACTAGTCACTGGGGTCCGAGTCTCAAGGCAGAAAGACGACTGCGAAGCATTTTAGGGACAAATGCCTAACAGATCACGCAAGCCTTATATTCGTAAGTGGACCCCAAACAGAAAAGACTCTGATGATGGTCATTTTTGTGTGAAATTTGTCTTCCATAGTGGCACCTGCCTTTCTTAGATGACATTAACCATGAAAAAAACATGCAGCTGGAAAAAATACAAATAAATTCCCCAACAGGGCACTTATCTGAAACAGAAACCGCTCGGCAATCAGAAGAACAGTAGATGGCGTTCGGACTAGAGACAGAAAAGTTCTAAGGATGGAGG
Organism: Protopterus annectens; assembly: GCF_019279795.1. Taxonomy (NCBI): domain Eukaryota; kingdom Metazoa; phylum Chordata; order Ceratodontiformes; family Protopteridae; genus Protopterus; species Protopterus annectens. The sequence continues at coordinate 293,796,879 of NC_056730.1, read as the reverse complement.
TACATGCAGATGTCACTTTTATGGCCTATGTTGGCTGCTTGTCTGTGTGCAACATCACAAGTACACTGCAGTAGAAAAGTCTTTGGTATACAGGCCGGACATTCGGGTCACCTAGGTGGGGAATCTCTCAAGTTATTAAAACTGCAATATGGGAATAGAAGGACATTAGACAAAGGTTCGTGTTCTGGGAGGTCAAGGAACTCCATACCCCTCTTTTCAGACTGTGTGTATTCCTGGGCCTCCCACTGGAAATGCTCCCTCATGGCATGAAGTATTTCCCAAGAGAGATGTCTTTAGGAGGTGAAGCTGACAGCAGATTTTCCTCGGAATCTGAATCTTCAAAAGAAGTAAAGACGGGTCCCTCTTCAAGAATAGTCTCTTCTTGGTCAGAATCCTCATCTGAATCAGGAGGTTCAGAATAAACTTCAGAGGTACGATCCCTCTTCCTTTTCCCTGGAGAAGACTCCAAAGGGGGTTGCCTAGCTCTAACTAATGATATAAGGGCTTCAGCTAACCTGACCAAGTCTTGCAGATAACCTGCTAAGTGAGAGCCAGTAAGCCTAGGCATAGGACACGAGGTAGAACTTTTCTACGGAGTAGCTTTGGCCTTGGGCCTAGGTACGTCTGGAATCCTGACGCCAGTCTCTCTGTAAGGCAGAACAGATGCAGACTGACGCTGTGAAGCAATGCTGCTGGTCCAAGATCGCTTGTCAGATGCAGAGATTTGCTGAGTGACTCCAGACCCAACAGTTGAACTGAAATGGCCTATGTAGGAGCTGAGGGATCTGACAGCATGTCAGACTCTGTAAGGGTTTCGACAGAGGCCTGCACCACCACCTTGGTGCAGAAGAGGGCTGTGAAAATACCTCGCCTTCTTCACAGATAGAGAGACATGGGGGACCATCAGAACATGAATGGTTTTCATCCGAGGACTTAAGCTTCTTTTTTCATTGTCCTTCTTACACTAAGGAAGCTCAACCTTGGGACGACTGATGGACGCCACTGAATGATGTAAAGAAGAAGGCAGACTAAGATGCCTAGCTAAGACTTCTGCCCTAAGCATGATAATCCTAGAATTGAAACAGGTGCAAAAATGGCAACTAGAGGCGTTGTGATCCAGGCCTACTAAGGTGACAACATATGAAAGTCTTTGTGTGGGACTTGCCTACCACAGCAGAGACAAATGTTAGCCTGATCTGCAATGAGTTAAAGCAAGAAAGAGTTCCCAAACAGGACGCTTAGCTTAAGAAGACTTCTCACTGGTGTGGACCGACCAATGAAGTTATGTACTTACCATAACGTTCCATGTTTGTAGTCCATCTCACCTATATTCTTGCTGGATGGGTTCGGAGCAGATATTCGGCTCCGACTTGGCTGATACTAAAGCTCGAGAGCTTTTACTGGCTCGAGGCTAGCCCCTATCCAATGGTGCCTCACGGCAAATCCCTAGATCTAGTTTGCAAGAAAGCAATAAAATACCTATCAGGTAAGAGTAATATAAGAGCTGTATAAATTCAGCAAAAGATTTAGAAATATAATCCATTTCAGGTGGATAATAAAAAGAACAATGTCAGACAGCACCAGAATAGTCCACCAGATCCCCCAGAAACAAGAAGGGGGTTGGAGGGACGCAAGAATAGAGGAGAGATGGACTACAAACATGAAACGTTATGTTAAGTACTTAACTTCTTTATGTTATGTAGTCCTATCTCGCCGTAATTCTTGCTGGATGGGACAGTGTCCCTAGCACCTATAACCTGGGTGGCTCAAGCGAAGAGACTCTTTAGCACACAGTGGACCCAAAGGAAGACCTATCCCAGGAGGCCAAATCCATTGTGTAATGAGTGACAAACGTATGTGATCTTGCCCAAGTAGCTGCTGCACATATAGTATCAACTGGGAGCCTAGATCTAAAGTCACATGAAGTAGCTACAGCCCTAGTAGAGCGACCTTTAACTTTGACAGGTAATTTCTACCAGCTTGTTGACAAGCAAAGGATATGCAATCCGAAAGTCATTTTGAAAGAGTAATCTTAGAAACAGGCAAGCCTTTCTTTTCGTCAGAAAAGAAAACAAAAAGTTGATCAGATTTCCAGAATTCTTTAGTCCTGTGCATATAAAACCGGAGTATTCTGTGAACATCTAACTGGTGCAGTCTATACTCTGATTTAGAGTGGTTTGGAAAAAACACAGGTAACTCAATGATAGTATTCAGATTGTGCTCTGAGCATACTTTGGGAAGAAAGGAAGGGTTTGTCCTGAGAGACTCTATCCTTGTGAAAGATAATGTAATGAGGTTGAATAATTAGAGCTTGCAATTCTGAAACTCTCCTAGCAGATGTTATGGCTACAAAGAATAATGTTTTCCATGGATAACAATTTTAGGTCCGATGACAAGGATGGCTCAAAGGGTGCAGACATCAAAGATGAGAGGACTAAGTTTAAGTCCCAGGGTTCTAGTGGTGGTTTTATTGGAGGCCTGAGAAGAACTCCTTTTAAGAAAGTTTTACACAAGGAGTCCTGCATGATTGGATTTCCCATGAAACCAAAGTGGAAAGTGGAAATTGGAAATAGCAGCTAACTGAACTCTAACTGTAGCGGCTGCCGCTCCTTCATGAAAAACTGACGCTAGGATGGATAAAATAGATTCTATAGGAGCTGTATATGGATCTAAGCCCCAATTCGTAGCCAAAGGGAAAACCTTTTCCATTTGCTGGAATATAGTTTGAGTGTCAGGTTTATGGGATGAAATTAGAATGTATTTGACCGCAGGGGATAGAGGAATACACTTGGCTATTCGTGGAACTGGAGCAGCCATGCTGTCAATTTGAGGGTGTGGATGGAGGGGTGGAACTGTCCCGATTGATGAATCAGGGGATCTGGAGATGGGTCCAAAATCCATGGTTCCTCCAAGAGGTAGGGCCACAGGAAGGGAAACCAAACTTGTCGAGGCCAGTAAGGAGCAATGAGGATCAAGGAACTCTCAACTGTCTTGTTTTCTGTATTACTTTGAGGATGAGTGGAAAAGGAGCAAAGGCATAAAGAATTCCCAGGGGCCAATCGTGAACTAGAGCATCCCTGGGTGACATCCCCGTATGGGGAATGAGGACAAAGTAGCTGCTGCATTTGGTGTTCAGGAGAGTGGCAAATGGATCGCAGCAAGGCTGGCCCCATCTGTAAAATATTTAATTCGCAACCACAGGATTCAGGGACCACGCGTAAGGCATCAGAATTGCTCGGCTGAGTTTGTCTGCTATTACATTGGCTTTATACACAGGCGCTGGAGAATAAACCACTTTATATTAGATAAAATAATAAAATAAAATAACAAAACACAGCAAAGCTTTGCTGTGTTTTGTTATTTTATTTTATTATTTTATCGAATATAAAGTGGTTTATTCTCCAGCGCATGTGTATATCTTTTGACTGTTGCATTTGAATTACATTGGCTTTCCCTGGGATATGCATTGCTATCAGGAAGCGTTGAGTATCCATCGCCCATTTCCAAACTCTTAAGGACTCTCGGCAAAGTGGGTAAGACTTGGTTCCCACTTCTTGTTTATGTACCACACGACAGACATGTTTGGCTGACTGAATCGCAATCATCCCGTTGGGAAGGGAGCTGTGAAGTGCTTGCAATGCATACAGCACCGCTCTCATCTGCGGAACATTGATGTGCAAGTGGTTCTGCCAAGTACCTTGGACTGTCATTCCCAGATAATGCCCCCCCACCCTATCTGGGAAGCATCCATTGTCAGAACTGCTCTCTCTTGTGTGTAACCACCATGTCAGATCCTTTCTGCATGCGTTTATCAATATCTGGTGAGAAAATGGAAGGTCTTGCATCGACCATTGTGCAAATAGCAGCCACTGGAGAATCCTTGTTTAGATGAGCAAGAGGAACTAATAGGATGGCGGATGCCATAGTCACTAAGACTTGAAGGACTACTTTGGCTGAACTCTGTTTGTTTAGCAAGGATCTGAGCTGACTGCATAAAGACTCCACTCTTTCCTGTGTTAGCCTTACTGACATAGTGGTGTGTCTATTTCTGAGCCTAAATATACAATGTGCTGCGAGGGAGATAAGACTGACTTTTGTAGGTTGACAGTGATGCCTAGACTGGTGTACAAGGATAGGGTTTCGTCCCTGGACTTATGAGCTGATGCTTGGTGGTAGCAGTGAGGAGCCAGTCGTCTACGTACAGAAACACCTGGAATCCTTGACGTCACTGCCATACATTTGGTAAACACACTGGGGGCTGTAGTGAGGCCAAAGGGCAGTGTTCTGAACTGAAAATGACTGGCTCCCAGCCGGAAGCGCAAGTGTCTCTTGGAGCGCCTGTCCATTTTGATGTGGTAGTATGCATCCTGGAGATCGATTGAGCACATCCAGTTGTCTTTCCCGATAAATGGAAATATCGACTGCAGAGTGACCATTCGGAACTTCGAAGTTCCAGATCCTACTTGCTCTGCGGGGACTTCTTGGATGACTTTTTTGCAGCAACGAGATGACCTCTGATGTTGCACGGTCTAGTAGGATGGGCGGTACGTCTAGTAGAGACCAGTTTGTTGGGGGTTCGGAAATAAAGGGAAATAGGTAACCTCTGGATATTATTGTGTACACCCAACGATCTTGAGTGATAGTTAGCCAGGCGCTTGGGTACAGCGATAAGACTACCTCAGACTGCCTCCAGAGACAGACAGTCGGGCAACCCTTCAGGGTCGATGGAAGGGACGATCAGAGAAAGCTTCTCTGTCTCCCTGATGTTGCGGACCTCCTCTGCCGCGAGGGTGGTGTCTTCCATTATATCCTCCCTCCTCTGCCTCTGGGGGAGGGTTGACCTTGTGCCTGAGGGAAACCTTTTTGGGATTTGCGGAACCACATTTTCCCTCCTGTATTACCCTTGGGATAGGGTCTGCATGGGAAAGAGAAACGGACTCTGACAGCAGATAAGGTTTTCCCTTCCTGCTCGCACCTAGTCAAAGTCTCTCTCACTTGGGGTCCAAAAAGAGATGAACCATCAAGGGGAACATTAGTGAAGGAAGACTTGAAGGATTCCGTAAAATTACAAAGACGCACCCACGAATGTCTCCTGAGGGATATTCCTGCTGCAGCTGCCTTACTCGCTCCATCTGCCGCATATGAGATCAGCCTCATGGAGGAGTTAGCTATGGAAGTAAGGGTGGAGAGCTGCGTAGAAACCTTATCCATGGAACTCGGAGCTACTGAACCCTGGAGGGTGTCTCCTAACTCTTGCAGGAGATCCGTCTGAAGACGAGTAAAATGAGTCGGGTAATTCAGCAATCTTAGTGCAAATACCGCTGAAGAAAAAGTAAGTTTCCCGTACCTATCCATCGTCCTGGACTCCTTGTTAGGAGGATGGATATTAGAAGACGCTCCGATAATTCCTTCTTGGCGGCTGCTGCTATCACCATAGCATCAACTGGAACTCCCTTACTAAGGGAAGACTTGTCCTCAGGTGCTGTCATAAACTTATTTGGCCTCCTCGGGACGGTTTCCATGGAATCTGGAGAGGTCCATGCTTTCCCCGATATGACCCCCAAAAGTTGGTCATAAGGTATCACCCAGGAGGTGGAAGGTCGGGAACCAAAGGCCTCAAGAAACACTGATTCATCTTCAGTAGGGTTAGAGGTCTTCCAATCACCCCTCTAAGGATTTCTAGGATGTCAGAAAGAGAGACATCCTCAGAGGGGGATCTAGGGGACCCTTCCGATTCCTCTAAATCAGTGTCTGACGTGACACTCAGGTAAGTTGACATGCTTCCTCTTACACAGCCTCTTCCAAGGGAGCTCTCCAGTGGGATAATCTGGGGAGTTCTCAGAAGAGGGGGCACCTCTAATAGGGGCTCCTTGGGCCTCTGGTTCCCTACACTGTGGGGTGGCGGAGGGGGTTCCTGCCTGCTGCTGGTGAGACACAGGTTCCAATGGAATGGCTTTGGCAGAGGATAAAGCGTTCATTATAGCATTGAAAGCCTCCCCCCCCCCTCGCTCCGAAGAAGACCTCTGCTCTGAGGGGGCGGATGGTTGAATCATAGCAAGAAGGAATGGCTCCGAAGATGAAGTGGGAGCAGAACTGAGTCGAGCCGAGGCTCCGAGAGGGAGGGTCGGTTCAGACAAGAACCCAGGGTGACTGTCCCCCTCGGAGTCGACACGATAGAGTCGGCTCCCAGAACCCTCGGCTCCAGACTGAGCCATCGAGGATAGAGTAATTGGCTCTGAGGAAACAGGTTGAATCCCCGGATCTGAAAGGTCCAAGACAGAGGAACCCGAAGTAATAGGCTCCGAGAGCGAAGCAGTTGGAGGAGGAACAGTTGTTGATAAGGGGGTTGGCGCCGAGAACTTTGGGTCTGGAGGGGCCAATTTTCTTGCCAGAGCTGGATCCGAAAGCAACCTCTTCACTACCCTCTCGATGTCCTCATCTGATAAGGTCCTGGAGAATCTGGTGGAGACAGGAGGAGACCTCCTTCTCTCCAAAATAGGAGATCTCAATGCGCCTCGATGTCAGGCAAAATTTTCGGTACCAAAGACGGTCTAGGAACCAATGAAATCAACGGCACTGAAACAGATGAAGCTGAGTCGTAACCAGAACTTCTTGGCTCCGACGCTTTGGTCTTTTTTGTCTGCTCCGATGATTTTCTCTTACAGGATTTTGGAGCTGTCTGACCAAGTTCCAGCTGTTCCTGGAAGGAACTGGTCATGAGACTCCTGTCCATGAGTCTCCTCTTTCTCTCATTTAAAACTCTAGTGCTAAATGCGTGACAAAAGGTGCAGGGTTCATGCAAATGGGCTTCACCAAGGCAATACACGCAACTGGTGTGGCTGTCTGTAACAGCCATTTCTGCACACACCTATCTCACATTTTGAACCCCGAAGGGCGATGATCCTTATGCTCCTTATCTTTATCTTTTGACATTTCCAGAATCGAAAGATAAATTAGATAATATTAAAGGTATTAACTACAATAATAAGTGAGGAGAGAAAAAGATTAAAAAAAAAAAAAAAAGTTAACAGTCACACACACAGGGAGGAACGGCCCTCTAACTTAAACGGGCACTACGACCCTCTAACTTAAACAGGTCGTACAGTCCTAAGGGGGGGTAGGGGTTGAAGAACTTTCAAAAACAGTCACACAAGAGACAAGCAACTATATATATATATATATATATATATATATATATATATATATATATATATATATATATATATACATATATATATATCTATAATGGAAAAAAGTAGGAAAAGAATAAATATAGCAAAAAACAATTTTACATAGCCAATGAGTCAGTAAAAGACAACCTCGAAACTTTCGCGGCAAACGAGATCTGGGGATTTGCTGTGAGGCACCATTGGATAGGGGCTAGCCTCGAGTCGAACCCATCCAGCAAAAATTACGGCGAAATAGGACTACATAACATCACTGATATCATGGCATTGGCTGGCTCCCTTTATACATGGCATCGGCTGGCTCCCTTTATACCGAGGCGTATTGACATAAGGGTAGGGGCATATGCCATCCTTTGGAGAAGGTAGATTTTTACTCTGGTAGTCAGGCAGGCCAAGGGCTTCCACACCAAGAAATCCCACAAGTCAGGACTGCAACAGTGAAACATGAAAACTATTTTTTCAGTTTCAGTCCATACTGGTTCTTTAACAGTGGATACAATGTAGGACCCAACATCTATTGGTGAGCTCACAGATGCCATAATGGATGTGCTAGCATTGGCAGATAAGCCATCACTCAGTTTCTCAAAGTGATGGACATGTATCTTTCAGTGGTTGTATGGAAAATTGAGTTAAAAGCATAGCTCTGACAAGACAAATTGAGATTTCAATCTGCACTGGCATAATCACAGTAATCTATACACCATTATGCTCCTACAATGAATTGGAAGCAATAAGATCCTTACAAGTTAAAGATGTAGATGGAGACAAATATCTTAAAGTAAAAGTAAATCCTTTTTCAATTCTTTGAGGAAGCCCATACATATGTGGGACTAAACATGATGAAAACAGTCAAAAAATGAGAACTTCTACACAGAAGGTGTTCATTTTTCTTATAATCCCTGTACCACTTGTCATATTTTCAACACTGATCTCGAGTGACATGCTATTCTCTCATTAATACATTTGAACATTGGTATGGTTAAGCTACATGGCTCACAATCATATGCAAAAAACTTAAAAATAGTACAGAATTAAGTTTCTTCGTAAATGACATCCTTATCCCACTGAACAGTATCCACCAGACAGACCAGTTAAATGCACCAAAAAGCAACAAATCAAGCAACTCCAGTGAACATTCTGCAAAACATCTATTACCGAGAGAAAAATGCTTACGGGGCCTATGGTCAATGTCCACTTTCTTAAGGGACTGTGTGGTTCACAAGTAATGGTGGGCTGGCAGTAATAATCACTAATGAAAGACCTCCAATACCTTAAAGACAGACACCTACAGATCATCATATTACACTGTAAACATACATACTTGAAAAACTACAGAGCAAAAAGTATCTGAATGGAGAATGTCCACTGCCTACCTTATCCTTAAGGAGAATTTCATAAGTAGTCAATAAAATGTTGACCTTCTGCCGCTTAGTCTGAGGATGCATCCACTCATGAGTTTTAATCTAAAAATAAAAAAAAAAGTACAAATCATTACTGTATCCTTTCAAACCATGAGCTGTTTCTTAAATTACTGAAATATGGCTTGCACAGGCTGTTGCCTACTTAGCAAGACATTTGTATGCATGAACACCTAATATTTTAAAATATGCTCTTATTACACACTTTGCTTAAAGAATAGTTGTGTAAAATCTTACCATAACCATAGACGTCCTTCTCTTCCATGTTGCAGTGTTCTCACTGTGGGATTTCCCGCCTCAGGTGACCCGACGTCAACGTCTATACAAAAGCTTAAGACTGGTTGCTGTAGGTGTGTGGGAAGTCACATGTAGGGCCATAAACCAGGGACCTTAAATGTGATGTCTGCACGCACAGACCTCAGAACTTGAAAGCTAGACAGACCACCCCAAAGAGAGTAATAAGCGATTGTCAGCCAGACGCGTCAAGTCTCATATGCTGGCTAGTTGCTCTTGGTGAAGGGTAGAGCTTCATAATAGCTAGGAGCTAGGTCCGTAGTCCAAACTTAATGCAGGGGGAAGGTGGGAGTGATGGAATACTGCAACATGTAAGAGAAGGACATAGTACGGTTGTGTGCACTTACCATAAATGTAGATGTTCGAGTGTATTCACTGTTGCAGTCATCACACGTTGGTTATCTGCTTGCAGGTAGCTCTCATTCAGCCTGATTATCAAAATCTTGGGTCCTGCGTTGGTTGCTGTCTCATCTTCCATGACGTCAGGTAATCAGGGGTATAAAGCATGCAGCAGATGCCATTACATCAGTTTTGCTTTCCCCAGATGTCAGGTGCCCCCATAACGGGAAGCAATTATAAACAAGGTTACACCTCCAACAAAAAGTAAACACACCAGAAAGCTTTAAGCATGGTAAACAAGAATAGAGGTATAGTTAGTAGAAGTCAGGGGTCTGGAGGGAGGGTAACCAGGACTGCAACAGTGAATACACTCAAACATCTACATTTATGGTAAGTGTATACAACTGAACTATGTTCTTCGTGTTTCACTGTTGCAGTCATCACATTTGAGTAGATTCCCAAAGCTAAGGAAGGTAGTAGGCCAATGGATAGCATTAGGACCAGCTATAAGGCCCTGCAAGACTGCAGTGGCAAAGTCAGCTCTGGATTTAAAAAAAATTGGCAAGTGGTAATAATTGGTGAAGGTATGTACAGAACTCCAGGTAGCAGCTTCTAGGATGCCCCTGGTAGGGACACCTCTAAGAAAGGCTGTACAGGTAGATGCAGCCCTGGTGGAATGTGGTCTTATCCCCTATGGGGTAAGTTTTCCATGGTGCTTATAGCAGAAATGAATGCAATGGCCTATCCACTTAGAAATGGTTTGCTTTGAAACGGCCTTCCCCTCTGCCCCTGCAGCAAATGCAACCAGCAGCTGTTCAGATTTCCTGAGAGGCTTAGTCCTGTCCAAGTAAAATCTAAGTTGTCTGTGCACGTCCAAGAAGTGCAGTATTCGTTCCCCTTTGTTCTGTGGATTAGAAAAGAAGGTTGGCAAATGAATGGACTGATTAAAGGCCAACACTGGATACCACCTTGGGCATAAAGGAAGGATTGGTCCTGAGGGACACCCTGTCTGCATGAAAGACTATAGGCTCCACTGCCATGAGGGCCTGTAATTCAGACACCCTTCTTGCTGAAGTGATGGCTAGAAGGAAGGCTGTTTTCCAAGAAAGGAATTTCAGCTCTGCATTTGCAGCTGGTTCAAAGGGAGGCAGAGAGAACTTTTCCAATACAAAGTTAAGGTCCCAGGCTGGAGTAGGGGCTCTTCTGAGTGGCCTTAAGTTTTTGGCCCCTCTAAGGAATTGCTTCAGCAGTGGATGAGAGAAGAGGGTTGGCTCTGTATTATAATGTGCTGAAATGGCAGAGGCATGAATTTTGATGGAAGAAAAGGAAAGGCCCTTGTGAAGCATCGCAGTTAAGTATTGAAGAATGTGCGGTAAATTGGGCACTGTTGTGCCCATTCCCTGAGTCTGGCTCCAGGAACAGAGTATTTTCCATTTTTCAGCATAGGATTTTCTAGTACTAGGCCTCCTTGCCTCCAGAATGACATCCATCACTTGCTTACTGAGGGATGGTAAAGGAGAGATCAGGTAATTAGCCAGGCTGCAAGGTTCAGGGTTTGAAGCTGTGGGTGCAGAATCTGGCCCTCCTGCTGGGACAGCAGGGCAGGGGTCTGAGGCAGGTGCCATGGTTCCAGCAGTGACATACTGCGCAAGAGGGGGTACCAGTGTTGGCGTGGCCAGTCTGGTGCAATCAGTATTGTCCTTGTTTGTCCTGTTTGATCTTTAGTAGTACTTTGGAGAGGAGAGGCAGGGGGGGGAAAGGCATAGACTGATAGGTTTTTCAAGGTGAAGGACAGGGCATCCACTTTCCAAGCTTGTCTGTGGGGAGCCCTTGTACAGAATTTGTCCAATTGGTAGTTCTGAGGGGAGGCAAACAGGTCTATATCTGGGCTCCTACATTTGTTTCTCAAAATGTTGAATATTTTTGGTTCCAGTTTCCACTCGGGCAGGAACTGAACTTGTAGGTGCACTTGGTAGCTCAAGGCTGTGTTCCACAGAGTCATGGCTAGTCTGCAGAGAGGGTATGAGTAGGTTCCCCCCTGCTTGTTTATGCACCACGTAACAGTAGTGTTGTCAATCTTTACCAATAACTGTCCTGGAAGAACGTGGTCCTTGAAGACTGTCATAGCATTCTGTACAGCTAACATTTCTTTTTGATGGATATGCAGGTGCATTTGACTTGGGTTCCATTTGCCCTGAATGCATTGCCCTGCCAAATGAGCCCCCCATGCATAGTCTGATGCATCTGTTGTTAGGGTTTGGGTGGCAGGGGGTAGAGTGAATGGCAGTCCCTTGTTGAGGTGGCAGGCCTCTGCCCACCAAAGGAACTCTGTTGTTAGACAAGGGATGACAGGAATCATTGATTCTATGTCCTGAGAATGTTGACACCATAGGCTTTTTAGATACCATTGCAGTTTCCTCATATGCAGTCTTGCATATGGAATTAGTAGAATGCAAGAGGCCATGAACCCCAGGGCTTGCAGAATTTTCTTTGCAGATAGCTGGGTCTTTGTGGCCAGTAGTTTGAAGTAGGCTGTTAGTAATTTCTTTACAAATGCCAGATTTAATAGTATGTCCTGGCTTTCTGTCTGAATTAGACTATCGTCCAGGTATGGGTATATTTGAATATTTCTTTGCCTGCAAAATGCAATGACTGGAGCTAGGCACTTTGTGAATACCCTGGGTGCAGTAGATAAGCCAAAGGGCAGTGCAGAGAACTGATAGTGCATGTAGCCTGCTCTGAAGCATCAGCATCTTCTGCAAGATTCTCTGATTGGGATGTGCAGGTATGCATCCTTTAAATCCAGTGTTGCCAACCAGGCATTTTTGCCTAGCATGGGAAGCAGCTGATGAAGAGTTAGCATTTTGAATTTTGGGATTACCAAAAAGGTGCTTAGGATAGACAGGTCCAGGATAGGATTCCAGGAATTATCCTTTCTGGGAACCAGGAAAAGTCTTCAGTAAAAACCTTTCCCCCATTCTTCTTCTGGGACAGGATGAATATAGCCTTGATGCTTAGAAGAGACAGAACCTGCTTTTGAGCCTCTGCCCACTGATTTGGGGGTAGGTCTGGCCAACCGTTTGGGGTTGGTAAGGAGTGGAAGTGGAATCTGCATCCTTGGAAAACTACATTTAAAACCCATTTGTCTTGGGTAATGAGCTCCCAGTTTTTTGCATGCAGGGCGATCTTTCCCCCTAAAGGAACAGTCAGTTGAGCAGGGCTTGGAAGGTTTAAAGTTAAGTCATTGTGACAGTTTACCATAGGAGGGTGTCTTACTACTTCCAGCTTTGGAAGTGGGAGCCCCCCAATGCTAATACCTGTGAGTACCTTTAGACTGAAGCCTGGGTGGTCTGCTGGTTCTGGGTTTGGACTGAGAAGGAATGGAAGAGGCAGGAAAGGACCAATTCTTAGAAGGCCAGTGCCTACTAAATCTGAGGCTGTACTTGCAGGAAATCTTTAACAGTTTCCATCTTTTTAAGTAATTATTCTGCTTGTTTGCCAAACAGGCGGTCTTGGTTTAAGGGAGCATCCAATAATTTAGCTTTAACATGATCTACTAAAGTTTACTCCTTAAGCAAAGCATGCCTGCTAAGTACAGACCCAGTGACAGCAGCCCTGCAAGATGCCTCTAATGAATCAAAACCACATTGCAAAGTATGTTTTCCAACTTGTTCAGCAGAATGCATTAAATCCTGTAATTCTTTATTTTCAGCAGAGTCAGGAATCAACATCATTTTCTGTTTAAGCAATCCAATAATATGCTGCTGATACTTTTAACATATGAAACTAGCAGTTTAAGGCCCTAATGGCCAAAGTTGCTGAAGTGAAAACCTTCTTACCCCATCTATCCAGGGCCCTGGAATCTTTATCAGAGGGGGTAGGGTTTTTGGCAGTAGTAGCCTTAATGCCTTTGGGTCCCTGTGAAATGGTCTCAGGATCTGCAGTAGGATTCTTAGAGAGGAACTTGAGAGAGTCAGGTACTTTTGTAATACCCGTTAGGTTTTCTGGGAGCCGGGGGTAAAGTGTCAGGGGCCAGGCTAGACTCCAAGAAGGCAGCATCTACAATGCCCAGTACAGGAGGGATAGCTAAAGGCCTGTGTTGAGGTAGGAGTAAGAATTCCCCAAGCCTCTTTTTGGAGTCCGTAATCCTGGCTTTCCCAGCGGAAATGCTCCCTAACAGTATGCAAAGTTTCACCAAAAGAGAAAACCTCTGGAAGGGAAGCAGAGGGAATGGAGTCCTCTGCATCAGAATCCTCATAGGTAGATAAAGGCAACTCTTGGTCATCAGAAAAAAACAGAAATTTCAGAATCCTGATCAGAAGAATCAGAAGGAAAATCAGTTCTAGGTCTCAGAGAGAAAAGGGTAGCCTCCCCCTGATTAGAGTAATAAGGTCTTCAGTCATTCTTATCATTTGTTTTTTAGGCATAGGGGCCTGAACATGCGGTCTGGGTGTCGGTTTTCTAGTCATGGATCAAGATTTAGGCCTTGAAGAAGATGGTGTTGGTTTAATATGCAAGTCAGTAGGCCTGAATACACCCTCAGAAGCCGGTGTCTGCACAGCGGCTCCGGACCCATTCAAGGAAGAGACATCTGCAGGTTCTGCAGTCAAAGAAGCATCTCGCGGCATACCAGACAACGAATGGGTCTCAGTAGAGGCCTGCGAATCTGAAGTAGTGGGTATCAGCGGCTGCGAAAGCGTCTCACTGAGTACCGGTGAACTGGCGACTAGTTTAACGGAAGCACCGTCGTCAGCTTTGGACCTATGAGCCTCTGTCTTTATCTTTAAGTTTTTTCGGCATGTCGGTAGTCTGGTGGCTTACTGAAGCCATTTCTGGATAATTGAACAGAATACCAAAATATTTAGATGCGAAAATGAACCGATGACGAATAGTTCGAGGTTTGAATAAGGCACAAAATTGACAGCGAGGGATGTCGTGGTCTGCGCTTAAGCAAGGAATGCAGTACGAATGAAAATCTTTATGAGGTATTTGTTTTCCACAAGAAATACAATTAACTTTTACTGACATCTGTTTTGAGCAAGAAAAAGTTTCCCCAACGGGGTAACTCGAAAATCAAAATTTCAGGAGTCTGCCGACTGGCACTTGCGAACTGCTTCTGCTTCGGGCACCACACGGCAAAGACTGATGTAATGGCGTCGGCTGCATGCTTTATACCCCTGACTACCTGACGTCATGGAAGATGAGACAGCACCCGACGCAGGACCCAAGACTTTGATAATCAGGCCGACTGAGGGCTACCTGCAAGCAGATAACCCAAATGTGATGACTGCAACAGTGAAACACGAAGAACATCTATGGTTATGGTAAGATTTTACACAACTGTTCTATGTCCTTCTATTCCTATGTTGCAGTATTCTTACTGTGGGAGAGTACCACAGCTAGTTAGAGGGAAGGGGGGAGGTAGAAGTGGAAGATTCCAGAAACCTCTGCAGGATTGCTCCTAGCAAAGCCTGCCCTGGCTCTGGACACTTGATCTAGCTTGTAGTGGCTGGTGAAGGTCTGAATAGTGGACCTTTCATAATGGAAGCTGTGTTCAGCCCTTTGAGGAAAGCTTTTGAAGTAGCCATACCTCTGGTGAAATGAGCTCTCACCACATGGGGTAAATATTTGCCATGTTGTGAGTAGCATAAGGAAATGGATTTTCTGATCCAACCTGAAATAGTTTGCTTGGAAACTGCCTTGCCCATAGCCCTGGGGTGGAAGGAGACAAACAGTTGGTCATTTTGTGAAGGACTTACTTTTGTCTAGGTAGAAACTACGTTGTCTGTGTACATCCAGGGAATGGAGAATCCTCTCACTATTTGTTAGTTGGACAGGGGAAGAAGGTAGGCAGGTGAATAGATGATTTAAGGACAGTTTGTTTACCACTTTAGGCATGAGGAAGGGTTAGTGCGCAAGGTCAACCTGTCCTTGTGGAACACAGTGTAGGGGGAGGGGGCACGCCATGAAACTCTCCTAGCAGAAGTGATGGCCACCAACAGTACAGTCTTCCAAGTACACAACTGTAAAGTAGAATTGCTAGTTGGCTCAAAGGTGGCAAGTGTTAGTTTTTCCAGGACAAAGTTTAGGTCCCAGGGTGGCGGGATGGGTTTTCTAGGTGGTCTGATGTGTAACAACCCTCTCAGGAAAAGTTTAACATCTAGCCTGGACAGTAAAGGGGGATCTAGAGGCAGGCAGGCAGGCAGAGATGGCTGAAAGGTGCACTTTCACTGAGGAGTAAAAAAAGGCCATTGTTAATGAGTTCACAGACATATGCAAGGACTAAGGAAGGGTCTGCTTGGCTGGGATCCCTGTCCTTATGTAGGCACCATTTGGATAATCTCTCCCATTTTAAGTATGATTTTCTAGTTGCAGGTTTTCTGGCCTCCCTCAGGACAGTGAGCACGTCCTCTGAGTAGTGGTGTCTAAAAAAGACTAGAAGTTTATCACCCAGAGTGTTAGTGCTAACATCTGTAGGTGAGGATGGATTAGTTTCCTTTTGTTGTGTGAGAAGGTCCACCTTGTGGTGTAACTTGTGGTGATTGCCCTTGGCTAGTGAGTGAAGTAGGGGGAACCAGTGTTGCCTTGGCCAGTAGGGGGTCACTAGCAAGATTTTTGGCTTGTCCTTCCTGATTTTCAGTACGACCTTTTGGATTAGTAGGAAGGGGGGGAGCGCAAAGAAACAGTCCCTTCTAAGGAATGTTGAAGACATCTACTCTCCAGGCTAGTGGGGAGTGATCCTTGGTGCCAAAATAGCACAATTGTTCTGGGGGGAGGCAAACGGATCCACTTGGAGTGCCCCACCGGTGCACAATGTCTAGAAAGGTTTCCCTGTTAAACATCCACTCGTGCTGTAGAGATGATGTTCTGCTGAGATCATCTGCCTGTTTGTTGTCCTGAGAGGGGATGTATGAGGCCTGCAGGGACAGGTTGTGCCTGG
The DNA here is from genome assembly GCF_019279795.1 of Protopterus annectens. NCBI lineage: Eukaryota > Metazoa > Chordata > Ceratodontiformes > Protopteridae > Protopterus > Protopterus annectens. The sequence continues at coordinate 293,780,701 of NC_056730.1, read as the reverse complement.
AGACGAGGTCCCAGATTTGTTGAGTTATTTTGCAAAGGAGGTAGGCTTTGGTCCCTCCTTGTTTGTTAAGGTACCACATGACTGCAGTGTTGTCTGTGAATATTAGAATGGGGCCCAGGTGGAGGGTAGGAAGAAAAACCTCCAGGGCTAGAACTGCAGTCATCTCCCTGACATTATGTTTCTTTTGAAGGGCAGGATTCCATGTTTCCTGAACCCTGAAATCCTTGCAGGTGCCTCCCCACCCTAGGTCTGATGCATCTGTGTGCATGAACTGGGTTGGGGAGGGCATTTAGGTTCATAGATTAGTACTAGGCCAATTGCCCTTGTGAGCCATTTTAAGCCTAGCCAATTATCCCTCATGAGACTCAAACCCTGCACCTTGTGTTCGTAAGGCAAACACCTTAACCATTAGGCCACCCTCCTAACAACCCTCCCTTTAAATCAGATATACCTGTTTGCTGAATCTGTTTTAAGCTGTAGAGAGACTGACCTACTACAATACTGGGAAAAGATGTGTTTATTCTCAGTTATCTTCACTTTTCATTTAATATCTCTAATCTGTACAACTGTTTTTCCCACCCACCCCCACCCAGTTCTTGTGGCAGACTTAAGTTTTGGTGGCTTTAAGTTTCCCGCCTCCGGTATAGAGGATACTGGACACCGCCCCCCCAAGTCACATTACATCAGCTCACTCTACTGTTTATAGTGAGAACTTAGCAAAGGCCCACCCCCTTTAGCTTCTGAATATCGAATTCTCTCTCTTCACTTTCTAAACACACACAAAAAAAAAAAAAAACTTTTCCTGCCTTTCCTGGAACTAGTGTAGTCCAGATACAGACTTGTTGTATCTAGGACTGTTTGTAAGCTTCTGAGCAGTGCCAAAAAGTATGCTCTTCAATTTTTCCCTTACATCTGCTAGTTTTCTCCTCTTTGGAGTGGCAATCCCGGGTTGTGACAGATTTGTACACTCTACCACCTTAGTTCTGATCTGAGGCAGGGCAGAAAAGGAATTTGCTTCTCCAGAGTGTGTAGGTGTTGTGACCACACGTTACTGAGGTACCATTGGAACTTCCACATGTGCATTCTTGCCAAGAGAAGCATAAGATTGGTGGCCGCCATAAGCCTCAGGAATTGTCTTGCAGAAATCTGGGGTTCCGGTAAAAAGTTTTGAAAGTGAGTGGAGAGGGAGTGGACCTTTTCCTGGGGAAGAAAGGCCTGCATCAGATCTGTCCTGATTCTGCAGCCCAGAAAGATTTTGCTTTGCTGAGGGAGCAAGGAGGATTTGTGTATGTTGAAGGTGAAGCCCAGCTTTTGAAGAAGGGTGGTGGTGAACCTGAGGTGGTCTTTGAGAAGGGTTTCTGTCTCTGCTAGAAGGAGAATGTCATCTAGGCAGGGATAGAGTTGGATACCTTGGGTCCTGCAGTACGCCATGGCTGGGGCTAGACATTTTGTAAATACTCTGGGTGCAGTAGACAAACCAAAGGGCAAGCCTGTAAACTGAAAATGAGAGCAGAGTCCAGAAAAATGTAAACATTTTCTGACGGAGGGCTTTTTGGGGATATGACGGTAAGCCTCCTTTAGATCCAGTGTGGCGCCATGAAGACCTTGTCTGGGATAAGAGGGAGAATGGTTGGAAGGGAAAGCATTTTGAATGATGGAACTTTTAGGAATTGTTTCAGGAAGGATAGGTCCAGTATAGGTCTCCAAGGGCCATCCTTTTTGGGTACCAGAAAGAGTCTTGAGTAAAACACTTCTCTTTCCTGACCAGGAGGAACAGGTTCTATTGTTCCTAGTTTTTGGAGGTCTTTAAGAATCTGTGGCAGGAGGTGGGCTTGTTTTTTTGGGGGAAAGGGAATGGGCCTTGGGATGGGCTTTTCTCTCCAAGAAAGGAAGTATCTGTTTTGAATGATGTTCAGTACCCACTGGTCTGAAGTGATGGTTTTCCAAAATGGTAAACAGTGGGACAGGGGGCTGACAACGGCAGATGGGCAAGGCAGTCACGCATTGCTGGATGCATTTCTATCCTGAAAAGGCTGTCTAGAAGTTCGTTGAGAGATAACAGGTCTGCAGCATGTTCTGGTTCCTCTCCTGTGCCTGGTGGAGGACGGGGTGTCAGAGAAAGGGGTTCTCCTGACAAATGAGGTTTTAGCAGGGTAGCTCCTGTAATACTTAGGAATAGGGGACACAAGTAAATGCTTGATATCCTGCAGTCCCTTGTTTTTCTCCTGCAGGTTTTAAAAAAGTTCTGCAGATGGTTTTCCAAACAAAAGGTTACGGTCTAATGGGGCACCCATAATTTTAGTTTTGAAGTCTTCTGGAAGAGGTTGTAGGCACAGCCAAAAATATCTGCAGAGGACAGAAGCTGCTGACCTAGAAGAGGCATTAGCAGCATCATAACTGCACCTAATGGAATGTCTGGCTACCTGTAAAGCCAGAG